>NW_016803512.1:319297-338266 GCF_001698545.2 Rhinopithecus bieti
AGGTGGAGCTTGCAGTGAGCTGAGATCCGGCCACTGCACTCCAGCCTGGGCGGCAGAGCGAGACTCCGTCTCAAAGAAAAAAAAGAAACTGAGTCTCGCTCTGTGGCCCGGGCTGGAGTGCAGTGGCATGATCTTGGCTTACTGCAAGCTCTGCCTCCTGTGTTCATGCCATTCTCCTGCCTCAGCCTCCTGAGTAGCTGGGACTACAGGCACCCGCCACCACACCCGACTGATTTTTGTGTTTTTAATAGAAACGGGGTTTCACTGTGTTAGCCAGGATAGTCTCAATCTCCTGACCTCGTGATCCGCCCACCTCAGCCTTCCAAAGTGCTGGGATTAGAGGTGTGAGCCACCGCGCCCGGCCTCTAATGGTTTTTGTACTTACCATTACTGCATGAGAGAGAAGATCACTGAGCACTCGTTATAAGCCAGGCACTGTGCATTGTTCCTACATTATACCATGAAATTTCTATAAAAACCTTCAGGTTTGTAGGGATGGATGATTATCTATCAGCTAGATATGATTGTCATACTTACTTGACAGACAAGGAGTCTTTGACTTAAGTAGCGTGTCCAAGATCACATTAGAGTTAAGAGAAGGGTTTTAAATGTGAAGGCTTTTGTGATAGATCCCAAACCCGTACGCAATAAGCTATACCACTGTGGGTCTCAGGAATTGGTCACTCTGGCTGCCACATTTCTGCTCACCTCTTCTTTCTCTTCCTTTTTATTCTTTTCCCAAAATATAAGGACACATCAAAAGATGTTTCTGGCCAGGTGCACTAGGTCATGCCTGTAATTCCAGCACTTTGGGAGGCTGTGGCAGGTGGATCACCTGAGGTCAGGAGTTGGAGACCAGCCTGGCCAACATGGCAAAACCCCGTCTCTACTAAAAATACAAAAATTAGCCAGGCTACTCAGGAGGCTGAGGCAGGAGAGTCACTTGAACCCGGGAGGTGGAGGCTCCAGTGAGCTGAGGTCACGCCACTGCACTCCAGCCTGGGGTATGGAGCAAGACTCTGTCTCAAAAAGACAAAAAGATGTTTCTAAGAATGCTAGTGGTGCATGTTTGAGAATAGTATTATTCCCGTCAATGAATGTGACTACTACAACTGTTCAGCACGTGAAACCCTTTTTAAAAACACGTGTATAAAATGTTTCTAAGAGTGCAGCTTGGGTGCGTGATTAAGAAATGTTGTTTCCATGAATAAAGGTGTCCACTACACTATTCTGCAGGTAACATGCTCTGAAAAGACACATGTACAAAAGATGTTGCTAAAATATTGTCAACGCGGTAGCCAGAGTGGTCCTTTTAGTTTGTCAGACCCTCTAACTGTTGTTGAAACCCTCCAGTGTCTCCTCATCTCACCCAGAGTAAATGGAAGTCCATGATTTTAGTGGCCTTGGCCTACAGGGCCACACATGGTATACGTACCCCAGTGCCTCAGGTGACAGTTAGCTTTATGTGTCACCTGGCCAGGCTGTAGTACCCAGTTACTTCATCAGACACTGATCTGGATGTCGCTGTGAAGGTGTGTTTTGTAGATGTGGGTGACCACTACAGTCAGCTGACTTTAGGTAAAGGAGATTACCCCCAGTAATCTGGGTGGGCCTCTTCCAATCAGTTGAAGGCCTTCAAAGCAAAACTCTATATATCTGTATCTAACCTATAACTACGTCTAATCTCTTGACCCTTTGGGGTCTGTTCTCTGGAGAGCCCTGACTGCTCCACTCTGCTGCCTTCCTCACATTGTCTCCCTCCCTCACCCACTCCTCCATGCCTCTGTCTTTGCTGGTTCCCCAAAACACCAGGCCAACCCCTGCCCTTGGGCCTTGTGCTTGGCACTCTGCCTGCAGGAGCCCATCCCCCAGATATCTCCATGGCTCTCTCCCTACCTCCTTCAGATGAAGCCTGTACTTGATTGCCCTATTTAGAATTGCAGCCACCCCCCGCCAGCTTCCCCGTTCTCTGTACCCTGCTCTGCTGTTTTCTTTTGTCCACAGCACGTCACCCTCTAACATACAGTGTCATTTATTAGTTAGTTTTGTATGTTGTTTATTTTGTGTCTCCACCACTAGGATGCAAGTCCTATGAGGGAAGCAGTTCCTGTCTATTTTGTCTGCTGATGTATCCCAGGTGCTTAGCACAGAGTAAGCACCCAAGGGTACATGTGGGACCAACAGTGACTAAGCAGTCTGGGGGGCAGTGAGGAGGGGCTAGCTGCGTGTGAGATGGGGTCCTGGGACTGCTCAGCTGTGGGGCTGGGTTAACGAGTGGGGTCTGTGTGGGTAGTGATTGGTAGGACTGGGAGGACCAATGGGAGGCTTATGGGGCCAGCAATTTGGGCACCTCTGCAGGGTGCATTAAGGAGACTCTGGCTTTCAGTTACTGTGGGAGAAATGAGTAACTTGCTCAAGGTCACTCATCCAGCAGAGCTGGAGTTGACCTCAAGAAGCCTTAACCATGACACAGTGCAAGGTCATGACGCAAAAGCTGACTTGAAGCAGCACACGGGGCGTGGGCAAGACAGGGTCTGTGTGCCCTGGAAGTTTTACCTGTCTGCAGACCAGAATGGGAAATGATACTGCAGGTAAATTCAGTATTTGAGAGCTCTGATCATACCACATCTGGCAGACTGTATGAGTGAACAGTGCCTGGGGCGCTGTTCCATTTTCACTGGAACATGTAATTCATACAGGGAGAAATAATTCCAGGGCAACAAATGGGACAAAACCTAAGGTACAGGTCACCTGTCACTCGACAGAAGAGAAACCACACTGGGAGAATGCCTTATAAATTCCACACATAGAAGAAAACTCACAAAACTTTATTCAGGGGTCCAAATAAATTGATTAGACCTCAAAGAATTCAAACCCATGCATGCAAAAAAAAAAAAAAAATTCAGGAATATCTTTAGGGAGGTGTCAGCCTCCACTGAACACCATAGAAATGATCAAAGAGGCTAGGTGCGATGGCTTATGTTTGTAATCCCAGCACTTTGGGAGGTGGAGGCAGGAGGATCGCTTGAGCTCAGAAGTTCGAGACCAGCCCGGGCAACATAGTGAGACCTTGTCTCTACACAAAATAAGAAATTAGCTGGTTATGGTGGTGTGCGCCCTCTACTCAGGAAGCCGACGCGGGAGGATCGCTTGAGCCCAGGTCGAGACTACAGTGTCCTAGGATTGTGCCACTGCACTCCAGCCTAAGAAACTGAGCAAGACCCTATCTCGAAAAAATAAAATAATAAAAGAAATGATCACAGGCAGAAACCGTATGTACACACTGAGTGTGGAAAAGCCCTCTTGTGGAAGTCAGTTATTTGTATACCTCAGAAAATTCGGGAAGGAGAGAAACCTTGTGAATGTACTAAATCTGATAACATCTTCAGTAACAGAGGATGCCCCACTGTACACAGAATGGCTCATGCTGTGGAGATAACCTGCAAGTAGACCGAATGTGAGAAAGCCCACAGGAGGCAGAGAGGCCTCGCGGGCATCCGAGTTCCTAGAGAGGCCCGCAGGCATGAACATGGCAGAGTGTGAAAGTCTTCTGCGGGAAGCCAGGACTCTATGCCAGAAACTTCACACTGGGGAGAAATCCTCAATGCAATCAGTGTGGAAGTGCCTTTGCTAATAACTGCTTCTAGTTCTGAATCATGAAGTTAAGAGTGGAGAAAACCACAGGAATGTAAAACAATGTCTAAAAGTTTTCAACTAGAAGTCAAAACTCATTGCACACCAAGGAATTCATACTGGAAGAAACACTGAGGAAACAGCAAATGCAGGAAAGCTTTCTCTTGGAGATAAGAGCTCACTGACTCTCAGAGTTCATATAGGGGAAGAACCCTATACAGTTGTGAGTGTGGAACCGCCTTTGGCAAGAAAACATGCCCCATTAGCCAGGAGAGAGCCTGCACAGGAGAGAAACCCTATGGAATAAATACATTCTGGAAAGCATTCAGCAACAAATGAAACGTCCTAGTTCACACTATGGAGAAGCCCTAGGAACACAACAGATGTGGAGAAGGAGAGTCAGTAGTGCAACAAAAATGTTTGTCAGAGGAGAAGCTTTTAAGTTAATTACCTAAAAACTGCAGAAACACCTAGTCCCAAGGTCAAAACCAACTACGCACCAGAGAAGCTGTATGGGAAAGTTTGTATGTTGGATAAAGTATGGTTGACCCTCAAAACTAGCTCCAGACATCACATACTAGAGAATGTATATTGATCTTAAACAGTGGTCAATTTAACAAATTTAAATTCTACTCCCAGGGACACAAAATTCCGTAACTTAAACCAAGCTTTTTGTAAAAACTATCAATGAAAAACAAACATGCGTGCATCTGCAGCCCAAGCCCCTTCCTCCCCAGGCCTGGTGCTCAGCTTGCAAATGGGTCTTCCCAGTACATACGGGGAATGAAGAGTTTCCATCGCCGTCCTAAGCCATCCACCTGGGATTCACCCTCACCACGGACATGACTGTCTGTCACTGCTCCCAACCTGGAGCTCCTAAACCCATCCCCGCCCTGAACACAGCACAAATGCAACCCTGCTCCTCGTTCTCACATCACTCATACCGCACACATGTATCTGAATTTCTGAAGGTTTGCAGGGGTGGGTTTGGTCTTTTTTTTTTTTTTTTTTTTTTTTTTTTTTTTTTTTTTTTTTGAGATAGTCTCACTCTGTTGCCCAGGCTGGAGCACAGTGGTACAATCTCAGCTCACTGCAACCTCCACCTCCCAGGTTCAAGTGCTTCTCCTGCCTCAGCCTCCCGAGCAGCTGGGATTACAGGCACCCACCATCACGCCTGGCTAATTTTTATATTTTTAGTAGAGACAGGGTTTCACCCTGTTGGCCAGGCTGGTCTCGTACTCCTGACCTCAGGTGATCCACCTGCCTTGGCCTCCCAAAGTGCTGGGATTACAGGTGTGAGCCACCACGCCCAGCCAAGGTTTGGGGGTGATTTAAGGGAGTATACACAGGGGAGGAAAACAGCTATACTCTTAAGTCTGACCTCGCCCAATCCCGGGGGGATGGCGGTAAAGTCTATGGAATTGGGAATCTCATGGCGGTGCACCCCAATTCCTGAGCTCACTCCCTCGCCCCTGCAGGCCCTTCCCATGCTCACAGGGGTCTCACCCAGGGTCTCTCCCTCCGTGCCAGAGGAATCCTACCCAGGCCTGCGTGCCTCCGTCCAGACGCACAGCCCCAGGTCTCCTCTTGCTGAGACAGCTCCTCCTCCACTCCAACCCCACGTTTCATTCTGGGGTCTACACGTTCTTCCACACCGCCCAGTCCCCAGGTTATAGGGTTTGACCGAGGGGAGGAAATCCTCAATCCAGGCAAAGGCCGGGGCTTCATCATCATCTTTGGACTTCGGATGAGAGAAGTTTAGTCCCTCTCTAGAGCTAGAACCTTCTCGGTGGCTGTTTCCCACCATGGGTAGCGAGTCTGGTCTGTGGTGAGGAAGCATGAAGCTCACACGCTGGAATCAGGGCAGAGCTGGGTCCAGTTCCTTCTCCAGGCCAGCCCCACCGATGCAGGGCGTGGTCTTCGCGACTCCCTGCCTCTGACTGTTCACCGTGGACCTGGGCTCTATATAGCTTCCACCGTGAGGCAAGAGGAAGAAAGGAGAGGCAGCAAGCAGTCCCGTTCCCAGCTGCCCTGCTACTTGTGGTCTTCTGCATCCTCGCCCTTGGGTGGGGCTGCCACCGTGGAGGTGGCCTTGAGGCTCCGCTTTCGCTTCTGCACATTCTGCTCCGGATGGAACAGGATGACGTAGGTTTTGGGTATGTAGAGCATGCCGAGGGACACCGACGCACTCAGGCTCAAGGACACGGTTAGTGTGGTTGTCTGAATGTAGATCTAGACCATGGAAGAGGGGGCGAGATGGGACTCAGCCCTGCTCTCCCTGCCCCGCCCACACAGTCCTCACTACACAGACTGGAGCTGAGTCTGTTTCAGTCGGGGAACTGGGAATGAGCACTGAGACCAGGACAACAGCATGAGCAGAGGCCCCGGCGCCTGAGGGGCTGGCAGCCTCCGTGCAGCTCTGGTGTGGGCAGGAGGGAGGGGTGAGGAGGGGTTATTAACAGAGAGAGACACCTGGGGAAGCGGGAGCCAGAGCATGTCGGTGAATGAGTACGTTTCAAATACATACAAATGAATAAATGGGCACAGAGTGAATTGAGAAGCAGATGGGAAAATAAATGAATGACAGGTGCATAAAATGTTCTGCTGTGTATGTGAATAAATGATGCAGCAACGGGCTGACACATTAATGGGTTGGCAGTTATAAAGCATATGAAAGCCGGGTGTGGTGGCTCACACCTGTAATCTCAGCACTTTGGGAGGCCGAGGCAGATGGGTCACCTGAGGTCAGGAGTTTGAGACCAACCTGACCAATATGGTGAAACGCCGTCTCTATTAAAAATACAAAAATTGCCCAGGCATCGTGGCAGGCGCCTGTAGTCCCAGCTACTCAGGAGGCTGAGGCAGGAGAATCACTCGACCCAGGAGGCGGAGCTTGCAGTGAGCTAAAATCACACCACTGCACTCCAGTCTGGGTAACAGAGTGAGACTCTATCTCAGAAAAAAAAAAAAAAAAAAAGCATATGAAGAACTTGAATTTTAAAAAAAACAAGCTAACTGGGTGACAGAGTGAGGCAACATCTCTCAAAGAAATGAAAATGATAAAAAAAAAAAAAAAAAAAAAGAAGAGTGGAAGTTAAGAAGAGGGCTTAGAAGCTTGGACAAGTGAATGAATGAACAAAGTAAGAAGGAAATGAGTGAATGAACAAGCAGCCGGATACGGGATAAACAAAAGCGCGAACAAGCATTTAAGCTAATGAATGAATCCACCGGCAGAACAGGCAGGAAACAGGCAGTGAGACCTCCTGGGAGCCTCATTACCTTTTCAGCTGACTGGGCAGTGCCAAAGAAGATAGGCACGAATGCCAGCCAGATGATGCAGGTGGTGTACATGGTGAAGCCGATGGGCTTGGCCTCGTTGAAGGTCTCGGGCACGCCGCGGGCCTTGATGGCGTACACGGTGCACGTGACCATGAGCAGGAGGCTGTAGCCCAGGCAGCCGATGAGAGACAGATCCGACATGTCACACTTGAGCACCCCTCTGGCCTGCTCCGGGTCCACTGTCCGCTGCTCCTCATAGTCAATCACGCTGTGTGGGGGCCTGGGCCCCAGCCATGCTATCACCCCCACCACCTGCAGGAGCCAACACTGCATCAGATACAGCACTTCCCAGGGACAAATCCATTCCAGCCCTGATGGAGGCCCCTGCAGGTCGAGATGCCCTTGAGGCTCTGCCCATGGAGTGGGGTGCTCCACCTCTTCATGGTGCCTCTCAGGAGCACTCAGTGGAGAAGAGGGGATGGCACCCCAGGAAGAGACAGCCCAAGAGGGGCCCATCCACCCAGCCAAAGGCCCTAGCAGCTGTGGAGAAGGGCTGTGCTGGCCGTATATGTTGGCAACAGCAGTGCAGTGTGCGTAAGAGGCAGCTTGGTGTCCTCTTCCTGCATTCTAGCCATTACCAATGCCATGTACTGTGCCCCTTCAAGGTAGATGGCTGAGGCCGGAAGCTCTGGAACTGAGGCCGGACTTGCATCGCCTCTCTAGCCTCCTCACATGTAGTGAGCTTCAAAATAAAGGCACGTCACAGGCAAGAGAAACAAAGGAGCACTTGGTGGGGAGGAGCAGGAATGGGAGCTGATGCTGAGGAGTACTGGAGTCTGTGCAGGCCCTCACAGGGAGGAGATGGAGTCACCATTCCCTCACATGACAGGAAACACAACATCGAGCCAAGGAAAGCTGGGAACAGGAACGAAGCCACCTGCATAAAGGCGGGACCCTGGAAGGGCTGCCCCGCACGTTTGTGCAGGTTGTTCACTGCACAAGAGCGCCTAACTGGGGGCAGGGATCTGGAATCCAGCCTGCACGCCAGTGCTGTGCCGAGCACCTGGAGCGAGGCCATGTGAGCCTGCCAGAAGGGATGCTTTGCAGTCATCTGCCCACCCAGAAGAAGCAGCTTTTTGTGCTTCTCCCAAAGGCAGCAGACCCCTGAACAAAGGACCTTCCAAAATAAGTTTGGAAGTTCCTACTAGAACAAGGCTCCAGGTAGGAAAAAAAAAAAAAAACAAAAAAAAAAAAACAGTTCCTTATGAGAAACAAAAAAGCAAGTCCAGGGACGCACAGCGGTAACAAGCAAAACGGCCCACAGATGCCGCAGCCCGTGGAGCTGACAGCGAGCAAGCGCACCTCACTCGGAATGAACTCCTGCAAAATAATAGCAAATGAGCAAAGGACAGGAACCGGCTGAGCCCAGGAGAGGAAAGCCCCACGCCCGGTGCACTCATACTAAGTGCAGGCAAATTAAAACCACAATGAGATGTCACTTCACATCTCATCATGATGTGGTAGTCATGGCAAAAACACCCAGTGCAGTTGCAGGCTTGTGTTTTTTTAAAAATCCGTTGTTATCTGCAACGTGGGGCAGGCAATGACTGAGGCTGGGGAGGAGAGCTGGGGGTCCCCAGTGGGGTCTAAGCATCTCCACCTGGGGGTGGGGGAGCACGGAGCACCTCAGGCCGGGACGTAGAGGGCACCTTCTCAGGATGTGCGGCACACGGAGACCCTGGGCCTGACCAGGGGACACTCAGGCCCTGTTATCTGGAAGAAGATGGGAGTACCTCCTAGTCACGGAGAACTGCATGACCTGAGGCATGTGGTGTGTGTGGAACCAACAGAGAAGGGGCTCGCTGGGAGTGCACAGTGCTGTGTCCAAACGGGTGAGCAGGTGTTCGCACTGAGGCCGCCCTCCACCTGGCCCTGAAACCCAGCGGGCCCTGCAGTGTCACACCAGGTCACCCTCCCCAAGCCATCTGTCTCCCGTACCCTTCGCACAGAAAACATCCAGGGCGTCCCAGACTCCAGGAGTTGTCTCCAAGGCCGTAATAACTTTACCGTCTTAAGAAAATCCCCCAAAGGAGCTCCATTTTTTAATGCACAACACCGCACGAAACACTGGCCACTGGGTGGAATTCTATCTCCACTCCACAGTAAAATGTTGGACCCTATGCCTCTTATCCTCTTATCCACACTGCCCCAGTGAACAGGACAGCAGAGACTCCCTTGTGCAAACAGGAAAACCAGTCAGCTAGCTCTTCGTCCTGTTTCCATATGTGAGCCAAACTGTGGAAGAGCACGTTTGGTTTATGAAAATCACAACGCTGTTGTACAGAAAGGTCTCTGGAGGCCCACACTCCCCGCCTTACTGCCCTGTTCTCCTTCAGGGACCCAGCAGGGGAGCTGGTGGCCCTAACAGAGCTGCTGTCACAGGACAGGAGGAGCTCCATTTCCTGTGGCCTTAAAAAAAAAAAAAAAGGCTGGTCGCGGTGGCTCACACCTGTAATCCCAGCACTTAGGGAGGCCGAGACGGGCGGATCACGAGGTCAGGAGATCGAGACCATCCTGGCTAACACGGTGAAACCCCGTCTCTACTGAAAAATACAAAAAACTTAGCCGGGCGTGGTGGCGGCGCCTGTAGTCCTAGCTACTCAGGAGGCTGAGGAGGGAGAATGGCGTGAACTCGGGAGGCAGAGCTTGCAGTGAGCCGAGATCGCACCACTGCACTCCTGCCTGGGCGACAGAGTGAGACTCTGTCTAAAAAAAAAAAAAAAAAAAGAAAAGAAAAGAAAAGAAAAAAAAACCCACAGGAACTAAAATAGAAAAGGGTGACTGTAAAAACAGCATTTCTCTTTTTGTTTTGAGACAGGGTCTCACTCTGACACCCAAGCTGGACTGCAGTGGTGCAGTCTCGGCTCACAGCAACCTTCAACTCTCAGGCTAAAGCGATCCTCCTATCTCAGCCTCCCAAGTAGTTAGCACTACAGGCATGCACCACCACGCCCGGCTAATTTTCATATTTTTTTGCAGAGACAGGGTCATGCCATGTTGCCCAGGCTGGTCTCAAACTCCTGGACTCAGGTGATCCACCCATCTCCGCTTCCCAAGGTGCCAGGATTACAGGCATGTGCCACGGTGCCTGGCCTTTTCTGCTTTGTTAATTTGTGGACAGTCCCCCTCCCTGCCCTGGCCCTTGGGAGCCTACGGACCCACCTGCAGGGAGGTGAGGCTGAAGGTGATGACCAGCTGCGAGGTGGGGCTGATGAAGGGAGGGGGTGTGACTGAGCGCTTGCCCTGCTCAAAGATGCGGTAGATACGGTTGGTCTTGGTGAGCAGGGCAGAGTAGCTGAGGGTCGTGCCTAGGCCCAGGAAGAGCCTGCGGGTGGCACAGACCACGGCCCCAGGCTCAGCCACCATGAGGAAGGTGATGGCGTAGATGAGGAAGATGCCGGTGAGGAGGACGTAGCTGAGCTCTCGGCCCGAGGCCCGGACAATGGGCGTGTTGTTGTGTCGCATGAAGGTGGCCACCACTGTGGTAGTGGCCATGATGCCCAGCAACGGCAGGAGCGAGCGCAGGCCTGGTAATGGGGGACAGGGACCAGCTTAGGCGCACCACAGGCACGTTGGGGAGCAGGCAGATGGTTGTGGTTGGGCGTTGGGCATCATGTCCCCAGGACAGGCCCCTCGCACGTGACTCGTCCACCTGGAAGCGTACCCTCACAGGCCTCGGCAAGTGCCAACAGCAGGGGACACCCTTCACCATCTCTTTCCGCTCCCCGCCCACAGGGGAGCTGCACAGAGATGAGGGCACCTCGTGGGGTCCGCCAGACCACTGCGCAGGGCCCTTCCACCTGGGATGCAAAAAACACAGGCTGGGGGCCTCTGCCTCGGATTCCTGGCCCATGTCCCACCGGGGCTTGGTCTGCAACACTCACATCCAGTCTGAGGGTCTCTGCCCACTGGCCCACTGTCCTTGGTACCCGCCACCTTGCTGTCACTGCCGTTGGGGCCTGGTACTGGAAGATGTCGTACCCGCCCAGGCGCATTCTCCGTTTTTCGTTGAACCATCACGGGGGTTTTCCCTGCGCTGCCTGAGAGAGAGCCCGTCATCCCCTTGCCTGGTCCCTGTCAGCCCACCAGCAGAGCTGTCTCCGGGGAGGCCCCAGGGACTGGGCAGGAGAAAGGAGCGCTGACAAGCTATCACTGCTCGTGAGGGACATGCAAATCCAAGCTGCAGGGGAAATCCCCCTTTCACCCATTTGGGAGGGCCTCGTCCAAGACCAGAAAATAACAAGTGTGTGAGCATGCGGAGAAATCGGAACCCCTTGTGCACGGCGGATGGGAAAAGGCTGTGGCTGTGCAGAAACAGTGTGGAGGCTCCCTCAAAAAATTAAACAGACGACCCAGCAATTCCACTCCTGGGTAGATACCCAAAAGACTAAAAGCAGGTGGCAAAGAAATACTTGTACAAGCCCCAATGTTCATAGCAGCATTATTCGCATAGCCACAAGATGAGAGCAAGCCCGAGGGTCTCCACTGACAGAGAATGGACGCAACATGATGGGGCCATTCATACAATGGGATTGCCCAATTCAAGCCTTCAAGAGGAAGGCATGTTCTGACCATATGCTATAAAATAGATGGACCTGAGGACATGGATGCTCAGTGAAACAAGCAGTCACACCTGGGCAAATACTGTCTGATTTCCACCTACAGAGGTACCGAGGACAGACAGTTCATAGAGAGGAGTGCAGTGGAACAGTGGTTGCAGGTGCTGCGGGAGGAGGGTGAGCGAGTTTAATGGTACAGAGTTATTGGTTTTATAGATGAAGAGTTCTGGGGATTGAGATGGTGGTTGCTAGTTGGCAAAAACATTGTGAATTTATTTTTATTTATTTATTTATTTTTTGAGACAGTCTCATTCTGTTGCCCCAGGGCTGGAGTGCAGTGGCACACATCCCAGCTCACTACAACCTCTGCTCTCCCAGGTTCAAGTGATTCCTCCTGTCCCCAGCCTCCCCCGATAGCGTGGATTACAGGCACTCGCCAACCATGCCTAGCCTCTAATTTTTTCTATTTTTAATAGAGATTGGGTTATCACCAGTTGGCCAGGCTGGTCTCGATACTCCTGACCTCGAGTGATCCACCTGCCTTCTGCCTCCAAAGTGCTGGGATACTGGAGTGACCTCACCGCACCCTAGCACTGAATTGTATTTAATATCACTGAGCTCTACACTTAAACATGGTTAAGGTGGTACATTTTATATTATGTGTATTTATCAGCAAATTAAAAATGAAAAAAGGTTCCACCAGTCCAGGAGCTAGGGGATGAGTTCAGACACGGAGAGAGGTCTGAGTGAAAGTATGAAATTGGAATGACTTGAACAATGAGCTCTATTTTTCTATCGAGCTTGCTCCCCACCTGCAGAGCTGCTCTGGCTCATAATTAAGTTGACTTGATTAGCAGAGAGCATGGGGAGAGAAGGTGGTGAGTGAGTGCTTAGTGGGGTAAGAGTGGAGTTTAGTAACTGGTAAAGGACAGTGATTGAACAGAAAGTCATCTCCTCCACAAATCGTGGACAGCAGCTTGAGTCCCACTTGGGGTCTTCTCAAAGACACAATTTTGAGCCCTGATCAAACACACCAAGCCTTGGTGCCAAAGGCACAGGTCAGACCCACCGCCCCCCTGTGCTAGTGCATCGACTTCCAGAGTGGGTGGCATGTCCCTGTGTAAGTGCCTCACGGTGCACCCCCAGGGGTCCAGACGCCCTCAAGCTCTGTGCTCAGTGAGGGGAGCGTGGTGTGACCCACTTGAGGGTTCCTGGCAGAAGGGATCAGAGAAGCTCCCAGCCATGTCAACTGTGAAACCAGCGCAGGAGAAACACTGAAGCCTGGGGAGCAGTGTTCAACCTGGGGGACCGGAGCTTGTCTCCTGTCTTTGGCAACTATCACCCAGGTGCGCCCCATTATAAGACCACTCGCCCTCTTCCCAGCCCTTCTAACTCCTGAGGTCATTCCCCAGGCCTCACAGACAAATCCCAGCCCCCAAGCTGGCTCCTTTCACTGCTGCAGGGGTGCAGGCACTCCCACCACCATTGAAGCGGACAGCTTCAGAATATACTGCAGAAGCGTCCGCCACCATCGGTGGCTCCCATCGCCGGCACAGCCCTGTGGTGCCAGGGCAAGAAGCGCGCTGGTGCATGCTGTGGAGGGCATTGGGCAATTGGCGTACACTGCCATCAATCACGAAACTGCACTTGCTCTCTCGTTCGTCACGTGGAATCCCGGCCAAATGCGTTCCATCGCCTGTCCTAGGGATGCCCAGAGAAAGTGTGCCCCGGCCGCCATGCACCAACCTGGCCTCCCCACCTTCCTCCCCACCCTCCCCACCCTGGGCAGCTCTCACCTGTGCATTTGCGGGTGGAATCATCTGACTGAGTACCTGAGCTGGTCAGTTTGCAGTTAAAATTCTCTTCCCAGAACTCGGCAAACCAGATGTTCCTGCGGTTGTTCTCCAGGGATCGAGTCATGAAATACTGGTCAAATCCTACAGAGACGGAAGGAGAGGGAGGATGGCGCTGACCTGAGCCAGCTGTGTTTCTCCTGTGTCTCTCTGCCACTTGCTCACTTTTCAGCTAGAAGTGGCCAAGTGACCAAGTTCTGATTGGTGGACTCAGAGTCAACTGGAGGTTCCAACGTAGCCTTTACATGTTGATGCAAACTCAGAGCCTCACCATTTGAAAGACTTTTATCCCTGCTCCTTCTTTTGGTGGAATAAAAGAATGGACAGAGCCCAGAGCTTTAAGAGCATCATTCACTCACTGCCCCACACCTAAAGTCGCCAACTCTCAGACCTTGTGTCTTGTGAGGAGATGCCTTCATCGCTAAAACTACTCTCAGTCCAGGCTGCCACCCGAGCCCAAAAGCATCGTAGCTGAAATAAAAGGTGTGACGGTGTATATCCCCCCTAAGACTGGGAGGCCCTAGCAGCCAGGGCTCAGCCTTTCCAGTCTGTGTTTCATAAAATAGCCCTGAAGTATGTCATCAAGGCGTCCTCAGTCCAGCCTTGGGGAGAATGAGCAATCCTATTGTAAAGTGAACCATCTGTTCCTGCTGGATTCATCCAGATCCACAGGTGGGACTGGGGGTGCAAGGGCCTCATCACTTTGATCAACAGGATGGTATATTCCATATCCTTGGTTTCTGTCCCTCCCACCCTCATCCTCAGATTGGCATTTCTTTGGCAGCACTAGAAACACAGGCACTAAGTTAGAAAACAAAACCAGCCGGGCGCAGTGGCTCACGCCTGTAATCCCAGCACTTTGGGAGGCCGAGGTGGGCACATCACGAGGTCAGGAGATCGAGACCATCCTGGCTAACACGGTGAAACCCCGTCTCTACTAAAAATACAAAAAACTAGCCGGGCGAGGTGGTGGGCGCCTGTAGTCCCAGCTACTAGGAGGCTGGGGCAGGAGAATGGCGTAAACTCAGGCGGTGGAGCTTGCAATGAGCTGAGATTGGGCCACTGCACTTCAGCCTGGGTGACAGAGCAAAACTCCGTCTCATTAAAAAAAAAAAAAACCCAACAGTTTCTCCCCATCCAGGGAGTGGAGTGTCCTTTTCCTCACACGCCATCCCAGTCAAGCACTGCTTGGAGGGACGCGTCCACAGATTATCAGAATCATAGGATCCGGGGATCTGAGAAGGGATCTGGATTATGGCACCAATTACACAGATGCAGAAAACGATCGTCCCCAAGAGGGGGTGCTGGGGAGACGCGTGGGGTGGGGGCTGCAGTGCCCCTGGACTCACCGTCGATGGAGGCCCTTTTGGGCAGGATGGTGATGGCCCCGACGGCCACGTCCTCCAGGCTCAAGATGGGTGAGGTCTTGGCTCCCCAGCTGTCTGAACCGACCCACAGGAAGTGGCCGGTCAGGTTGGCCTGGCGAGCTGCCTCCAGGACTCGCCTGGGAGGAGCAGGGCTGGGGTGAGGGAGGGCCTGGGAGCCTCCTCCAGCTTGGCCCATATTCCTTCCCACTCTATCCATCTCCCCTGCTCTACAATCACTCACCAGATCCTTGTTGCTCAGGAGAAACGGGGCTTGGGGCATTTGGGGCACTTTCCCCGGGCTCTCCTCTGACCCTAGGCCTGCCCACTTGCTCTGCCCACTGTAACCCACTGTACAGGGGGCTCAGAAGGGCTCCTTGGGGAAAAATCCAGTTCGGAGCCACCCCCTCCCCATACGCCTCCACCAGCGTCACACCCAGCCTCCTAGGCTGGAGATGAACTCGGGCTGGGGCCTGCAGCCTCTGTGCGGACCCTGGGCTCCTTCCCTGACAGCTCCTTTTCTGCACTGGGATCTGCCCACAGGTCCCTCCCCACACCCCTGGGAGCTGTAAACACAGACACATGTTCTGTGTGCTATTCAGTCTGGGCTTGTGGCATCTCCCCAGACCAGGCTGCTTTGCCACTGGGGGCACCAGAATCAGAGGCAGCAGCAGGGAAGGTGGGGGGTGCGGGGAGCAGGGGAAAGGGAGGCCGGGAGGGTGTGTAAGGTGGTGATGTGCAAGAGGAGGGGTGGGACCCTCAGGGAGAGCCCCAGGAGCCCAGTGATTGTGCCACTGTCCCACCTGATGTCATCCTCATTGGCAAAGATGATGATGCCCCGGGCATTGGGTGTCTCCATGAGTCTCCTGATCACCTTGTTGAACTCTCCCGGCTTCGGTTCCCTGGGAATCTTGATAGACTGGGCAATACAGACCCCCCCTGGGTGTTGGGGGTGCCAAAGTCAGCTTCTGTCCCACCCACCCACACACCCACCTGACCACTGCTACATAGGACTGTGTAGCCTGACTGAAGGGTCTGCAGGGGTGAAATCTGGCCTGCACCCTCCACCAAGCCTGAGGCAGGGCTGAGTCGTTCAAAAGCAAAAGGCCCTGCCCACACGGAGCACCAGCCAGGCAACCTCCACCCACCATGGACCCAGAGCCCCCATCCTTCTGCTTCCGCCCCACCCGAGGGCCCCGGGCCCACACTACGGAGACTCCTTGGTGCCTCGGAGCCCCCAGCTCACCAGCCTCTCGGGAGATCTGAACGAAGGCCTCAACCCCGCTTTCGCCATAGTTGCCCTCAGAGGCCAGCGTGGACACATAGTTCCATCCCAGTGCCCTCACGATGTCCACCATGGCCTGGGCCTGGTAGGAGTCGGGCGGCACCACCCGGGAGAAGAAGTCATAGCGCGTGGAGTCGCTGAGCTCCGGGGCTGTGGAGGCGTAGCTGATCTGCGGTATCTGGAGGGTGGGAAGGACAGCCGGGCTGTGGACGGAGGTCAGTAACTCAAGAGAGGGAGGCCTGGCTGGGGACGGAGGTCAGTCACTTGAGAGAGGGAGGGCAAGGGGGGCTCAGGAATGGACGGGGCACAGAAGGTGTGGGGCTGGGACCTGGGACACAGATGGGGCATGGAAAGCTTGGGGTGGGGACCTGGGGCCAGCTGGAGCAGCCACCTGGAAAGGCTAGAAGCTGTGGGCAAGGTCTGCGTTTTGTGAGTGGGCCTGAGAACTCTGTGAATGTTGTGCATGTGAGAGGTACGCAGGACTAGGGGAGAGGGCAGGACCGCCACGTATACTGGTACAAGCTGTGTCCTGAACAAGAACGCCCCAGCAGAGGGCCTGCAGCCCATCCAGCCGCATCTGCCTGTCCCAGTCAGCCCCAGGGGAAAGCACCTTTTCTTGATTCACATCAAGGGGTGGTCTGCAGGGGCGGACAGCCCTAGCAGGGATTAGGGCAGACAGGGAAGCACCAGGGGATGTTTGATTTAAGGCTGTGTCTGGCCTAGAATGGGGTTTGTTGGAAACTGGGTTTCTCTGCATGCATTACAGTGATTAACAGCAGAGATCAGAGGCTGAACTGACCGGGGAGTGTGGAGGCAGAGGCACAGGGCTGAGAAGGCTGCCAAGAGGGGGCTACAGGGCTCCAGGGTAAAGAGGGGCTATAGCAGGAGCTGGTGTGAAGACCAGAGAGGGGAGTTTCTGGAAGGAGGGAGGGGGACTGTTTCAGGGTTGTTTGAAGCAGGATTGAAAGTATAGAGGTATAGAGACAGCATGAAAAGGAAGCCGGGAGTGGCAGGGAGAGAGAAAGAGGGAAGATACAGGTGGAGAGAAACAAGGAGAGAGAGAGAGAGAGAGAGAGAGAGAGAGAGAGAGAGAGAGAGAGAGAGAACCGAGGAGTACAGGAGATGAGAAAGGCCCAGTGGCCACAGCTCAGTGAATAATGCTGTGGTCCTCAAGCCCTCCTGGACACTTGAGTTTGGGAACAACCTTCCCATGTCCCCTGGACCTCCTGAGGGAAGTTAATTTAAAATGGCTGGGAAATGAATGTATTTCCTTTAGACCAGGAATTGCAGCATCTTGCCTGTGGCTGTGTTTTGCACAGTTTTTACTAATGTTTGCATTTCTAGCCGGGCAGCACAACCTCAGTCTGGGCTGAGCTAGCAGCAGCGGGCCCTGGGTTCACAGAGTCCTGCCCGCCTGAATACCCAGCTGGGCCCCTGAAGGCCTCGGGGTCTGGAATCTCTGCATTCGACCTAGAGGACAGAGACAGAAACTAGAGCTCTAGGCAGGGCCGGGAACAGACACAGGCGGGTGAAAAACCCCGGGGCGGCCACACAGCTTGTCTGGTGCCAGCGTGGAGGTGACATATCAACACTGCCAATCCGAGGAAACCGGAATGGGCGCTTCCATGTGCGCAGACGATGCGGAGCGGCCCCGCACACCTGGAGCAAACACAGACGCTGCTCCCGGGAGAGAGAAGCTCTCGGGAAAGAGAAGTTCCTCCCCTGGGCAGATGGAAGCCAGGCCTTCCTCCTTCACAGACAGCCGGATGCACACAGGCCCCTCCCGCCACAGAACCCCAGAAAAACTGTCCCACAAAACCCCCTAATCCCGACTCTGCTGGCCCCTAGGACTGCAAGGAACACGCTGCCCTCACAGGACAGTTCTCTACATGTGAGGACAGTGCAGGGCCAGCCCGGGCACCTACGCAGGGCGGGGTGCAGGAGACCAGCGCTCACAAGGGAACGCCCCACCCTGCTCTCAGACGCCCCTGGAGGGAGGGTTCAAGGCAGACGTTTTGAAAATAAACTTAAATGATCAAAAAAGACAAGGTCCAGATCTTTCGGGCCTATCCACTCCCAATAGCAGCCCCGGGACACGTCCCAGTTGCTGCTCTGGAAGGAGGGACCGGGTTCCAAATAAAGCTCAAAGTTGAAACGTCACTGGAGCGCTCCGCAGGCCGAGGGGGCAGGAGCACCTTGTGTGGGTGGAGGGGGTGTGCCCAGAACAAGGGCACTCCAGCAGGCTGGCAAATGGGGACTGAAGTCAGGCCGCCCTCCGCAGCCAACCGGCCAGAGGCGTACGTGGCGCCCGCCCGGGAAGGGGCGCCCTTGCGGGGCCGGGTAGACAAGGGCGGCTGGAGTGGTCGGGTGGATCCGATTCAGGCCTGAGTCGGGCCCAACTGACAGGACTTCTTTGACGCTGTGTGAACTCAAGTGATTAAAACGGAGACTCTTCCAGAAGAAGTAAAGGAATGAGACTTGGGCCACCCCAGGGCGAGGACGGGAGAGACGCTGGACACCCAGCCCGGCTCCGCGGCCCTCACCGCAAACAGGCGCAGCACGTTGGCGACCATGATGGAGACGGAGCTGGCCGAGGCGCCCACGACGGCCACGACGCGCTCGGGGGGCGCGGTGCGCAGCGGAGGCACGCCTCCCGGGCAGCGCAAGCCCACCTCGTCGCCGTCGCCGCGGCCGCGGATCAGCGCCTGCACGAAGCTCAGCGCCTGCTCCAGCGCGTAGGTGTCCCGCGAGCAGGTGTCCAACAGCCGCGCGCCCAGGCGCACGCCGGGCAGCAGCTCGGGGTCGGCGTTCACGCGGTCCAGCGCGTACAGCATGGCCTCCAGCCGGTGCACGCCCTGCTCCTTCTTCAGCGGCCCGCACGCCCGGCCCGCCGCGCCCCGCGCGTGCACCGGGAACAGGCCGCCCAGCGTCAGGCC
>NW_016803512.1:338554-347973 GCF_001698545.2 Rhinopithecus bieti
CAGGCGCACAGAGCCCGCGGCGCGCGCCAGGCCCGCCTGCGCCAACCACGCCAGCGGCAGCAGCGCCACGAGCAGCGGCTCCCGGGCTCTCCGGGGCAGCGCCATCGCCTCGTCTAGCGGGCTGCGGGGAGACAGAGGGGCGGGAACGCTCTGAGGGCTGGGGGAAGGAGAGCGCGGCTCGGGGCGCGGGGAGGGACACCGGGGTCCTGGGGAGAGGGCTCTCGGGGAGCGCCTTCCACTTTGGCTCGGGGGAGTTCGCTCAGCCGGCCTGCCCAGGCCTCCGTCTCTCTGTTAAAAGCGCTGAACCCTATCGCCCGGGGTCCCGCCCGACCACTGCCTCCACCCCTCCAGCCCTGCCACTTCCCGACAGCCTGGTCCTTCTTCCTCGGGGTCCATTCCCAGCGCACACCCCGGCTCCCTCCCCAGCCAGTCACCTGCGCCAGCCGCTGTGGGTTCAGGACAAGTCTGTGACAGATGCCGCCGAGGCCCCGAGCGAGAGAGGATTTAAGGATTCTAGGGAGGGATGAGGGGCGGCTCCGAGGGTGGAGACCCCTCCTGAGTGTGGGGGGTGGCGGTGCTGGCTCTCCCCGCATCTCCTTTCCCTCCCTCTCCTAATCTCTGGGTCTGTTTTCTGTTTTCCTGTCTTTGGTTTGTGTCTGACTCGGACTCTCTGGCTGTCTCTCGGGCTGTGTCTGATGCATAGTCTCTGTCCATCTCTCTAGCGCAGTCTTCTGCTTCTAGGTCTCTGTTCCTCAGTCTCTCCCTGGCTTTCTGCCTCTGTCCTCTTCTTGGAAATCTTGTCTGTCTCTGTGCCTTCCTGTCTCTCCCTGCCATTCTCTCTCTCTGTCCCTGAACCTTTTTCTGCCTCTCTCTCTGTCCCTGACCCCTTTTCCGTCTCTCTCTGTCCTGGGCACCAGTGCTCTTGACTGCAGTAGCCTAAGGTATTCCCCCAGCTTTCTCCTTGCAAAACCGTGCAGGGGGCCGGGGCTACCTGAGCTGGGAGGGCCTGAGCAAGAGGAGAAAGAGCAAGGGGCAGGAAGGGACCAGGAGGGAGAAGCCTTTAGTATTAGCGAACTTACAACACCCTCCAGTTGAGAAACAGCCCTCGAGGAGTGAGTTGACTTGCCCAAGGGCATGCAGCTGGCAAGTGTGGGCATCAGGATTCACACCCAGAATGGCATGAAACAACCAGCCCACACTGCCTTGGATAGAAGGAGGGGAGAGGCCGGCTGTCCTTGCAGCTCCCACTCCCCATATTGCATGGGAGGATGGAACCCCGCGGGGTTGTTCTGGCTGCATATAAAGTCTCCTTAGGCTCTGGGTCTGAGGCAGCTACTCGAGCTGTGGTGCACACTGTGCCAACGCTCTCTGTACCTAACTCTCCACCTCATCGTGGAGGCCAAGGTGAGGGGGTTTGGCCAAAAGACGCATTTATCACCACCCCTATCTGAGGCCCGGGATTTGGCTCTCTGATGCCAAGAGAGCAAAGGGCATCCTGGAGACAGGTGGTGAGCTCCTAGCCACAGGGATTAGCATGCTCCTCGTACGAGGGCCTGAGCCGGCTTGGGTTCCATTAGACAGGCTGGATTAGGGTGGCTGGGGGGATTTGGACAAGGCTGGCAGAGGGAGCAAGCAAGAAACATGCCACCTTTTTCTCTTCCCCCACCTCTCCCAAGCCCCGATAGTTTCTACTGCCAGAACCACATATCCTGGTGGAAGCCCGGAGTCAACAGGCTGGGTCTAGCGCTGCTCCTATCCATTTAACAGTGGGAAGGGTGGGGAGTTTAGCTGGTGCCAGGCCCTGAGCCTGACATTGCAAAGGACTGCGTAAACTGGGTTTGGGAGGTGGATGGGCCCTTCCCTGTTCAGGATGAGCCTGACAGCTCCCAGCACTCAGCAGCCTCCTGCTTGGCATGACCAAGGCAGCCACTGCCCCTGCCTGGAGGACAGACCATCAGGAAGTGGGGGCAGCAGCTGAGGGACTGGCAGGGGGGTCCTCACCCTGTAGGAGGGAGGCGCGCACACCTGTGAGCAGGGGGCTGGAGGAGAAAGGGAGGGAGGTGGCAGGATTTTAGGCTGATGGAGATTTGGCTCTTGGAGGCGTGGAGAATGGCTTTGCTGCTGGGGCATTCCCTGAGAATATGAGAACCAGAGACAGAGCTGAGCAGGTCAAGGAGGGCAGAAGCCAAGAGTTCGGGTTTGGACGCAGGAAAGCAGAGGCTTCATGATTCGTGAGCCTGGAGTTGAGGGAAGAAGCCAGGGTGGGAGAGAAAGCTGAGGTGGGATCACCATGGTGGTGTTTAAAGAGGTGGGACACAGGAGCTCACTGGGGCTGAGAGTGTGGACAGACAGTGAGGATGGAGCCCCAAGAACCCCAACATGAGGGTCTGAGCAGAAGTAAGGAGACTGGGAGGGGGTGGCTGAGGAGTTAGAAGAAAAGAAGGAGAGTAGGCAGCAGAGGGGCCCAGAAACAAGGATGGAGGAAGGAGGGAACATTCACCGTAACTTATTCAGCCCTGTGCAGGGGCAGAAGGCCAAAGTGCACCTCGCACAGATGAGAAGAGAGGCAAAGAGACGGAGCAGCCCCATGGCCATACCGCTCAGACGCCTGTGGCCTAGAAAACCCTTGCAGCCTTCACACCGTGTCTGTGATTCAGCGGCAGGTGCTGCCGTTGACAAGCACACAGGTTAAACTAAAATCCCAGCTGCTGCCTTCAGCTTGTGTCCACACTTCTAACCCCAGAGCCGGGCCATTCAGTATAGCCTCCAGACTAGCCCCCACATCTAACAACCAGACCATTCTACTGGGGTTCTTTTAATGGTTGGACTCAAAGCTTCCGATGCCAGGATTGGGATGTTAGACATATTCCACCCTCTCTTTTGTTGGGAACATGTTTTGTGGGTGAACCGGTGCATCTAGCATGGACTCTGGCACAGGGATGTTGAAAAGCATGGGGTCTGTACCTGGGAAGGCCACCTGATCCTTTCCGGAATGTCCTGTGTGGAGCAACGTGGGGTGTGTGTGGGAGGTGAGCCTCCCAATGCACTCAGCCCTGCCAGCCTTCACTCTCATGCGCCCTCATACCCCCAAGGGGAGCCATGAGCTCCTCCAAGCAGCAGGGCACGCATGTGGGCCCCGGCTGTCACCAAGACCCAGGGTCACCTCCCTGCAGGCTTCTCCGTTGGCCCCTGGACTTCTCACTGCGCTCTCCAGCGCTCAGCTGCCACGTGATCCACTGCACTGGGGCCAGCTTTTCCAGCTATGAACACCAGCGGTGCTGCTGCCTCCGCATGGACTGGTGCTGGTAGACCCATCAGCCAAGAAGGAAGCAAGCCAGGCGCAGTGGCTCCTGCCTGTACTCGCAGCACTGTGGGAGGTTGAGGCGGGAGGATCACTTGAGCCCAGGAGTTTGAGACCAGCCTGAGCAAGATAGCAAGATCCCCTCTCGGCGGATCACAAGGTCAGGAGATAGAGACCATCCTGGCTAACACAGTGAAACCCTGTCTCTACTAAAAAATACAAAAAACTAGCCGGGCGAGGTGGCAGGCGCCTGTAGTCCCAGCTACTCGGGAGGCTGAGGCAGGAGAATGGGAGGCAGAGCTTGCAATGAGCTGAGATCCGGCCACTGCACTCCAGCCTGGGCGACAGAGCGAGACTCTGTCTCCAAAAAAAAAGAAGATCCTGTCTCTACAAAAAAATACAAAAATTAACCAGGCATGGTGGTGCACGCCTGTGGTTCTAGCTACTCGAGTGGGTGAGGTGGGAGGATCCCCTGAGCCCAGGAGGTCAAGGATGCAGTGAGTTAGGATTGTGCCACTGCACTCCAGCCTGGGCAACAGAGTGAGACCCTGTCCCTGCCCCGCCCCCCACCAAAAAAAAAAAAAAAAAGCAGCCTGGGCTAGAACTTCAAGGATGAAGAAAGGGAACAGGGTCTGGATGAAGAGACGTTGCCAGACCTCCTCAGAGCTGTACCAGGACAAGCAGTCACCTTTCCAGCCTCCCTGGTCAGGGAGAATGCCTGCTGGGGTCACCCACCCACAGGCCATAGGGCCCTCTTACAGCATCCTGATACAGCTGCTCAGGCTCAATGAAGTAGCACAGAATTTTTACAAAATGTGCAGGACTTCATTTAAAAGGTTGCCCTGAGAAGAAGTCCTGTTGTTCCCTGACCCTGGGACTGTTTTCCTCAGCTGGGCTGCCATGGCAAAGCCCCACAGACAGAGGGTCAAAGAACAGAGATTTTTTTTTTAATGATGAAAAGCTTTAATAACAGACAATGTGATTTCACAGGCAATCAATCGGCAGATTGACAAATCATTTAACTTTCTTTAGATAAAACCAATATTCCAGTCAAGAAAGATGAACCCGAAATGGATCCTTTTACAATCACCAACAAAACTTGTACAAATGAAGTCCATGATGTACCCATTAACATGCTACATGTGTGTCAATAAAACACGCTCTCCCCCACCCCAAGCCCTGGCCCCCCGGCAAACATAGATAAATGATGTGCACTGAGTGATACCATTAGGTGAGAACTTTGGTTCATGCAGTCAGCTGCCATAGAGGTTGCACCCAAAACCCTCAGCCCTGGCACCCAAAGTCAGTCCGTGGTGGTGGCTCATGGTGTTAGCTGTGTTCCTTCCACACCGGGTGAATACTGTGCTCAGGAATACTGGTGGCAAAGACCAAGCCCGTGTCATTGTGCCCATCCGGTCCATTCAGCCAGGATGCATCACCTGCCAGGAAGCTTGAGCCTGTCTTTGATTTCTTATACCCTGGAAGAGGCCAGCGACGGATCAGGCTCTGTGTCTGCAAGTCCATGATGTACAGGTGGCAGCTGTCAAACAGTAGGGCAACAATATTTCCAAAGTCAAGCAGGGCCATGTTTGCTATCTCAGGAGTCGTGATGACCCTGAGAATATCGTAACTGTTGGCAGAGTCCCGCTGGCAGAGACCGAATGCTGAACTACAGACAATGTATTTGCCATCACCATGAAGTCTTGTTTGCAGGCGGATACTTCTGTCCTTGGAGACAAGACAATGGCTTTAAGGCTTGCAGCTGATTTCTCTCCCATTTGGCGAAATCTTAATCTCATATTTGCTTGCACTTGAGAGGATGTAGTCTTCAGGGTCATGCAAGAGAGACTTGACTTTGCACTTCTGCAGAACTACCTTGGTGACCCATGCCGTGTGTCCAGTGAGTGTGCTCAGGCATGCCCCGCTAGCTAAAGTCCATCCTCTCACAGTGAAGGCTGCAGAGCCACTCACCAAGATATCACTGTAGTGCACACTGAACACTGAACGCGTGTGCCTGTGAAAGTGCTGGGTCCTGGTTCCAGAACTCCGTTCCCAGCAAGCACAGCGTTGTCAAAGGAGCCTGTCACAAGCTTCTGTTCACTGAATTTCACCATTGCACGAATGTGGGTCTGGGTGCCACAAACGCACTGCCGTGTGCTCACATCCCACAGCTTTGCAGGCCCTGTGGCTGTTTTCCTCAGCTGGGCTGCTGTAACAAAGCCCCACAGACACAGGGTTAAAGAACAGAGATTTATCTTCCCACAGCTCCGGAGGCTGGGCGTCTGAGATCAGGATGCCAGTGTGGTGGGTTCTGGGCCGGGCCTCTCACCGGCTTGCAGACCATCCTCTTCTCTTTGCGTCCTCAAGAGACATTTTCTTGATGCGTGCAGGAGGAGGGAGAGTCCTCTTGTCCTCTGCTCCTGAGGCCACCAGTCCTATCAGATTAGGGCTCCACCCTAGCGACTCATCTAACCTAATCACCTGTTACACCCCTGCTCTCACTGCACTTACATTGACAGTAAGGCTTCCGCGTAAGAATGTGGGGGACACAACTCCCTCCGTAGCCCTCTGACTGGGCCTGAGGCATCCGGGGGAAAGAGCAAAGGGCACCCAGTGGAACTGCGGGTTGGTGGTTCAGTGCACACTCAGGGCTACAGAGCCCAGGTCTAAATCTTGGCCCCGTCACTTTTTATCAAGGTGACCTTGAGCAAGTCTTTGTACTTTTATGTAGCCTCAGTGTCCACATTTTTTTTTTTTTTTTTTGAGACAGAGTCTCGCTCTGTCGCCCAGGCTGGAGTGCAGTGACGCAACCTCCACCTCCCGGGTTCAAGAGAGTCTCCTGCCTCAACCTCCTGAGTAGCTGGGATTACAGGCACATGCCACCACGCCCCGCTAATTTTTGTATTTTTAGTAGAGACGGGTTTCACCATATTGGCCAGGCTGGTCTCGAACTCCTGACCTCGTGATCCACTCACCTCACCCTCCCAAAGTGCTGGGATTACAGGTGTGAGCTGCGCCCGGCCATCAGTGTCCACATCTTTTAAGTGGAAAACTTGATATGGCAAATTCTAGTATTTTAATATTTCAATTCAAATTTTGTTTTGTTTTGTTTTCTTGAGACAGAGTCTTGCTGTGTCTCCCAAGCTGGAGTGCAGTGGCATGATCTTGGTTCACTACAAGCTCTGCCTCCCAGGTTCACGCCATTCTCCCAAGTAGCTGGGACTACAGGCGCCCACCACCACGCCCAGCTCTTTTTTTTTTTTTTTTTTTTTTTGTTTTTTTTAGTAGAGACAGGGTTTCACCATGTTAGCCAGCATGATCTCGATCTCCTGACCTCGTGATCCACCTGCCTCGGCCTCCCAAAGTGCTGGGATTACAGGCGTGAGCCACCGTGCCTGGCCTCAATTCAGCGTTTCTAATCCTAGTGTCTAAGCTTTTGTATATTTCTCTTAAGAGGCTGGTTAGGAACAGAGTAGTAATAAAATTATTACAGTAGGTGATGAGAGCTCTCATATATACCTCTCCTTAATTCTCACAATGCCACGCTGAAGTAGGTGTTAGTATTACCCCCATATTGCAGATGAGGAAACCGAAGGGTGGAGAAGCACAATGAGGTAAGGAACCAGACTGCCCAGGGTGCAAACATCCAACAGCATGGTGGGTGGGGCTAGTGGAGCTGCGCCCGGCTCCCTGAGCCCGGCTGTTGCTCACTAGGCTGTAAAGATGATATCATGGATAGAGACTTTCTATCCATTTTCTGTCCAGATGTCATCTGGACAGAAAAGGAAGGGAGACAGTTACAGAGATTGCAATTTGTGTATATTGAACCATGTGGTTTTTTGTTCTAGGAGAATTCCAGTTCTAGAATTCCTCTGGAAACAGGTGTCTCTTACCCTGTGTTTTAGTGTGCTACAATTTCCGTAACAAAGTACCACAGACTGGGTGGCTTAAACAACAGACATTTTTTGTCTTGCAATTCAGAACCTAGAAGTCCAGCATCAGGGTGTCAGCAGCATTGGTTCCCTCCGAGGGTTGGGAGGGAAGGATGTGTCCCAGGCCCTTCTCCTTGGTGTATAGATTGCTGTCTTCTTCCTGGCTCCACATCATCTTCTCTCCGTACCTGTCTGTGTCCAAAATTTCCTCTTTTTAATTTTTTTTTTTTTAGAGACAAGGTCTACTTGCCCAGGCTGGTCTTGAACTCCTGGCCTCAAGAGATCCTCCTGCCTAGGCATCCCAAAGTGGGATTACAGGTACGAGCCACTGAACCCCACCCAAAGTTCCTCTTTTTTTTTTTTTGAGACGGAGTCTTGCTCTGTTGCCCAGGCTGGAGTGCAATGGCACAATCTTGGCTCACTGCAACCTCTGCTTCCCGGATTCAAGCCATTCTCTTCATCAGCCTCCCAAGTAGCTGGGACTACAGGCGTGCACCACCACACCCAGCTAATTTTTGTATTAGACAGGGTTTTGCAGAGACAGAGTTTCACGATGTTGGCCAGGCTGGTCTCGAATTCCAGAACTCAAGTGATCCGCCTGCCTCGGCCTCCCAAAGTGTTGGGCTTACAGCCGAGAGCCACCGCGCCTGGCCCCAAGGTTCCTCTTCTTAAAAGGACACCAGTCATATTGGATTAGAGTGCACCCCAGTGACTTCTGTTAAACTTAAGTACCTCTGTAAAGACCCTGTCTCTCTATACAACCATATTCTGAGGTCCTGGGGAGGTTAGGACTTTAACATGAATGTTTTTCAGCATTGTTGGGGGGGCACAATTCCGTCTATTACACCATGTAAAGATGTTGCAGATGTGTTCCCTCCCAAGGCTGCCAGGCCTTAGCCTTGAGACAGCAGTAACTGATCACAGGGGTTCTGAGGTGAGTGTAGCTAAGCGCAGACATTGGGTGCGAACTCAGCCTGCTTCAGTCCTGCTTGAACCAAGCATTTCTCCTGGTGCACCCTGCGGCCATACAGAACAGCCCGAAGAAGCAGGGCCTGTTCCTCCCAGCTGACTGCCAAATGCAAAGTACTGTAGCTATTGAAATGCAAAGTTCAAATGGAAACAGCTACTGCAAAATGCTGGTGGTTCACAGTGGGCCGGCTGTGGTTCACAGCTTATATGAGTGTGGTACATAGAAATGCAGCAAGCGGACCAGGCACTGTGGCGCACGGTGTAATCTGTAATCCCAGCACTTTGGGAGCCCGATGTGGTGGATCACTTGAGGTCAGGAGTTTGAGACCAGCCTGACCAATATGGCAAAACCCCATCTCTACTAAAACTACAGAACTAGCTGGACGTGGTGGTGCATGCCTGTAATCCCAGCTACTTGGGAGGCTGAGGCCGGAGAGTCACTTGAACCTAGGAGGAGGAGGTTGCAGTGAACCAAGATCACACCACTACACTTCAGCCCATGTGACAGAGCGAGACTCTATCTCAAAACTAACAACAACAACAATGAAATGCATCAAGTGTAGGTTAATTTGGAATGCATAATAAAATAAGGGTCTATTCCTAGATAACCTGTGGTACAGTTTTGTCTGCTCATGACATTATATAAATGAAGGAGTATTTTTCAAAAGGAAAATCGTAAAGTAATTTGATCAAATCTGAATCTTATCCTAAGTGAAAGGCCCAAACAGCTTTCCAAAGGAATTGACTCATCATATCAGGGTTTAGAATTCATCCGTTTTCATGATACCAGTCCATAGGGTTTGTATTGCTTGTAATTGGCATTGACTTGAAGTTCGATATGAACACCAGCTTTTGGGCTCACAGTTTTGGTAATGGAGGAACTGCCTCCGTTTTGAAACAGAAATGTTTAAATGCACCAGATACTGGTTTATACAGGTTGTGTCTTATTTAAGCTGCCTTTCCACAGGGCAATGAGGGATTTCAAGCATGAAATATATTTGAGAAACTTCATTTTTAAGGAACCCATTAGGGGATATTGCTTTACTTTTAATTTCTTTATTTTTTAATTTTTTATTTAATTTAATTAATTAATTTATTTATTTTTAAGACGGAGTCTTGCTCTCTCCCAGGCTGGAGTGCAGTGGCATGATCTCAGCTCACTGCAAGCTCCGCCTCCCAGGTTCATGCCATTCTCCTGCCTCAGCCTCCCGAGTAGC
>NW_016803512.1:348023-362926 GCF_001698545.2 Rhinopithecus bieti
TGCCACCTCGCCCAGCTAATTTTTTGTATTTTTAGTAGAGACGGGATTTCACTGTGTTAGCCAGGATGGTCTCAATCTCCTGACCTCATGATCCGCCCGCCTCGGCCTCCCAAAGTGCTGGGATTACAGGCGTGAGCCACCGCACCTGGCCTGTTTTGTTTTTTAAATAGGAAAATCTTTAACCAGAACACAAGTTTTCTTCAAAAGTAGAGAAATCAAAGTGCTAGACAACAAGGCCATAGAATACATCTCAGAGAAGTTATCCCAGATATGCAGTGAACGTCTACTCAGAACATGCCTCAGAAAACTTTTCTTTTTGACTTTTTTTTTTTTTTTTTTTTTGACAGGGTTTCACTGTCACCCAGGCTGGAGTGCAATAGTGCAGTGACCCAATCATGGCTCACTGCAGCTTCCACCTCCTGGGCTCAAGCAATCCTTCCACCTTAGCCTCCCAAAGTGCTGGGATTACAGGCACAAGCCACCATACCCAGCCAAGAAAACTTTTTCCTAAAGGGCCATGTGTAGGCTGAATGATACCCTTGCTTCTGTCCAAGTTCTAATTCCCAGAACCTGTGAAGGCTGCCTTATATAGCAAAGGGGACCTTAGAGACGTGATCACATTAAGGTTGTGAGATCCTGAATTGTCACTTGGGCCCCATGTAATTGTAGCACCCTTATGAATGAGAGAAGGTGCCATGAAGATGGCAGCAGGGAGTGATGCAAAGATGCTACATGTAGGCTTTGAAGATGCAGAAAGGGCCAAGGAAGGCAGCTCTGACACCTGGGAAAGGCAAGGAAATGGGTCTCCCCAAGAGCCTCTGGACGGGGGCAGTCCTGCTGACACCCTGATTTCTACCTCGTGAAACTGGTTTCAGACTGTGAGAGAATAAATTTGCATTGTTTTCATGAACTAAGTTTGTGTCAACTGTTACAGCAGCAATAGAAAACCAGAGAGTAAACATTTTCGGCTTTGCCCCTCTGTCATAACTGTTGACCTCTGCCACTGTGGCACGGACACCATCATGAGCAACAGCCAGAGTCAGCCTCGTGGGCTTGGCTGGGGGTGGAAGCCCCTGGGCAGTTGTGTGAGCGGGATTGTCGTGATGAGCATCAGTTTAGCTCAGGATCCCCAGCGACCCCAACCACGAAGCCTGAGACAGGGCTCTGGAGGGCCACAGCAGCACACACACTCACACACACACACACACACACGCACACAGCAAGAGAAAAAGACTGGGAATGATGACACTACAGAGTTGTGGGTAAAAGACAGTCTTTTCAATCAATGAAGTGGGAAAATTGGGTGCCCCTATGAAAATAAATGGAACTACACCCCGACCTCATTCCACACACCAAAACCAATTCAGATGCATTATTTACCTAAACGGGAAATGCAAACTGTCTTAGTCTGTTCTCACACTGCTGTAAAGAACTACCTGAGATTAGGTAATTTATGAAGAAAAAAGGTTTGATTGACTCACAGTTCCACATGCTCTACAGGAAACACAGTTGGGGAGACCTCAGGAAACTTAAAATCATGGCAGAAGGGGAAGGAGAAGCAGGCATGTCTTCACGTGGCCAGAGCAAGAGGAAGAGAGAGAAGGGAGAAGTGCTACACATTTTTAAACATCCAGACCTTGTGAGAGCTTACTCACTATCATGAGAACAGCAAGGGGGAGGTCGGCCCTCGTGATCCAATCACCTCCCACCCGGCCCCACCTCCAATACTCGGGATCACATTTCAACATGAGATTTGCATGGGGAACAGAGGTAAACCACATCACAAACCAATAAATAGGTCAAAGATTGTAGGTGAGAGTATTTCATGACCTTAGAGAAAGATATCTTAGACTGAACACACACGAAAAAATACTAATCGTGAAAGAAAGGAACTATACATTTGATAACCTTAAAATTAAGAACTGTCTTACAGACAGCATAAGGATAAGGATGAAGTGTTGATAATGATCAAAGCTAGATGGTAGGTTTATAAGAGTTCATAACACTATTTTTCTGGAAAACAAAACAAGAGGAAAAGACACCATAGAGTGAAAAGGCAAAGCCACCAAGTGGGAGAAGGTATTTACAACCCATATAACCAACGAAGCGTTCATCTTCAGAATGCAGACTGAACTTCTAGGAATCAATAATAAAAACACAAATTACACATTAGAAAAATGGGTAAAAGATTTGAGCAGTCAGTTCACAAAAAAGGGTATCAAAATATCAATAACAAAATGAAAAACATTTAGCCTTATTAAAAATTAGGGAAATGTAGATTAAAACCACAGTGAACTATCCAGAAGAAAGGCTAAAATTGAAAAGATTCAAAATTCCTTGTGTTAAGGGTGATGAAAAATAGGAACCTTCATACACTGCCAGTAGGAGGATAAATTGGTGCAATTTGCAAGAACACAGTCTTGAATTATTTATGAAGATATACACGCCCTAGGTCTCAGCAATTATATTTGTAGGTATATTCCCTAGAGAAATGAATGTACAGATATATGCATAGGAACATTCAAGGTACTGTTATTAATTAGAGAAAAAAATAGAACAAATCAAAGGTACATTGTAGAACGAATAAACAACTTGTGGTATTCCATGCACTGAAATGGAATATTATATAGAAAAAGGAGGGCCGGGCGCGGTGGCTCAAGCCTGTAATCCCAGCACTTTGGGAGGCCGAGACGGGCGGATCATGAGGTCAGAAGATCGAGACTATCCTGGCTAACACGGTGAAACCCCGTCTCTACTAAAAAAATACAAAAAAAAAAAAAAAACTAGCCGGGCGATGTGGCGGGCACCTGTAGTCCCAGCTACTCGGGAGGCTGAGGCAGGAGAATGGCGTAAACCCAGGAGGCGGAGCTTGCAGTGAGCTGAGATTGCGCCACTGCACTCCAGCCCAGGCGACAGAGCGAGACTCTGCCTCAAAAAAAAAAAAAAAAAAGAAAAAAGAAAAAAGAAAAAAGAAAAGGAGTGAGCCAAAATGACACATAATAGCACAGATTAATCTTCCATACAATTCAATATACATACTGTAGTTCCATTTTGCACAGTATCCAAAACAGGCAAAGTAAATCACAGTGTTTAGAGATGCACACCTCAGTAGTAAAAGCACAGAGAAATGCAAAGAAGGATCACGACTGGGAGGTGACTCGTGAGAGTGCCTGTGGGTTGTGAGGGGTTATGCGGGTGTTTTATTTACACTCTTCTGTTACACTGAACAGTCTTGGTCTTGCATTTAAAAAAAAAATTATGTGTTACTTTTCACAAATATTTTAAAACATAAAAAAGTATGACAATTGGAAAGTAAAAAGTAAGATGTGAGAACTAAACTGAAGTATCTTAGTAACTCAAATAAATGTAATTCTGCTAAATGTTTTAGTTAAGAGACAAAAATTTCAAAATTTTGTGAAACCAAATCTAGTTTAATGTTGCTTATGAAACTCCCCTAAAACATAAGGCTGCAAAGTTGTCACTGTCAGACCCATGTGATGGTTTGCTGGAAGACCCTACTTGAAAGGTAGATCTTTATTTTACCTAATTCGGTGCTCCCCCAGTGCTAAAAGTTGGAAATAAAAGTGGGGACATTATTACTGACCATAGAGGAATAAAAATAGTCATAAGAGAATACTACAAACAATTGTATGCTAACAAATTAGATAACCTAGAAGAAATGAACGCATTCCTGGGAACACACAAACTACCAAACTGACTCAAGAAGAAAATAGAAAATCTTAACAGACCTAGCAGGGCGCGGTGGCTCACGCCTGTAATCCCAGCACTTTGGGAGGCCGAGGAGGGCAGATCACAAGGTCAGGAGATCAAGACCATCCTGGCTAACACGGTGAAATCCCGTCTCTACTAAAAATACAAAAAATTAGCTGGGCTTGGTGGCGGGTGCCTGTAGTCCCAGCTACTCGGTAATCTGAGGCAGGAGAATGGCGTGAGCACAGAAGGCAGAGCTTGCAGTTAGTTGAGATCGTGCCACTGCACTCCAGCCTGGAACGCAGTGTGAGACTCCGTCTCAAAAAAGAAAGAAAATCTTAACAGACTGATAACAGATTGTTATCGGTAATAAAAAATCTCCCAAAAAAGGAAAAACCTTTGTTTCACTGGGTGAGTTCTAGCGAAGAGTTAAAGAAGAATTGACACCCATCCTTCTCAAACTCTTCAAAACAAAACAAAATAAAAAACACCAGAACAACAACAAAAGAAGAGAGAACACTTCCTCAACCATTCTATATATGAGGTCCGCATTAACCTGGTACCAAGCCAGACAAAGATATACAAGTAAACTATAGATCAATATCACTTACGAATATAGATGCAAAAAATCATCAACACAATACTAGAAAACTGAATCCAGCAGCATATAAAAAGGATTATGCACCACGAACTTGTGAGATTAATCTCAGAAATGCAAAGGTGGTTCAACATATGAAAATCAATCACTATAACTCACCACATTACTAGAATGAAGGAAAAAAGTCACACGAGCATCTCAATCAATCTCAATCAATGTAGGAAAAGCATTTTTAAAAAATTGAACATACTTTTAGAATAAAAACACTCAGAAAACTAGGAATAAAAGGGGACTCATTCAAACAGTAAAGGGAATTTGTGAAAAACTCATGGCTAACATACTCAATGGTAAAAGATGAAAGCTTTCTCCCTAAAATCAGGAGCAACAGAAGAATGCCCACTTTCCCCACTGCTATTCAACATTGTACCAGAAGTTCTAGCCAGAGTAATTAGGCAAGAAAAAGAAATAAAAGACATGTACACTGGAAAAGAAGAAGTAAAACTCTCTATTCAGAGATGACATGATCTTTTATTTGGAAAATCACAAAGAATGTACAAAAAAAACCCTGCTATAGCTAATAAATTAATTCATCAAATTTGCAGGGTATAGGATCAATATATGAAAATAAGTTATATTTCTATACATCAGCAATAAGCTCAAAAGTAAATAAAAATTAAGTAAATTACATTAAAGTAAATTAAATTAAGTTCAAAAGTAAATTAAAAACAAATTCTTTTCACAACAGTATTCAAAAGAATAAAATATTTCGCAATAAATTTCACCAAGAAAGTGAGAGACTTGGGCACTAATAACTATAAAAGAAGGCTGAAATAAATTAAAGAAAAAATAAATAGAAAGATACCCTGTGTTCATGGACTGGAAGATTTAATATTTTTCAGAAATGGCAAAGCCAATCTTCATATATATATGGAATTGCAAGGGGCCCTGATCAAAACAGTGTGGTATGGGCATAAGGATATCTAGATCATGGAATAAAATTAGGAGTCCAAAAATATATTCTAACACATTTACAGTCAATTGATTTTCAAGGAAGGAATCAAAACCTACAGCCAATTGATTTTTGACAAGGGTGGTGAAACCATTTAAGGTGGAAAAAAATGGTCTCTTAACAAACGGTGCTGGGATAACTGGATGTACATGCAAAAATATGAATCTGGACTCTTCCCTCACATCATACACAAAATTTAATCAAAATGGTTCAAAGACTTCAATGTAAGATTTAAAACTATAGAACTCTTAGAGTAAAACATAGATGTAAATCATTATACCCTTGGATTAGACAACAATTTCTTAGATATGGTATGAAAAGCACAAACACTGAAAGAAATAATAAATTGGAAACTTTTAATTAAACCAAGCAAATTAAAAACAAAATTTATAACTTTTGCCATCGAAGAAAACTATCAAGAAACTAAAAAAGGAAACTAGAGAACAGTAGAAAATATTTTTAAACATTTGATACATTGTATACATCTGATAAGGGTCTAACATTTAAAATTTGTGCAGAACTCTTACACACACACAGAGAGAGAGAGAGAGAGAGAGAGAGAGAGAGAGAGAGAGACAGGTTTGTTTTAAGGAATTGGCTTGTATGATTATGGAGGTTAGCCAGTCTGGCAGTCTGGATCCCCAGGAAGAGTCAGTGTTGCCATTCAAGTCCGAAGGCCATCTCAGCTGGCAGAATTCCTTCTTGCTCTGGTGAGGTCTCTTTTTTGTTCTATTCAGCCTTCAACTGATTGGATGAGGCTCACCCACATTATGGAAGGCAATCTGCCTTACTCGAGGCCCACTGTTTTAAATGTAAATATCATCCAAAAACACTCTCACAGACACATCTAAAATAATATTTAACTAAATATTAGTATTGTGGGCTAGACAAGTTGACACATAGAATCATCAGAAGTCTACCCCTTGTCAACTTAGCATGCATATGTATCACTTAAACCATACTTAATCTCCAAATCAAGACAACTAAAGGTCATACTTCTGCCTAACATGATAAATCCCTGCATACAACTGAAAGTGCACTAATCCTTTCCCCAGAAGATGAAAAGTCTTTAGGTGATGTTTGCTCTTCTGCTTGATGTCCATTAACTTAAATACTATGATGTAAAGTTAACCACACTTAAATACTATGACATAAAGTCAACACATTGTATGTTACATGATGAGGGATAGAAGAGGGAAGAAATATTATCAAAACATATTCATAACCAAACAAGGAAAAAATACTCAAGTACAGTCCTCATTTCTATCACTGGTGATGTAGTCATAGGTAGTACTTATTACTATCTTTTTCCACTACCCATTCCATATTCCTGTTGCCCTTAGCACACACTTCAGCTGGTCGTGGATCTTAACCTGGTGGGGCTACCCAAACCTTTATTCCTAAAAGGGCTTGGCCATGAGTAGTCCTGCCTGATTGGTTGTTGTAGTTTTCCATTCTATAATCATAGGACATTCACAGTGTTGGGGAACCACCACCTATATAGTTTTCTATTGCTTTAGCTCTCATATTTAGGTCTTTGATCCATGTGGAGTTAATTTTTGTATATGATGTGAGGTAGGGATCCAACTTCATCCTTTTGCATGTGGATATCAAGTTCGGTATATAGAAGGCCTTTATAGTAGAAAATACTTGGGCAGAGACTAGAAGAAATGTGTGAAAAAAAGAAATGTTGATGGCTACCAAGCAGAGGGGATAGCAAGTGGAGATCCAGGCTCAGACAAATGCCACAAAATAATCAAGGAATGAATAAGGTGTTTCCGCTAGACCACAGTATAGGTATTTCTGAAAATTCTTGTGTTGTACTGCAGACAAAAAATAAACAGAGGTATTGGAATAATAGGATTGCAACAGACCATTCAAAACATAAAGAGGTTTGGAACCAGAACACCAGTGAAAACCACAATCCTAATGAAAAATAACAGCAAAGTTAAAAGGGCATAATAAATTGTTAAAAACATAAGTACATATGTGCATATCTATACATACATAGTATAATAAACTGAGAACTTGACCTTTTAAGAAAGATGAAAGTATGTTGGAGGGAAAAGATGTGATGCAGGGTTAATGCCACTGAGTTATGAAGGCCAAACAGAAGTGTTTGTGAGAGAAGAAGGGGCCACACTAAGCTGAGAGAGACTGTGAGTCAAAGCTACAACAGGCACAGTCCCCTATTCTCAAGTTGTACTCTCAGTTGTGTTGTTTTGCCTACATTCAGATCCTCTTACTTTGAGTGTAAAACATTAATATGCTGGAGGGAAAATCCCACACAAACCAAGATGCTTTCCACATACTAATAAACTAATCCACAATACAGAATCATGTGCTGCAACAAAATATATTTTTTCACAAACAATTTCAGGATAGAAGAAAAGAAAACATTTGACAATGCCTTTTGTGAGGCTAATACTTAGTACAAGTAATAAAATTACAGGTCAAAATAAGGAATATGGATACAAAAATCCTAGTCCAATATTTGCACACTGAAATACATAAAATGTCATCACCAAGTCTGGTTTGTCCCAGAAATGCACTTTAGCAGATTAATGACTTAGGATATCTATTAATGTAATTCACTGCATTAACAGATTAAAGGAAAAACATGATTATCTAAATGGATGCAGAAAAAGCATTTGATAACATCTAATATTCATTCATAATTTTAAATGGTTCATAATCTAAGGATCCTCTTTAAACTGATGAAGTTATCTACTAAAAGCCTACAGAAAATATTGCACTCCATGATGAATTATTTGAAGTATCTACTTCCTTTAAAATCAGAGCAAGACAATAATTCCAATTATCATTCCCTCTAAGGGGCACTAGTCAGTGCAAGATTGATTCGGAAAATACATAGCTTTCATCATTTGCAGGTGATATGAGGGCTTACTATGTCAGGGTTCTCCAGAGACACAGATAATAGATAGATACATAGATAGATAGATAGATAGATAGATAGATAGATAGATAGATGGATGGATGTAACATACCGAGTTATGTAAGTACATAGAGTTATTTATTTATTATATAGACAGATATAGAGAATAGATAGATAGATAGATGTAACATACAGAGTTATGTAAGTACATAGTTATTTACTTATTATATAGACATATACATTATATAGATACATTAGAAGGAATTGGCTCATGCAGTTATGAAGTATGAAAGGTTCCAAGATCTACAATTGGCAAGCTGGAGACCCAGGAGAGCCATCGTGTAGTTTCAGTCTGAGTCCAAAGAGCCAAGAATCAGGAGAGCCCATGGGGTAAGTTCCAGTCCAGCCAGTAGCCTTGAGACCCATGCAAAGCTGATGTTTCAGTTTGAGTCCAAAGCCAGAAAAATCTGATGTCCCAGCTCCAGCAGTCAAGGCAAGAGGAGTTCCTTCTTACTCGGGAAAAGGCCACCTTTTGTGTTCTGTTCAGAGCTTCAATTGATTGGATAAGACCCACTTACACCACATTAAACCGATCTGCTTCACTCAGTCTACTGATTCAAATGTTAGCTCATCCAGAAGTGCCCTCACAGACAGACTCAGAATACTGTCTGGCCAAATGTCTGGGTATCCCATGGACCAGTCAAGTTGATACATAAAATTAACCATGATACCTACATAGAAAATAATATATAAATATAACAGCAATTCTAAAATCATTTGCCTTTTATATACCAGGCACAAAAAGTTAGAAAAAGTAACCTTAAAAAAGATTCCATTTATAATGTAGTAGGACAAGCCGCAGACAAAACCCCTCAGACACCGAGTTAAAGAAGGAAGGGCTTTATTCAGCCGGGAGTTTCGGCAAGACCCATGTCTCCAACAACTGAGCTACCCAAGTGAGCAATTCCTGTCCCTTTTAAGGGCTCACAACTCTAAGGGGTTCACATGAGAGGGTTGTGATTGATTGAGCAAGATGGGGTATGTGACTAGGGGCTGCATACACCAGTAATTAGAAAGGAACAGAACAGGACAGGGATCTTCACAGTGCTTTTTTTATGCAAATAACCAATTAGGTCAGGGGTCAATCTTTAACTACCAGGCCCAGGGTGTGGTGCCGGGCTGCCTGCTTGTGGATTTCATTTCTGCCTTTCAGTTTTTACTTCTTCTTTCTTTGGAGGCAGAAATTGGGCATAAGACAATATGAGGGGTGGTCTCCTCCCTTANAAGATTCCATTTATAATGTAGTAGGACAAGCCGCAGACAAAACCCCTCAGACACCGAGTTAAAGAAGGAAGGGCTTTATTCAGCCGGGAGTTTCGGCAAGACCCATGTCTCCAACAACTGAGCTACCCAAGTGAGCAATTCCTGTCCCTTTTAAGGGCTCACAACTCTAAGGGGGTTCACATGAGAGGGTTGTGATTGATTGAGCAAGATGGGGGTATGTGACTAGGGGCTGCATACACCAGTAATTAGAAAGGAACAGAACAGGACAGGGATCTTCACAGTGCTTTTTTTATGCAAATAACCAATTAGGTCAGGGGTCAATCTTTAACTACCAGGCCCAGGGTGTGGTGCCGGGCTGCCTGCTTGTGGATTTCATTTCTGCCTTTCAGTTTTTACTTCTTCTTTCTTTGGAGGCAGAAATTGGGCATAAGACAATATGAGGGGTGGTCTCCTCCCTTAATAAGAGCTACAAAAATACATAGAATAACTAGGAATTGTCTAAACAAAGGTGGGCAAAAATCTTTAAGGAGACTCTTAAGACACTTTATTTAAAGACTTAAAGAAGAACTAGATAAATTGGGTGGTTAAAGTTTCCATGGATAGGAAGACTCAATCATGTAAAGATTCTGCTGCTTTTCAAATTGATCTACAAATTCAATGTAACCCCAAACTATATTCCAACAGCATTCACAGGGAAACATGCTGATTCTAAAATATATGTAGAAAATCAAAGGACGAAAGATAATCAGGTGCCTCTTCAAGGATAAAACAAGATGATGTATCAAGATGTATCACAAAGCTATATTAATTTATAAGCAATAATGGTGCAGATTTAGACATATAGATGAACTGTATAGAACAGACAGTCCTTAAAATAAGTTACACATATATATGGAACATTTATTAATGGAAATCCATATATAAGCAAAACTGACTTTTCAAATTATAGGGAAAAGGACAAATTATCAACAAAAGATTTTGAGTAAGTTAGGTAACCACAATGAAAAAGAATGAACTTGGATCCCCACCTCATACCATACATAAAATTAATTCTAGAGGGATAAAGACAAATATTAGAAGAAAATTAAAAGATTTTTCAATGTATGAGAATATGTTATTTGAACTAAGTATACTGATTGTTAAATATGGTTAGAGAAACACTAAACATTCTAGCCCAAAAGGAAAATAATTTTTAAATTGCTTATAAAATGACAAACTTTTGTTCACCAAAATACACCAAAAGGGAATGAAAATTTTGCCACAAACTGCCAGAAGACATTTGCAATGCAGGTAATTGACAAATAATCAATATGCATAATAGGTATAAGACACAAATCAGTGAGAAAGACACAATGCAATGGAAACATTGTCAGAACACTTCACAGCACTTCACAAAAGAAGAAACTCAAACTGACTGTAAACATAGGAGAATTTCAATTTCCTTAACAATCAATAAAATTAAAATTAAAACAACAATGAGTTACCGTTTCATTTTTTTATCCCACTTGATTGAATTATGGAGAACTCTCATAAAACATTTTTACTGTAAATTGGTTTAATCACTTCATAGTTTGGCATTATATTGTAAAGGTGAAGATGCTGTGAAAGGAAAATAAATCTTGGGGCCCCAAAATCACTCAGCTAAAGGGAAAAGTCAAGCTGGGAACTGTTTAGGGCAAACCTGTGTCCCATTCTGTTCAAAGTTATCCCTCTGCTCACTGAGATAAATGCATATCTGATTGCCTTCTTTGGAAACCCTAATCAGAAACGGAAAAGAATGCAGGCCTGCACGATGGCTCACGCCTATAATCCCAGCACTTTGGGAGGCTGAGGCGGGCAGACCACCTGAGGTCAGGAATTCGAGAGCAGCCTGGTCAACATGGCAAAACTCCATCTCTACAAAAAATACAAAAATTAGCTGGGTGTGGGCTGGGTGTGGTGGCTCATGACTGTAATCCCAGCACTTTGGGAGGCCAAGGTGGGCAGATCACGAGGTTAGGAGATCAAGACCATCCTGGCTAACACGGTGAAACCCCGTCTCTACTAAAAACACAAAAAAATTAGCCCGACGTGGTGGCGGGCCCCCGTAGTCCCAGCTACTCTGGAGGCTGAGGCAGGAGAATGGCGTGAACCCAGGAGGTGGAGCTTGCAGTGAGCCAACATCGTGCCACTGCACTCTAGCCTGTGCGACAGAGTGAGATTTCGTCTCAAAAAAAAGAAAAAGACAAATTCCCAAGAGAAAACAACAGGTGTTTATTAACAAGTGCACTGCACGTACACATGAGAGAACTCAGTGATGGTCCCTCAAGGGGGTGTTTAGAACTTGAGCTTATACAGCTTCTTCAGAAAAGAACAATACATTTGTAGAGAAGTGGCGAGAAAAGGAAAAGGGCTTTAGGCTTCCAGGAGCAGCAAACTGTAAGAAGGTAAATATTTGGAGGAAATCAATGGAGTAAGGTTTGTCTGTGCAGGTTGTAAACCAAAAAGTATCTGAGACAGGTCTCCATCAATTTAGAAGTTTATATTGCCTCGGTTAAGGACATGCCTGGAAGAAATAAATGTGGAATCACAGAAACAGTCTGTGATCTGTGTCTTTCTCATCATATAATTTTGAGGCCTTCCATATTTAAGAAGGAAAAGTGGGCTGGAGAGGAAAGGGAAGATATGGTCATATTACTGAATCCACATGTCACAAGAGAAAAGGAGCAGGCAGGGGAATAGTCAATCGTGTGTTTGTCTTCAGCTCAGTACATGCGCACCTTACATTAGATAAGGTGAACGTGGAGGAGTGACCTGTGGACATAGTTAACCTTTTCTCTGTAGGTGTCTCCTTAGGAACAAAAGGGAGGCATGACTCAGCTTTCAACTGAATTTTTTTTTTCTTTTGGCATAGTGAATCAGGTCCCAAGTTTTTCTTTTCCTTTCACATCGTCCATCTCAGAGTCGACTTTCTTCTTCACGGCTAGAAAACTTCCCTGGGAGAGGGGTTTTATGGCAGTCTTCACTTCTCAGAAGTATCTGCATCTGTTAATTCTCAGTTGCCTCCAGCTCACAACAGCCCTTATGTTAAAGTGGCATATTTTGGGGTGGCATCTTCTGGTCTCCTACAAGACAATGAATGAACCAATATTGCTAAATTATTGTTAACTGAAGTCCATACTTCATTCATCTCTCGTTAGTATTTGTCTGATGTCCTTTTTCTGTTTCAGAGTCCCATCTAGGCTGCCACATTCCATTTCGTTATTGTGTTTCCTTAAGCTCCTGCTGGTTGGGACGGTTTCTCAGACTTTCCGTGTTTTTGATCACCTTGACAGTTTTGAGGAGCACTCGTCAAGTATCTTGTAGAAGGACCCCCTATCGTGACTGTCTGATGTTTTCTCATTATCAGACTGTAGTTAAGAATTTTTGGAAGAAAGATTGTGGAGGTAAAGCGTCGTTTTCATCAGCAGGACTTGTAACTGCGGATGGTAACCTTGGTCACTCGACTGAGGAAGCGTCGTCATGTTGCTCCACTCTAAAATTACTCCTTTTTCTTCACCTTGTGCTCCTAAGGCGGTCATTATGCACAGCCCACTGTAAGGAATGGAGACTTCTGTCCCACCTCCTCGAGGGGACAGTATTTGTATTAATTATTTTAAATTCTCTCTCTTTTTATTTTGTTTTGTTTTGTTTTGAGACAGAGTCTCTCTTTGTTGCCTAGGCTGGAGTGCAGTGGCAACATCTCAGCTCACTGCAACCTCTGGCTCCTGGGTTCAGGTGATTCTCGTGCCTCAGTCTCCCAAGTAGCTGGGATTACAGGTGAGCACCACCACGCTCAGATAATTTTTTTTTTTTTTGAGATGGAGTCTTGCTCTGTTGCCCAGGCTGGATGGAGTGCAGTGGCGCAATCTCGGCTCCTCCTGGGTTCACACCATTCTCCTACTTGAGCCTCCCGAGTAGCTGGGACTACAGGCACCTGCCACTATGCCCAGCTAATTTTTTGTATTTTTAGTAGAGACGGGGTTTCACCGTGTTAGCCAGGATGGTCTCCATCTCCTGACCTCCTCATCCACCCGCCTGGGACTCCCAAAGTGCTGGAATTACAGGCGTGAGCCACTGCACCCAGCCAATTTTTGTATTTTTTGTAGAGACGGGTGTTTGTCATGTTGGCCAGGCTGGTCTCAAACTCCTGGCCTCAAGTGATCCTCCCGCCTTGGCCTCCCAAAGTGCTGGGATTACAGGCATGAGCCAGGGTGCCCCATCTTAAATTATTTTGCATGAGAGATTTGCCTATTCTCTCCTGCTTATTTATTTATTACACTGATCATTTATGTCAGTGGAGACTCACAGATATTGATTGCGTACTTTGGGTTGTAATCCGACATTATTTTATTGCTCAAATTGTTCCACCTTTGCTCACGAGGAGCCCTCTCAGTTGGCTCCTTGGTCCCTTGATACATCCCCATCACTTGTTTTTGTTGTTGTTATTTTGAGAACTTCTTTGCTTTCTGGCATTGCCAGTTGTTGCCTGGCTCACCTTGTATATTTCCTGTCTCTGTTTTAGAATCTATTTCTCCAAGGAGCTGTGGTTCCTTTTATCGGAAAATGGTATTGGAAAACAAGAGCTGTGCCCGAGGTTGGCTCGTTGCTCCTGGATCATCTTTGCTTTCAGGTTCTGTCTGCTGACAGAGCAAGAACGTATTCGTGTACGTGAACCTGTGTATACACACCTGTCTAGAAACATTTCTATGTTGTGATTTGTACCTACAATAAGCTCAACAGGAGTTCAGGCTGACGTCTCCAACTCTAATCCATTCCCATGTCCACTCTCCTTTAAGTATCCTCCCCTTTATCACGTCGGCAGCCTCTTTTGCCATATAAGGTAATATTCACAGGTTCTAGGGATTAGGAGCTGGACATAGTTGAGGGGACCTTTTTCCAACCTACTGCAGTAGGTGCTAAGTGGTATCTCACTGGCATTTGAATTCACATTTCCTTCATGACTAATAATGTCATGCAACTTTTTATGAGCTTATTTGCTATTCTTATATGTTCTTTGGTGAAGTGTATGATTACATCTTTTACCCACTTTTAATATTAGGTTTGGGGCTTGGCACACTGGTTCATGCCTGTAATTCCAGCACTTTGGGAGGCTGAGGTGGGTGGATCATTTGAGGTCAGGAGCTTGAGACCAACCTGGTCAACATGGCGAAACCCTGTCTCTACTAAAAATACAAAAATTAGCCGGGCATGGTGGTGGACGCCTGTAGTCCCAGCCACTCGGTAGGCTGAGGCATAATAATTGCTTGAACTGGGTAGGCAGAGGTTGCAGTGAGCCAAGATCTTGCCATTGCACTCCAGCCTGGGCCACAGAGCGAGATTCTGTCAAAAAAAAAAAAAAAAAAAAAAAAAAAGGTTTTTTGGGG
>NW_016803512.1:364270-370937 GCF_001698545.2 Rhinopithecus bieti
TTTTTTTGAGACAGGGTCTTGCTCTGTCTTCTAAATTGATCGAGACCTGTCTCAGATACTTTTTGGTTTACAATCTGCACAGACAAACCTTACTCCATTGATTTCCTCCAAATATTTACCTTCTTACAGTTTGCTGCTCCTGGAAGCCTAAAGCCCTTTTCCTTTGTCTCGCCACTTCTCTACAAATGTATTGTTCTTTTTTGAAGAAGCTGTATAAGCTCAAGTTCTAAACACCCCCTTGAGGGACCATCACTGAGTTCTCTCATGTGTACGTGCAGTGCACTTGTTAATAAACGCCTGTTGTTTTCTCTTGGGAATTTGTCTTTTTCTTTTTTTTGAGACGAAATCTCACTCTGTCGCCCAGGCTGGAGTGCAGTGGCTCAATCTCGGATCACTGCAACTTCCGCCTCCCAGGTTCAAGCAATTCTCCAGCCTCAGCATCCCGAGTAGCTGGGACTACAGGTGCCCACCACCATGTCCAGCTAATTTTTGTATTGTTAGTAAAGACGGGGTTTCACCACGTTGGTCAGGCTGGTCTCAAACTGCTGACCTCAGGTGATCTGCCCACCTTGGCCTCCCAAAGTGCTGGGATTACAGGCATGAGCCACCACGCCTGGCCGAATTTGTCTTTTGTCTGTCACCCAGGCTGGAGTGCAGTGGCGCAGTCACGGCTCACTGTAACCTTGATCTCTGAGGCTTAAGTGATCCTCCCGCTTCAGCCTTCTGAGTAGGTGGGACTATAGGTGTGAGCCACCACACCTGGCTAATTTTTGCATTTTTTGTAGAGACAGGGTTTCACCATGTTACCTAGGCTGAGAAGTAGCATCTTAGTATTGATTCTTAAAAATATTTACCCTTGAACAAAGTATGTATCTCCATTTAGGGTTTTAACATTTTCTCTCATTAATATTTTATAGTTTGCAGTAACTAGGACTTGCTTATATTTGTCAGGTCTGTCCTTAAGTATTTCATATTTTTGATGCTATTGTAAATGTTTGCTTTTTAAACTTCAATTTATGATTGCCCATTACTAGTAAGAAGCACACTGATTTTGAATACTGACATTGTGTCTTACAATCTTGATAAACTCACTTTTAGTTCTATGAGCCTTTTGGAGATTCTGTCAGATTTTCTGCATAGATTATGTAAGTTGTGAATGAAGGTAGTTTTACTTTTTCCTTACCAGTTTGGATACTTTTCTTAACCTTAGTCCAATGGCTTGAACCTCCATTAGGAGTGGTGCATAGAAGTGGTAAGAGCAGACATTTCCCACCTTTGTTACTGATCTCAGGAGGAAAGCAATCATTCTTTCTTTCTTTTTCTTTCTTGAGACAGTCTCGCACTGTTGCCCAAGCTGGAATGCAGTGGTGCAATCTTTGCTCACTGCAACTGCCGCCTCCCGGGTTCAAGCGATTCTCCTGCCTCAGCCTTCTGAGCAGCTGGGACTACATGCATGCACCACCATGCCTGGCTAATTTTTGTATTTTTAGTAGAGATGAGGTTTCACCATGTTGGCCAGGTTGGTTTCGAACTCCTGACCTCAGGTGATCCACCCACCTTAGCCTCCTAAAGTGCTGGGATTACAGGCCACTGTGCCTGGCTAGCAATCATGCTTTAGCTGTTAAGTATAGTGTTAATGGGCCGGCCCAGTGGCTCATGCCTGTAATCCCAGCACTTTGGGAGTCCAAGGTAGGCAGATTACAAGGTCAGTAGTTCAAGACCAGCCTGGCCAACATGGCGAAACCCCATCTCTACTAAAAATACCAAAAATTAGCTAGGCATAGTGGCGGGCATCTGCAATCCCAGCTACTCAAGAGGCTGAGACAGGAGAATCGCTTGAACCTGGAGGTAGAGGTTGCAGTGAGCCAAGGTTGTACCACTGCACTTCAGCCTGGGCAACAAGAATGAAACTCCATCTCAAAAAAATAAATAAAAAATAGGTTAGGTGCGGTGGCTCACGCCTCTAATCCCAGTACTCTGGGAGGCCAAGGCCGGCGGATCACGAGGTCAGGAGACCGAGACTATCTTGGCTAACATGGTGAAACCCCGTCTCTACTAAAAATCCAAAAATTAGCTGGGCATGGTGGCGGCGCCTGTAGTCACAGCTACTGGGGAGGCTGAGGCAGGAGAATGGCGTGAACCCGGGAGGCGGAGCTTGCAGTGAGCCGAGATCGCGCCACTGCACTCCAGCCTGGGCAACAGAGTGAGACTCCATCTCAATAAATAAATAAACAAATAAAAAATTAACCAGGCATGGTGGCGCATGCCTGTATTTCCAGCTATTCAGGAGGCTAAAGCAGGAGAACCGCTTGAACCCAGGAGGTAGAGGTGAGCCAAGATTGTGCCACCGCACTCCAGCCTGGGCGACAGAGCTAGACGCCTCTGTCTCAAAAAAAAAAAAAAAAAAGGGATAGTCTCAGCATGGGGTTTTGTAGACAAGTTCTTTTGCATTTCTAGCTTGGTGAAAGGCTTTATTGGGAATGCATGTGGGATTTTCAAGTGGCTTTTCTGTGCTTTCACTTGAAGACTCTGTCAAAGCAGTATGATGGGACAGTAGTAGGGCTTGCCTCATTTGTTTTTGACTCTCTGGAACCAATGTCCTTTATTGCCTGATGTCTCTTGCTACATGTTTTCTCTTGGTGGCAGTGTTAGTGTGTGCATAAAGTGGGACAGTCATTCCAGTCTTTTTTACTCTATCTTGGCGGGAAATAGTAAACACATTTTTATGGCATTTGATACATTTTAATCCATTGTAGCTATTATTCTTTTTGGTGATGAATTCTTCCATCTTTGCCCAACAGAAACCCTTGAGCTTGGTTCCTGTATCCTTTTGACATGTCTCTTATGACAGCTTTCCTGCTTTCAGCCACCATACCTATCTTGGGCCTTCTCTGCCTTGAATTTATCATAAGCCTTTGTGTTAAATGCGAATCTAGAGACCATCATTTGGTAGCTAATTACTATTGGATTGTCATTCCTTCTAGGCTTTGCAGTGAATAGGAACAGGGACTTTTTTTTTTTTTTTTTTTTTTTTTTTTTAGAAAGAACCAAAAACCAGGCCAGGCGCGGTGGCTCAAGCCTGTGTAATCCCAGCACTTTGGGAGGCCGAGACGGGCGGATCATGAGGTCAGAAGATTGAGACCATCCTGGCTAACACAGTGAAACCCTGTCTCTACTAAAAAATACAAAAAACTAGCCGGGCGAGGTAGCGGGCGCCTGTAGTCCCAGCTACTCGGGAGGCTGAGGCAGGAGAATGGCGTAAACCCAGGAGGCGGAGCTTGCAGTGAGCTGAGATCCGGCCACTGCACTCCAGGCTGGGCAACAGAGTGAGACTAGTAATACATTTTATTTGTATTTCTTCTTGCTTACTCTGAAAATCTTGGCTATTGACATTAATGTAATTGTTTATTTACTTTATCCTGCAATATGTATACACATTTGAATTTATCAATATAATATTTTTGGCCAGGTGCAGTGGCTTATGCCTGTAATTCTAGCACTTTGGGAGGCTGAGGCAGGCGGATCATGAAGTCAGGAGTTTGAGACCAGCCTGGCCAACATGGTGAAACCCCATCTCTACTAAAAATACAAAAATTAGCTGGGCATGGTGGCTTGTGACTGTAATCCCAGTTACTCGGGAGGCTGAGGCAGAAGAATTGCTTGAACCAGGGAGGCGAAGGTTGCAGTGAGCCAAGATTGCGCCACTGCACTCCAGCCTGGGTGACAGAGACTCTGTCTCAAAAAAAAAAAACAACTTTTACTATTAGTAAGGATATAAAATGTAGCTTAAGATTACTCTAGGGCTGGTTACAAAGTCATATATCAGATTTCTATTTGTCCAGTGCTTTCTTATATTTAACATATATATTTAAACATAAAAAAATACATCTAAAATTAATTTTTATCTATGTCTATTCTCTTGAATAAGACAAGAACCTTAGCATGCTATCATATCTTCTATTTCTTCATTGTCACTCTCTTTTGTAATCATCTGGGTTTTTCATCCTGTTATTAAATTACCTTCAAAATGCCTTAACCATCATATTGATTCAGATACGTTTTACTCGTTGATTTACTTACTACAGTTTCTTGTAATCCATGCAAGTTTTACTTCATTCGATTCTTCTTTTTTCTTTCTTTTCTTTTTCTTTTTTTTTTTTTGAGACTGAGTCTTGCTCTGTGGCCCAGGCTGGAGTGCAGTGGTGCGATCTTGGCTCACTGCAAGCTCCACCTCCCAGGTTTAAGCAATTCCCCTGCCTCAGCCTCCTGAATAGCTGGGATTACAGGCTTGAGCCACCATGCCCAGCCAAAACCTAGTTTTTGCTGACATCACAGAACCACTGATTCTTCTGTAGCTGGAGTCTGCCCCAGTGATTTCTTGCTATGCCTTATTCATTTCAGCCAACTTGAGCAGTTCCATCTTCTATGACTTGTAGCAAATAACACACGCCAACCTTTTATTCCATCTTTTCTGGTCACTTTTAGGGGTTTCTGTTTATCCTCAGAGTTCTAATATTTCATCGGGGATGTATTTTTTATGGGCCATCCCTACCCTAGCTCATTCATTATGCCAAACACCTTACATTTTATTTACTCTGAAGACTCAGGCCTCCCTCAGCTTGAATGTGTTTTCTGCTATATCTCTATCACTATCTCTTTATGTAATCTATGTGTTATTATTCCCCACCCCCACCCCCCATTTTCTCTGCTTTCTTCTTCTGAATCTTTTTATTAGATTTTGGATATCAGAGCACATATCTCCTGCATGTCTTCCAAATATTTTTCTCAATTTCTGGTGTTCTGATGGTATTTTTCTAGAGTTGCATGAGATTTGCTCCTTTGAAAATTATATATGTTTGGGGTTACTTTGAGGAATATGAAGAGAAAAAGGGAGGTAATCATGGGTACTTAGTCTGCCACCTTTTATTTTGTAAATCTCAATGCTATGTTGTTTTGCCAATAATAGTCTATAACTGTTACACCTTTATTACTATTATTTTAAAATAATAATTAAATACAAAAATAACATATGATCCAGAAGTGGAATAGCCCATGTGTTAATTCTATATTTAATTTTTTTTGAGGAACTGCCATACCGTTTTCCAGCGCAGCGGTACCATTTTATATTCCCACCATTAATGCACAAGGATTGTTTCTTGGTTTTCTTTTTTCCCAAATTTTATGATAGCCATCCTAATGAGTGTGAAATCCCAGTGGATGTTTGATCTGCATTCCCCTAATGATTAGTGATGTGCATTATTATCTTTTAACAATATAAAACATCCATTTTGTTCAATTTAATTATTTTTACTGTGAAATAATCCTTGTATTATTGTAACACTGCGATCCAAGATTTCTTTTTCATACTATCTACCTGACATCTCTCAGTCCATCTCTGCGTTTTCTATCTTCAAGTACCCTTTGCGTTTGGGTTTGTCTCTGTAAACCCTAATGTTGGATATTTTAAAAATCAGCACTTCCTGAGCACGGTATTGGGTGTGCACAGTGCCGGTCATCGAGGAGGCAGTTGTGATGATAGCGCTGGGAGTTGGGCTTTATTTTAATCCTAAAATAAATCACTTCAAAAAGTGACTTTAAAGAAGTCACTTTTATTTTATTTCACTTTATTTATTTCACTTTATTTTAACCCTAAAATAAACAAGTCACTTCAAAAGAAGTGAGTGCCATGAAGAGGGAAATACTGGGTTTATGCTTTTGTTTTACTCTATCTGAGTGCCAGTAAACATGTAAAGATTACAAAAATTTATTTATTTATTTATTTGAGACGGAGTCTCGCTCTGTCGCCCAGGCTGGAGTGAGTGGCGCGATCTCAGCTCACCGCAATCTCCGCCTCCCGGATTCACGCCATTCTCCTGCCTCGGTCTCCCGAGTAGCTGGGACTACAGGTACCCGCCATCACGCCCGGCCAATTTTTTGTATTTTAGTAGAAACGGGGTTGCACCATGTTGGCCAAGATGCTCTCGATCCATCTTGACCTCGCGATCCGCCCACCTCGGCCTCCCAAAGGACTGGGATTACAGGCATGAGCCACCGCGCCCAGCCAAGATTACAAAATTTAGACATAATTCCTTTTTTATTAAAATTGCGGAATGGACTGTAATAGTTCTCTCATCACCTGTGAATAATCAGCGGCAGCTAGTCTTCCACATTTAAAAATTCATACTCACTTTTCCGTCTTACTATTGTTGTCATTGTAACTACGAATATAATGAGTGGTTTAGCGGAGAGTAGCTGGAGTGACTCGGCTTCAGCCTTCTCCAACTCCACAGCCCGACCGCGTTCTCCGCTCTCGGGGCTGTGGTTGCCTCTCGGACACCGTAAGTGGTGGTGCCGCGGCGACGTCTGGGAAATGAAGTCCGGAGGGACAAACGCTGCGGTTCAGCCAGGGAAACCCGTCGGCTCTTCGGCGCGCAAGCGCAGTTGCGCCCGGCGGCGACGGGAAGCGTCTCTGAACTAGGTGTTCTGTTCGCCTCTTGTGCGGTGTGCAGTTGCGCGCTCCCCGCCTGGCGGGCCCAGGTACAGGCTGCCGGTGAGGGCGGGCCCGGGGCGTGCGGCTGCCGCGGCGGGACCAGGACGAGTGCTGGCTGCCGCGCGTGTCCGCCTAGCCCGGGCTCCAGGCGTCCGAGCCGCGCGGCCTCGGCAGGTG
>NW_016803512.1:371135-384949 GCF_001698545.2 Rhinopithecus bieti
GGGCGGGCCCGGGGCGTGCGGCTGCCGCGGCGGGACCAGGACGAGTGCTGGCTGCCGCGCGTGTCCGCCTAGCCCGGGCTCCAGGCGTCCGAGCCGCGGCGGCCTCGGCAGGTGAACCCGGCCCCGGAGGGGGCGTGGCCTGGGAAGGGCCCGGCGGTGGCCGGGAGAGCGCGTCGACGCCGCTGGGCTCCTGGGCCGCAGCCTGGGCCGGACTCGGGGGGGGGAAACGGCTCCAGAAAAGAAACTGCAAAACGCCGGTTCGGTTCAGGGTGCAGAGCCCTCCGGGCGGTTTTCCGCTCTTAGCGTTCGTAGTTTTAACCCTCCCTCTACTCCGTTTCCCGGAGTTTAAACTTTAGATTAACTCGTTTTTGGCAGTCTTGCTCGTCTGGCGGTGTTTTCCTGCAGTCAGTCCTAGAGGGATTTAACCATTTCCTTTTTTATTTACCGTAACCATGTCCACTTGCTAAGTTACTTCCCATTTCTCTAAATTTTAAATCCATTTCTAGCCGGTGGTGCTATTCTCTTGAGCCCTTGTTTTTTGGGGTCGGGGAGAATGGGTAACGCCTCTCTAAGCAGCTTTGATAACTGTTTTTGATGAAAGAAATAAAACTTACAAGAGGAAGAAAAGAGGACTAATTTTTGGTTGGCTGTTCGTAAAAGGGCATCAGTTCTTCAATTGCTGTTTTTCGTATTGAACAACATCCAAGTGCAGATGTGTGGAATATTGTGTCATTTCCTATTACTTTATCTGGATGAGCCTTGCCTGATGGTGCCCCTGACCCTGTTAATGCACGCCAGATGGTCTTCATCCCTTCGCTCCATTCGTCTTTGTCGTAAAGCACTGGCAGAAAGGTGGCAGGCCCGGTGACTGTGTACCTGCTTCCCACATTGGTTTAGGTGGCCGGACTCAGGGCGCCTCTGGCCTGGGCAGTGCCAGGCTCCTTCTCTGCAGGTGCTCAGCTTATGGCTTCTAACCTGGTCTGGTCTAATGAGGGTGGGCATGCAGGCTGGATGAAAAGACCTCACAGCTTCTTTCTCCATTCCAGGAGCCTTCCCCAAGAGGGGCAGCAGGGAGAGAGAAATGGCAAGGAGGTTGCTGCCAGCCCAGGTACAGGTGAGTGAAGGCTTTTTGCTTGAACTGCCTTCGGGGTCTAGAGGTGGCAAACTTGTTCATCTGTTGTTGAGCTTCTCTACCCAGTGAAGCTCAGGGAAGGACCAGAGGGCTTGGTAGCTGAGGAACTCTGGAAGAAAGGTATTTCCCTTGCCTTAGAGCCTGTCTCATACTTTTTTTTGTTTTCTTTTTTGAGACAGGGTCTCACTCTGTTACCCAGGCTGGAGTGCAGTGGCACGAACACGGCTCACTGCAGCCTCAGCCTCCCTGGTAGTTGGGACTACAGGCATGTGCCACCACAGCTGGCTAATTTTTGTATTTTTAGTAGAGACCGGGTTTCACCAGGTTGGCCAGGCTGATCTGGAACTCCTGACCTCAAGCAGTCTGCCCGCCTCAGCCTCCTAAAGTGTTGGGACTACAGGCGTGAGCCACCGCACCCGGCCCCCAGTCTCACACTTTTTGACAAAGAATTTAATGGGGCTCCAACGCCAGGCCACTGCTGCTCCCAGAGCTTTGTGAAAGATCCAGGTATGTTTTTGCCTTGTGGAGGACAAAGACACAGAGGAGTAAAATAATCCCTTCCTAACACTGGAAAATTTCAAAAAAAGAGGCGCTGTATTCCCAGGACCTTGGGAGGCCAAGGTGGGTAGATCACTTGAGGTCAGAACTTCAAGACCAGCCTGACCAACATGGTGAAACCTGGTCTCTACTAAAAATACAAAAATTAGCTGGGCATGGTGGTGCATGCCTATAGTCCTAACTACTCTGGAGGCTGAGGCAGGAGAATCATTTGAACCCAGGAAGCGGGGGTTGCAGTGAGCAGAGATCATGCCACTGCACTCCAGCCTGTGTGACACAGTGAGACTCCATCTCAAAAAAAAAAAAAAAAAAAAAAAGGCCAGGTGTGGTGGGTCTGGTGGTGCGCTCCTGTAATCCCAGTTAGTCAGAATGCTGAGGCAGCAGAATCACTTGAACCCGGAAGGTGGAGGTTGCAGTGAGCTGAGATCGCGCCACTGCACTCCAGCCTGGTGACAGAGCAAGACTCCATCTCAAAAAAAAAAAAAAAAAAAGGAAAATATGTCTGAAGGAGATAAGCTTTGTACGCCTTTCTGATGGTGTACAGGATACTCAATTCAGCATTTTTAGAGTATTAACAAGGTGGAAACAGCTTAAACCTCCAGTCCAAGGTGAGTTACATAAACTAGATCATCTATACCGTGGAATACCGGGCAGCATGTGAACAGTGGTGACTAGGATGCAGTTATTTGTATAATGGGGTTTTATTTTTTTTAAACGTAGAACCTTACTTGCATGAAAATCATCTGAAGAGACATGGCAAAAAGTTGACTTTTTCTGGTGGTAGAAAGTTGGGTGAACACTTCTTGTTCTTTTGCTTATTGATCTTTTAGAATTTTCTAATAAGCTTTTTAAAGATGATTCTTTTGTTTTGTTTTGTTTTTTAAGAGACAGGATCTTACTCTGATGCCCAGGCTTGAGTGCAGTAGTGTGATCACACGTCACTGCAGCCTCGACCTCCTGGGCTCAGGCAAGCCTTCTGTCTCAGCCTTCTGAATAACTGGGACTACAGGCACATGCCACCACACCCAACTAATTAAAAAATAATAATTTTTTGCAGAGATGGCGTCTCCCTGTGTTGTTCAGGTTGGTCTCGAACTCCTGGGCTCAAGTAATCCTCCTGTCTCGGCCTCCCAAAGTGCTGGGATTATAGGTGTGAGCCACTGTGCTCAGCCAAGAAGGTGACTCTCAAGAAAAGAAGGGGAGGTGGTCCTAGTTCAGAGCAGTGACATGCCATCCAGTGAAGGAGGAGAGAGGTAGAACAGGAGCCTCGGGGATGGAGAGGGAGACTCTTGACCATAGCCTTCTCCTCTGGCCTGAAAGGTGATACAGCCCACCACCTGGGACCTCTCCTGACACAACCATGCCTGGAACATTTTCATAGCCTTCCCTGTTGTGAATGTCAGTGTCCCCTTTCCCAGGACTCAGAGATGGCCCAAGTTGAGGCAGAACTAGGACTCAGTGACCGCCTTTCCAGGCAAGCCTGGTGGCATTCCACCTATACCTCCCTCAGTGAATGTGCTGGTGCCTCCTTCCGAAACCTGACTGTCAGGTGTCGCCTGTAAGGTGAGAGTTTGGTCTAGGTGATTGGACGTTTCCAAATCTAAAGTTGAGTGTTTTGTGATTTTGTTTCATGGTTTCAAGTGCTTATCTTGTTTGACCTCTGTGTTCAAGCTTCCTGAGGGGACAGTGTTTCACTCACCGTAGGTAAATGATAAATGTGTGCTTGGTAACTGAAAAGTTGTCCAGAAATACTTGAAATACTTAGAACCCTAAGTTGTGACAGGGTTGCTTCTGAGTCGTCCCGTGGTGCGGACGGTCTTGGATGAACAGGAATGGGTTTGCCATTCTAGGAGTCTGTGACATTCAGGGATGTGGCCGTGTTCTTCAGCCAGGACGAGTGGTTGCACCTGGATTCTGCCCAGAGAGCCTTGTACCGAGAGGTGATGCTGGAGAACTACAGCAGCCTGGTCTCACTGGGTAAGGAGCTTTCCTCCTGATGCAGAATCTTCCGGGAGAGCACCTTAGCACCCTCCAGGGAGCACATTTGCAGGACTTGGCCAGGTCGGCTCACAGGTGGGCTCCAAGAGTGGCTGTTGCCATTCTCCTTGGTTGTACTGAGAGACCTTGGCTTAGTAGAGTTGATGAAAGGCATCTTTTCTCTGCTTCTCCTGTCTTCTCTCCACTGAGCTCTGTTCCCTGAGCCGCACAAGGTGTTCTTGCTGAGAGGGGTGCACAGTCAGAGCCCTCACTTTCTTCCTGAGACCACCTCCTGGTCGTCCTCTAGGTGCCCAATTTTAAGCCTCTCTCAGAACAAACCTCCTCCTTCCCCATACTGCCCCTCTGTCCTGGGCACTCTGGGCCTGGACCTGCCTGCCACGATGGCCACTCATGTCTCTTTCTTGTTCTTGAACAGGGATTCTCTTTTCCAAGCCAAAGGTCATCTCCCAGTTGGAGCAAGGGGAAGACCCATGGATGGTGGAGAGTGGAGTTCCCCAAGGCACACATCTAGGTGAGTGACAGAGTAATTGGGAGATGGGCATAACATTTTCCAACTGCCAGGGCACAGTGAGGAGGCTGTGCTCAAGGATCTCCTTGATGTGCCAGGCCAGGTGGGAATGCTGGGAAGGCAGATCCTTTCTCTCTACTTTTTTGATTACTTGATCCATCAGTTTCAGGGGAAGGTTGAATTCTCCCAATATGGGTTGCACTGTTTTCAGATATCTTGTAATTTGTAGGATATGTAATATAGTATATCATATGTAAAGGTTTACAATTCTTTTATGCTCCTTTTTCCTTGCTTTTACTGGATTGATTTCTTTTCCTAAATTATTTTCCTTAGTGGCTTGAACATACACTACATTGTTTTTTTTTAGTCACTACAATACATCCCTCATAGTCTCATCTCGGAACCATCTTTTGCTTTGATTTCTTTGGTGTACAACTTATCACATGTGGTTCAGCAGGGGGAAGAAAAGCAGATATATGTATATGTATTTAGATACATGAAAGAGGGAAAGAAGGCATGACAAACGGTAACAGTTATGGAATGTGAGTGGGCTTCCAGATACTCATCATGCCATTCTTCTCTTTTCTGTGAAAATTTAGAAAATAATGCATCCCAGATCCCGGCTCCTAAGGCATGTCACTTACTCCCTATGTGCCCTTGGCTGACTGCATTATCAGCTTCCGCATTCATTCTCCTGTGAATTCTGTCTGTGCTTCTGGTACTAGAGGAGGCCTCTCTTGAGCTTTACTACTTGTCTAGTGTTTATTTCTCACTTGGACAGGGCATGGGCTTTCTGGGTCAGTTCACTTTTGCGTTTTCGTGACCTCTGTCTTCACATTTTTCCCTTTGGTTCGACTAGAATATTTTCTTGGGTAACGTTTCTCAGAAACGTTCGTGTGTGCAGTACCTGTACGTGTCTAAAATCAATGGGTTTTTTCTCTCCTCTGAGATTTGTGTTTTGGATCAAGAATTCTGGCATCCGTTTTTTTGTTTGTTTGTTTGTTTTTTCTTTTTCCTATTGTCTAAACTGCTTCACTGTCTTTGGGCATGGAGAGCTGCTGACAAATAATCTCATTAGTCCGATTCTATTTCCTGTATAGGTAACTTGTTTTTTCTTTTCTGTCTTCTCTTTGGAATCTTACAGGACATCATCTTTACCTTTGGATTTCAGACTTTTCGTTGGGTTATATGAAAAAGCACTTTTTTTCTTTGTTCTTTGGCACTTTACTGGGCCCTTTGCTTTGAAGATTCAGTCCTTTCTTTCATTTCAGGGATCTTTTGTTTCTGCCACATTCCACCAACAGTGCGAGGCAGTTGACTGCAAGAGTAGTGATACAATGAAATAGAAATTCAATCAGAAATCTAGAAAATAAGTAGATCTGTAGTAAGGACCAGAATGGTAGCTATTAATGAGTTTCAAATTTCACTGTGAGCTTTCTGGTTGGCAAATAAATCATTGGTATCAAATTGTCAGTGTTGTTTTACAAGCATTTTAAAAAAATTAATTATTTTAAATTTGTACAAATTCTCCATGCTGTTGTAAAAATAGCAAAAAAAAAAAGTCACCTGGAATTTTACCAACTACGATCAATTATTGTTGTTTATTACCCATTCAAACTGTGTTTGTTTAAATGTATTTGTGTGTGAGAGACAGACACAGTGAGAGAGAGAGAGAAAAATTGATTATACAGTTTGTTCTCGAGCCTGTTTTTAATTGTGAATGTCCTTCAGTTATTCAGCCCTCAGTGAGTAGAGGTCTACCTCATTGAGAGGACTATCTTGTATGGTAAGCCAATTAAACAGTCTTCCTTTTGGAAATTTTAGTTTCCAGTTTTTCTCTATTATTAACGTTGCCAAGATGGTTATGGGAGTACAAAGCCATAATATAAAGAGACAGAGGTACCAAGAGTAAATCATCACAGTGTGAAGACATGAGTATTATGATTGAAAAGGCAAGGCATGTGGATTAAAAATCCACAAGGGACTATTTGAAACACTATTCAACTTCATTAAATTAAAACCAATGAAATTCCAACAAAGCACAAATTACCATTTTTCCCTTATTACCAAGGATTAAGAAATATATATCCAATGTTTTGTCACTGCTGTGAGTGATAAGCAGTATCGTTAGTGGGACTGCAACTGGTACAATCTTTCCGAGGATGGTCTGGCTTTGTTAAAATCAATTCCAAGTCTAGAAATCTTAAGATAATTTCTGCACAGATAACTGTGCAGTTACAAAGATGTTGTAAAAGAATGTTTGTTATAACTTGAGGCATCATTGCCACAAAAGGAGGAGGGTAAATGACTCTCAAAAAGGGATTTATTAAATGATGATGTTTTCATGCATTGTACATATTATATAGCCATTAAAATGATAATGTCAGCCTACATTTATTGACATGGAGAGAAGCTCATGATTTTTAAGTGAAATGGAGGTAAAGTTACTTTCAACCCATTTTAATTTTTTAATTAAAAGTTATTTATTTATTTATTTTTTTGAGATGGAGTCTCACTCTGTTGCCCAGGCTGGAGTGCAGTGACGTGATCTCAGCTCACTGCAAGCTTCGCCTCCCGGGTTCACGCCATTCTCCTGCCTCAGCCTCCCTAGTAGCTGGGACTACAGGCGCCTGCCACCACGCCTGGCTAATTTTTGTATTTTTAGTAGAGATGGGGTTTCACTGTGTTAGCCAGGATGGTCTCAATCTCCTGACCTTGTGATTTACCTGCCTCAGCCTCCCAAAGTGCTGGGATTACAGGTGTGAGCCACCTCGCCTGGCCCAAAAGTGATTTTTTTTTTTTTTTTTTTTGAGAATTGTTATTTTGGAGACCGGGCTTAGTCTTGCTCTTGTCGCCTCAGGCTGAGTGCCGAGTGGGGCTCGGGATCTCGGTTCATCTTGCCAAGCTCCGGCCATTCCCGAGGTTGGGACGCCAGGTCTCCCGGCCTCAGCCTCCCGACGCGTTAGCTCGGGGTATTACCATCAGGACACCCTCGCAACCCGACAGATCCACCGGGCATAGTGAGGATCCTATTGTTAAGTATTTTTTTTTTAGTAGAGACGGGGGTATTCACCGTTGTAGCCAGGATGGTCTCGGATTCTTCCTGAACTTGTTGGACTCTGGGAGCCCGGTCTGGTCCTTCCCATATGTAGCGTGGCGGTTTACAAGGGCTTGAGCCACCGCTCCTGGCCTGGGTGAGCTATATTTCATAAAATACAAAAGAAAATCATTTCTTTTGAATCAATAATTCCATTTCTTGTACTGTATCTTAAGTAACCAAAAAGGTGGACAGAAAATTACTCTCAATAATGTTCTTTTCTCCCAGTATTCGCCAATATCATGATAATGGTGTTGGTGTCCATTGAGTTGCCCAGACCGAAAGCTAGGAGTCACCCTTGAGTCCCCTCTTTCATTGCCTCTGCGCTCTATTCGTAGGTGAAGATACCTGCCAGTGCTACTTGCAGAACATCCCAGATCTGCCCACCTCTTTCCATCTCTTATCACCACATGCCGTTGCCAGCCACCATCATCTTCATCCGGGAAGAGTGCATTGGCCTCCTCATTGGCTGCTCTACAGCTGCCCTTGTTCTCTTTCTCCCCGGCCCCATAACAGTTTGTTTTTCATACAGCAACCAGAGTGATCCTTTTTAAACAAAAACCATGTTATGTCATGTCCCTTCTAGCCCTCAGTGATGCTGATGAACTTCCAATATCTTCTTGTATCCCAGAAAACTCTCTGTGATAGAGCCTGGCCCAGTTCTTTTCCTCATCCGTGACACTCTCTCCTTTTTCACTCTGCTTCAGCTACCATTGACTGCTGTATGTCCTGGAAAACAGGAAGTTTATTCCTGCCTAGGGCCTTTGTGTTACTATTCTTTCTGACTGGAATCACCTTTTTACCCACATTTTTGGCCAGCGCTTGTTATTTAGAACTCATCTTTAATTTCATTTTCTCATCACCCAGTTTAAAATAGTTGCCTATTCACTCTTATTACACAGCACTTTGTGTTCTCATTGCTCCTTTGTACTGCTGTTGATTTGTTACTTAGTCTTTGTCTGTGCCACACTGCTAGAATGTAAGCCTTGAGAACAGGCCCTTGTCTGGCTTGTGCCCTCTCATTCCCAGAGTCTTAACCTTTGTGTAGCACACAGTAGGCATTCAGTAGATATTACGTGAGTAAGTGGATGCTGTTATTTACAGCACTCTGAGGAGGCCTGGAGCAGTCCTGCTTGAGACCCTGTGTTTGGAAGAGCTCTTCTCTTTCATTTAATTTTAGCGCCTCTGCAGTTTTTCCCTTGGAATTTACCTGAGTCCACTGGTGGCTGCGCTGGGAGATGAAGCCGAGGGTCACAGGCTGTGCTCAGAAGGGCCTCATACCCTAGTGAGCTGTGCTTTGTTAATAGACCAAGACTAGCTCCTCCTGTTGTCCCCTAATTTCCTCAGCCCACCTATATGTAGGTTTCTTCAGACCCTTCCCACCCACACATCTGTCATCCTGCTTCCTTCCTCCTCTTCTTTTTCCCGTCCTTTCCTAAGATTTCAAGGCTATATTTTTTTAACTATCCTTGTGTGTTTCTATGTCACTTTTTAAATTCTCTGTTCAAGAGAGACTTACATGTTTTGTCTACTTTAGGATGGGAAAGCTTGTTTGAAACCATAATTTCTAAAGAAGAAAATCAGGAAGTCATGAAAAAACTCATAATTGATGGTGCATTTGACTTCAAGTTGGAGAAAACCTACATAAATGAAGATAAGTTAGAGAAGCAACAAGGCAAAAAGAACAAACTTTTCAGGAAAGTGTTAGTTACCATCAAAAAAGTCTACATGAAGGAGAGGAGCTTTAAAGGTACTGAATTTGCGAAGAACCTTGGTCTAAAATCATCACTTATTAGAAAACCCAGAATGGTTTCCAGAGGAAGGAGACCCCGTTCACAGCAGTATTCAGTTCTCTTTAAACAACTGGGGGTCAACACAGTGCGTAAATGTTATAAATGTAATATCTGTGGGAAAATCTTCCTCCACAGTTCCTCCCTGAGTAAACACCAGAGAATCCACACAGGAGAGAAGCTCTATAAATGTAAGGAATGTAGGAAAGCCTTCAGCCAAAGCTCATCCCTAACTCAGCACTTGAGGGTTCATACAGGAGAGAAACCTTATATATGTAGTGAATGTGGAAAAGCCTTCAGTTTCACCACATCTCTTATTGGACACCAGAGAATGCATACTGGAGAGAGACCTTATAAATGCAAGGAATGTGGAAAAACATTTAAAGGTAGTTCATCTCTGAATAATCACCAGCGAATTCACACAGGAGAGAAGCCCTATAAGTGTAATGAATGTGGGAGGGCCTTCAGTCAGTGCTCATCTCTCATTCAGCACCACAGAATTCATACTGGGGAGAAACCGTATGAATGTACTCAGTGTGGGAAAGCCTTCACTTCAATTTCGCGGCTAAGTAGGCACCATCGAATTCATACTGGAGAGAAACCCTTTCATTGTAATGAGTGTGGAAAAGTATTCAGCTATCACTCAGCCCTTATCATACATCAGAGAATTCACACTGGTGAGAAACCATATGCTTGCAAAGAATGTGGGAAAGCCTTCAGCCAAAGCTCAGCTCTCATACAACATCAAAGAATTCACACTGGAGAAAAACCCTACAAATGTAACGAATGTGGGAAAGCCTTCTCTTGGATTTCACGGCTTAATATACATCACAGAATTCACACTGGAGAGAAACCATATAATTGTAAGGAATGTGGAAAAGCCTTCAGTTCCCACTCAGGTGTTAATACTCATCGAAAAATTCATACTGGAGAAAAACCTTATAAATGTAATGACTGTGAGAAAGCATTCAACCAAAGCTCAGCTCTCATTCAGCACCAGAGAATTCATACTGGAGAGAAACCATATAACTGCAAAGTGTGTGGGAAAGCCTTCAGACAGAGTTCATCCCTCATGACACACATGAGAATTCATACGGGGGAAAAACCTTATAAATGTAAAGAATGTGGGAAGGCTTTTAGTCAGAGCTCATCTCTTACTAATCATCAGAGGACTCATAATTGAGAAAAACTGCATAAATGCATGTGGGAACTGAAGTTTGTTCTATGCTGAATTTCAAAAAATTCATTGTGGGAAGAAAGTGATGAAGAGTAGTTAATCATGGGTAAAACTTCAGAGTTAGACCTCATCAAACATTGGAGACTTCATGATGCAGGGTAACCTTGGGAATGCTAGAAAAGCTTCTGTAAAACGTTTATTCATATGTTCTTAAGTTATGACCATGAAATTGAGAAGTTTTAAGATTGCAGGGTTAGTATTTTATTTTCTAGTGATGTATGATAACAGCTACAAGTTTCATGAGCATCACTGGGAAACCTGCTGTTTATGTGAAGTACAGCCATAAAATCCAGACTTCAGATAAATCTAGGAATCTATTTTTTGAAATGATTATGCAAGCCAATGGTACTACAAAGAATGTTTTGGAAAAGAAATATGTACAGGTGACCCATAGCTACCTCACTGTCACTAAAATGTTTTTTAATAGTCTTAAAGCAGATTCTGTACTTCATGATTAAGACTTTGAATTGTTTCTCTGCTTTCTAAGCCATTTACCGGAGAAGAAAATCACTCCATAAACTATGCAGACATACTATCTTTGAGTTTTCTTCCTGACTACTTGTTCCAAACTCTGAGTCAGATCTAAAGTCACTTTAAGTCACAGAGTGCATGGTGTTTCACTTGTTTTTCTCATTAAAAGTGATTACCTTTGCTGTATTAAATTGCTAAGTGAAGGTCATTCAGACAACCACTGCTTTTGCAATTTACTGAAAAATGTTAGAAATTATCTCAGAATGTAGCCAATAATGTAGCCAATAGGGAGCACAACTCAGCTCCCAGGGTGTGCCTGCTTCTGTGAGTTTTCTGGTTACCAGCCACCAGAAGGCCGAGTAATAGTGTGGAACTCAGGTCATCATCCTTGGAGGTAAAATGAACCAGATGACTTTCACCCTTATTCCAACTTTTTTGCCTTCGTCAGACAATGTTCACTTTCTCCCCACCTTCTGAAGGCCCCTGGGCAAATATTTAGGCTCTGAGTTCAGATGCTCTTTCCTCCAGAAAATGGACTTATATTCTTCAACAAGTGATTTAGCTCATTTCAGCATTTCTAAAATGTGACTCATAAGATTAGCAAGCTAAAAACAGTTACCTCACAAGTCAAGCTAAAATTGTTGGGCTTTACAGAGGCTAACATCTAGTTTAGCCAAGTTTATCAGGAGGGGGCAAGCACTTAAGGGCTGAAACCACCCATTTCGTAAAGTGCTAAGTTGTTTTTCTGCCAAGGAACTGTAAAAAACAGACAACAGGAAAGTGTTACTGGGAGCATAGCAAAAACCACTGAATTCAGCTTTTGCCTGAGTTACTCAGTCTCATTGTTTCAGATTTTTGAAGAACAGACTTTCTGGATCATTGAATGCTTCATCTCTAATCCTTACTTCCCACAACTGTTCAGTTTTTCTATCTCTACCTAAGTTGGAAAATTCCTAGGGAAATACAGCTTCCGCAAGTATTAATAGTTTTAAAATCATCAAAAAGTTAAATCTGAATTAAAATCCCACAAACAAAACATTAGGCCCATTGTCTTTTTTAAGACAAGATCTGTCAAAACTTGAAGTAACAGATAGATCATTCAAGTTTTATGCAAAATCTCCCAGAGGACATAATGTATAAGCACAATTTTGCTAAGATATCCCAGTGCCAAAGCCAGGCAAAGTACAATAAATGAATATTATAGACCAATATTACCTGTGAACAAGAGGTGAAATCCCAAGTGAAGCATTAGCAAACGTAATCCAGAGCACCTAAGTATAGTTAAGAACATGATAAATGTAGGTTTATTTATAGAAAGTCTACTGAAAAAGAGTGGTAAGATGTTAGAAGCATTAATGACAAGAAATAACAGAGAAAGAATGAACTATAACTGGGCACAGTGGCTCACGCCTGTAATCCCAGCACTTTGAGAGACTAAGGTGGGTGGATCACCTTAGGTCAGGAATTTGAAGCCGGACTGGCCAACATGGTGAAACTCTACTAGAACTACAAAAATTAGCTGGGTGTGGTGGCATGTGCCTGTAGTTCCAGCTACTCAGGAGGCTGAGGCAAGAGAATTGCATGACCCCAAGGAAGCGGAGGTTGCAGTGAGCCGAGATTGTGCCATTGCACTGCAGCCTGGGTGACAGAGAGACTCTGTCTCAAAAAACAAAACAAAAAGAATGAACTGTTTAAAATGGGCTCTGAGACAGAAATGGTTCACACAGAAAAAAAATTAGATCCCTACCCTCACCATAACAATTATATGAAAGGCAAAAACTGAATAACTTGGAGGAATATGTAAAGGAATAATTTTACGTTCTTGAGATTGGGAAGGAGTTCTTAAATAGGCTACAGATGAGCTATATATAATTTTTGATGTATTTGCTCACATTAAAGAACTGCTTACCAAAGTATACAAAAAGGGAGGTGAAAAGACACAAAATCGATCTTTTCACAGTATGCCCAACAAGCTATTAATCTGGATATATTGATTTGTAGAAATCAACAATACCACTAGGAAAATGAGCTAAAAACATGACTACTTCATGGAAAATACAACTTTCCGGAAACAAGAAAAGATAATTAACTTCATTAGTAGTTAAAATGCAAATTAAGGCCACAGTAATGTATGATTTTACAACCACAAATGAGGAAAAATTGGGATGTGTGACAATACTGAGCTTCAGGATGTATGTGGAAGAAGAAATTCATTAGTATTGAGAATATAAATCAGTAGAGATTACTGACATAAAGCTGAACCTGTGCATGTTGTGCCCATCTACATAGATATATTGGATAAATGATTGCATGTGGGCATCAAGGGATGTATAAAGATAGCAGCACTGATCATACCAAATGATTGTAAGTAGTCTGAATGTCCATTAGGAGAATGGATATATTTTGGAATATTAACACAGTAGAAATAGCAGTAAAAATGAATAAACCTAAGCAAAACGTGGATGAAGCTGGCATGGTGGAGCACATCTGTAGTGCCAGCTACTTTGCTGAGGCAGGAGGATCACTTTGTTGCCCAGGTGTCCAAGACCAACCTGGGCAACAGCAAGACCACGTCTCTAAAGCAAAAAAAGAGGTAGATTGAAAAAAACGTTTTTGAGTTTTTAAAAGTTGTTCGCAAACTACATAGGGTATGATACAATTTTTTTTGCAAAATTATATATTAAAAGATATATACCGGCCAGGTGCGGCGGCTCACGCCTGTAATCCCAGCACTTTGGGAGGCTGAGGCAGGCAGATCATGAGATCAGGAGACTGGGGCCATCCTGGCTAACATGGTGAAACCCCATCTCTACTCAAAATACAAAAAAAATTAGCTGGGCATGGTGGCAGGTGCCTGTAGTCCCAGCTACTCAGAGGCTGAGGCAGGAGAATCGCTTGAATCCGGGAGGCAGAGATTGCAGTGAGCCAAGATCATGCCACTGCATTCCAGCCTGGATGACAGAACAAGACTCTGCCTCAAAAAAGAAAAAAAAGAACATTATCAAGAATAGGACAAAGAGAAA
>NW_016803512.1:385357-390493 GCF_001698545.2 Rhinopithecus bieti
TATATATATATATGATAAAGATATTTAAATAAAAAACAAATGATTGAGAAGATATTCTAGTTATCCATTGCTGTAGGACAAATCACCCCAAAACGTGGTGTTAGGCGACAATTTATTGTCTATCAGGAGCCCATTTGGGCATTTAGCTGGGAAGTTATTTGCTGTCTAATGGATGTGCAGTCAGCAGCTGGGGCTGAAGGCTAAATTGGGCTTCAAGGTGGCTGGCAGTTGCTGATGACTGCTGGGTGAGAGCTGACTTGGGCTACTCCACGGGGCTTGGGCCTTTTACAGAATGGGGGTTGATTTCCGAGAGGGAGCGTCCCAAGAGCAAGTATTCCAAGAGAGCTAGGTGGAAGTTGCCGATCTTAAAAGCCAGCTTGAATTCTGCTGGATACTATTGGTTGAGAATGAGTCCAATTTGGCCCATATTCAAGTGTAGTTTATAGAACTCTGAATGCCAAGGGCACAGTTCACTGGGGAACTGTGTATTGAGACTAGCTACCACATAACATGAAGGACAGGGGCTTTACGAAACTCTGGTGTGAGGCAAGGAGATGACTTGGGGAGAAGCACGGAGTCTTCCTCCACTTGCTGGGTGCTTGAGAGAGACTCCGTCTTCAGGAAGAGGCTGCTCTAGCCAGCCAGAGCCATTGTGTATGTCAGTAACAAGAACTAATAGAATTCGTCCAACTCAATCCTGGGTGAATTGAGAAGGAATAAAACAGAGATCCTGAAACCTGATAACCCAGGGTGATGTGAACAGGAAGGTTAATACGGTATGAGCTTAAAGGTTGTACCTAGCAGCCTTGTCACCGAGCTGCCTTCAGGCCGCTGCTGAATAGGAATGTGTCTCATTAACAAAGCTATCAACCGTTTTCTCTCCTGTGTGTATCTTCCCTTCTCATTCATCTCCCTAGATCTCCAGATAAAGAGAACATTGGTTCCTAACTGAAGTAAGGAAGTGCCCGGTAAATTATGTGTACCTTAAGATAGATAGGCAGAGAAAGAATTAACAATCATCTTTGTCAACACATTTTCTTTGCCTAAGTTCTGTTGTTCAGACTCAACACTTCTCAACAGACTTGTTCAGAATCTAGGCAAAAAGAAAAATGTCCATTTTCATGGCTTTCTAACAGGTCATTTTCAAAGCAACCTGAAAAATGCAGAGTATGTTTTAACTTTTATAATACAGTTGACGTACCTGATGTACTTTATTCAAAGAAATTACTTAAAATGCCCTTCTTTTCATGTGGTTTGGGGCTATTACTGGCTGTCACATGATCTGATGTTTTCTCATGAATAGGTCCAGGAAAAACGAACAGGCCAGCTGTTTTCTAGACTGGCCCTTCATTGGACCTGTCTGATGCCTCATAATTAGATTTATGCTATGCAGGTTTTTTGTTTGTTTTGGGGTTTTTTTTTTTGCTTTTTTTTTTTTTGAGACGGAGTGTTGCTCTGTCACCCAGGCTGGAGTGCAGTGGCGCCGTCTCAGCTCACTACAACTTCCACCTCCTGGGTTCAAGCAGTTCTCTGCCTTAGCCTCCCGAGTAGCTGAGATTACAGGCGTCCGCCACCACGCCCGGCTAATTTTTTTTTTTTTTTTTGTATTTTTAGTAGAGATGGGCTTTCACCATCTTGGGCCAGCTGTTCTTGAACTTCTGACCTCGTGATCCAACTGCCTCGGCTTCCCAAAGTGCTGGGATTACAGGCGTGAGCCACCGTGCCCGGCTTATGCTGTGCTTTTTTGGTAAGGAAACCATGGAAGTGATCCTGTATTCTGAGTTCATCATCATACCCTGTCGGGGGATTGTGACTTGTCCCAGTTGCTGGTCATTTTAACTTTGCTCTCTTCGTTCAGATGGTATCTGCCAGATTTTGCACTGTGAAGTTAAAAATCTTCCTTTTATAGTCATCAGTATCTTAACATGAAATCCTGTGAGTGTATGTATATGTATTTTTACTTGTCAAACTTGATCTACTAAGGCCAGACACAGTGGTTCATGCCTGTATCCCAGCACTTTGGGAAGCTGAGGTGGGAAGATCGCCTGAGGCCAAGAGTTTGAGACCATAGGCAACGTGGTGAGACCCCCCATCTCTACAAAAAATAAAAAGTAAACTAGCTGTGCATGGTAGCTTGTGCCTGCAGTCCCAGCTACTCAGGAGGCTGAAGTGTGTTGATCGCTTGAGCCTGGGAGTCTGAGGCAGCAATGAGCTGTGATTGTGCCACTGCACTGCAGCCTGGGCCACAGAGCAAGACCCTGTCTCTAAAAATAATTTTTAAAATAACATAAAGTAAATTATAATTATAAAACAATGTTTTAAAAACTTGATCCTCTGGCTGGGTGCAGTGGCTCACACCTGTAATCCCAGCACTTTGGGAGGCCGAGGTGGGTGGATCACCTGAGGTTGGGAGTTCGAGACCAGCCTGACCAACATGGAGAAATCCCATCTGTACTAAAAACAAAATTAGCCAGACGTGGTTGTACATATGCCTGTAATCCCAGCTACTTGGGAGGCTGAGTCAGGAGAATTGCTTTAACCCAGGAGGTGGAGGTTGTGATGAGCTGAGATTGTGCCATTGTACTTCAACCTGGGCAACAAGAGCGAAACTCCATCTCAAAAAAATAAAAAAATAAAAAAATTGATCCTCTAGTTTCATCCATTGATGACACTTGCTTTAATCACTTATTATAATTGCTTCCAAACGAAGATTTTATAATTCCATTGTTTCTTCTACACTTGTTAATTGGCTTTCTACATTGAAGAAGAATTTTATATTCACTGTATGGTTGTTTCTATGATTCTAGAAGCATGGTTTTCTATTTTATTCAATGGCCTGTAATCTGTTAATATCAATTATCTATTTTGATGCTAATTGTCCTAGGATTGGCCGTTGGGACCCCCTTTAGGCTGATTTCTGTGTCCTTTCTGTTATAGCAAGCTTGGAATTATATCCAAGATTTGTAATTCCAGTGTACTTACTTCTGTCAGTGTAAGCAACGTATGATTTCTGGACTAGACGACTTGGGCGTTGTCCGGGATGTGGAAATTAGAGGTATTCTGCTTTTCCTATAGGATTTTGCTTTTCTTCCTCTTGCTGCATGTCTCTTCAATGCGTGGATTCCCCACCACTGCCTTTCTGTTAGCAGTTCACCTGAGGCATGACCTTCCTGTGGCTGCTTTCTCACATTCTGCATGTACTTTATCAAAATGCAAAGGGATAAAATACACATAACATAAAATTTACCCTGTCACCCATTTTTAAATGTACAATCTATTTCCAGATCTTTTTCATCATTTCAAACAGAAACTCTGTACCCATTAAGCAGTAACTCCTCATTTCCTCCTTCCCAGGCCCTAGTACCTTCTATGCTGCCATCTTTATGGATTTTACTACTCTAGGTACTTCTTATAAATGGAATGATACAATATTTGTTCTTTTATATCTGGCTTATTTCATTTAGCATATGTCTTCAGGGTTCCTTCGTGTTATAGCATATGCCAGAATTTCCTCCTTTAAGGCTGAATAGTATGTATTTTATGTATATACTGCATTTTAAAAATCCATTCATTGGTTGACATTTGCATCATTTGCACCTTTCAACAATTGTGAAAAATGCTGCTGTGACCATTGGTGCACAAGTACCTGTTTGACCCTCTACTTTCAATTACTGTCCTTGTAGTTTTGCCTTCTACAGAATGTCATATAAATGCAAAACCCGTGTCATGCGTGTGGCAGGAGGTCTCAAAGCCACTAGCTTGCCAATGTCTGCTTTGTGATCTCTACTTAAGTCTAACGATACGGACTATGGACGAGAGAAAATAAGCTATAGCATAACTTCAATTTATTTTAAGCAAATGAATTTGAAGACACAATTATAACATTGTAGGTTTTCCATGACCCATTCTATGAATTTATAGGGCTGTGTTGGAAAGACCCAGATAGAACTTCCCCCTTTGGCATCCGTATTTCAGCACCATCCTTTCTGCACATCTCCTCATGGAAGTCAGTTGAGTTCTTTTTCCCGAACAAATTTTGCAATCAGTCTTCATTGTGTCTGTGCAATTCTAATCTTCCTTTAACCTTTTCAGTGTATATAGGACAGGAAAACGTCAACAGCTTACTACAGGTGTCTGTCATTCAGGTGGAAGTCATGTCTGCATGACATTATAAACTGTTTAAAATGTCCCTGTGTGTGTTCCCCAAGTCTAGCTAGTCCATCAGCTCTGACCCACGGTTATACAGGAATGGACATCATTCAGATGATCACCTGATGAAGGGGATAAGCTTAAAGAGGAGCTGTGATTGGATTTGGAACACAATGCATATACTTAGCTTTAACCTTTCAAATTCCTGAACACTGGTTGGGAACAACTCCCATTTCTCCATTTTCTCACTATGAAGGGGAGGAAGGCAGGGAAGGAAAGGCACAGGGAGGGTGAGGAGGGAAGTAGGGAAACTCATTTGAGCCTCACCACATTGGACCCAGGGCCTGCTGGATCAGATTAATGGGTTTTTGACTACTGGATCAGTGCTGTACACACAGTGTAGATTTTTTTTTTTAATGTAGATATTTATTGTTTAAAGAACAAACCACGTTAGAAAGTGGGAGAATATTCCTTTCAGAAATTGGATTATGTAAGCTTGAAATATAAACTTAAAGAGTTCTCCTAGAACATAGAGGAAAGTACAAAGAATTAAAATATAAGAATATCAGATATATGGCCAGGCGCAGTGGCTCATGCTTGTAATCCCAGCACTTTGGGAGGCTGAGGCAGGTGGATCACAAGGTCAGGAGATCGAGACCATCCTGGCTAACATGGTGAAATCCTGTCTCTCCTAAACATACAAAAAAAAAAAAATTAGCTGGGCATGGTGGCGGGTGCCTGTAGTCCCAGCTAACTGGGGAGGCTGAGGCAGGAGAATGGCATGAACCCAGGAGGCGGAACTTGCAGTGAGCCAAGATTGCTCCACTGCACTCCAGCCTGGGTGACCGAGCGAAACTCCGTCTAAAAAAAAAAAAAAAAAAACATATATATATATAGAGAGAGAGGGAGGGAGGGAGAGAGAGAGAGAGAGGAGAGAGAGAGAGAGAGAGAGAGAGGAGAGAGAGAGGAGAGAGAGAGAGAGAGAGA
>NW_016803512.1:390891-510337 GCF_001698545.2 Rhinopithecus bieti
GCGGGGTGTAGTGGCATGCGGCTGTAGTCCCAGCTACTGGGGAGGCTGAGGCAGGGGAATTGCTTGAACCCAGGAGTCGGAGCTTGCAGTGAGCTGAGATTGCACCACTGCACTCCAGCCTGGTGACAGAGCAAGACTCCATCTCAAAAAAAAAAAAAAAAAAAAAAAAAAAAGATAAAGGGGGTTATCTTATCCCCCCCTTAAAGTATTTATATTTACAGGGATACTTACATCTTACCTTTAATATTTCTGTTTATTTCCTGTATCCTAAAGGGAAGTCAAGGTTCTTGTTATATAGATGAATCCTCCAGGTAGCAGGCTCCAGAAAGAAGGGATGGTAAGTGTATTTTATTGGATCTTAAAACGAGTCAGACTCCTTGGAAAAGACCTAGTAAGGGAAGGAGATTCTCTACAGATGGACATGGCCCCCATGAGAGATGGCTTTGCAGGACCATTTCAAAATATGTCAAAGAAAATATATTTTGGGGCAAAATACTTCGATTTCCTTCAGAGCCTGCCATCTGGCCTGTGATGCAATACCAGAGTCAGGTTGGAATTTGGTATCTCATTGCTGCAAAGAGTCTTTTTTTTTTCTGTCTAAAGGTCTCTATTTTAATATTGCTGGCCAGTTGTGCCTAAACTCTAGAGGGAGGAGAGTATTTGGTGGCATGTCCAGCCTCTGCTTCCCATCATGGCCTGAACTGGGTTTTCAGGTTTCTTTGGGATCCCCTTGGCCAAGAGGGGAGTCCATTCAGTTGGTGGGGAGGCTTAGAATTTTACTTTTGGCCTGGAGGTTTCCCCATAAAATGAAGAGAGGCCTGTGGAATAGAGCCTCTGTATTTTTGTCATTCCCACTCTTCAGACATTTCATATTTCCTCCTTTGCACAGTTATCTCCCAAACAAAAGTCTTGAAGAAACACACTTTTCCGGCAAATGAGAGAGTACAAAGAAAAAGTCAAGTGTGACAGTGTGAAAAGAAACAGAAATACAAAGATGAAAAGAAAAACAAAACTAGGAAAGTGGTAGAGAAAGATTCATGGCTTATAAAGACACAAGTTAAATATAAATTTAATTATAAATAAATATAGATTATAAAACTCAAGGAACCTGCCAGAATTCATAGTTGAAAGAGAAAATGGAACATACAACTGTGAAAATTGGATACCTATGGCCATAGACTACTAGCTCCTACTATTAAATCTCTAAATGGGTCAGACAGTAAAGCAGATTTGCATTTAGTTTAGTGTGTAAAGGAACTCAGAAGATTTAGGTTAATTTAAAAAATTTTAATTATAAAAATAGGGCAGAAAGAATATTTTTAAATAATGTAATATAATTACCAAGACTGAAAAGAGTGAATATACCTTATAGTTGAAAAAACATATTCTGAGTGTTCTTAACATCCTTTTCCATATTTGACTTTTGAGCTTTTCACAGTTCTTTTTGTTTTGGGGGTTCTTTTTTGGTTCTTGTTGCTAATGGTTAACCAGGGCCTACTTGAAACAATAAGCCCTTCAGTGTACCACCTATGAGTTTGTGTATGCATTTGCGTTTATGTAAAGTATGTACAATCGTGGAATTATAGCAAAAAGGAAATTCATCAAAAGTTAACGATGCCTATTAGGTGCTGATATTACCCATAATAAGGAATGTGATACTTACCTTTTTATGATTCTGGACTTATCTATTAATTATGATAAACCTATATCAATTATATAAATATGGCGTTCACATCAATGGCTGAAATGGAATTGTAATGTAGCAAGAGAAAATGGACTATTTTCAAATATTAATAAAATTATTTTTATAAGCATAAATTCAAACCTTTTATGTGGGTTCTTTTGGATTTCCATTGTTTTAAGAAAATAGTATAGTTGATAAATTTTTACCATTCCCACTCTTCATACATTTCATATTTCTTCCATTGCATGGTTATCTCCCATACAAAAATCTTGAAGAAACACACTTTTCTTTTTTGCTTGGAGACTAAATTTTATCCATTCTTCTTATTTTCTGATAGATTGCACCTACTGTGTGTATCTCATTCAAACAAATTTAGATATCACTTAAGGAAGATGTTTTTGTTTTCTTTTGAGATGGGGTTTCTGTGGCCAAGCCTGGAGTGCAGTGGTGTAATCACAGCTCACTGCAGCCTCAACCTCCTGGGCTCAAGCAATCCTCCCACCTCAGCTTCCTGATTAGCTGGGACTATAGGCATACACCACCATGCTGACTAATTTTTTTAATAGATTTTTGTAGAAATGGGGTCCCACTGTGTTGGCCCGGCTGGTCTTGAACGCCTGGGCTCAAGTCATCCTTCCATCTCAGCCTCCCAAAGTGCTGGGGAGTTACAGGTGTGAGCCATCATGCCTGGCCATAAGATTTTGTAATTTAAACTTTCCTCTTTTCTATACTGTCTGCAGTACAATATCTTATGATACCAAGATGGTAGATTTTCTTTCCCCTGTGTTTACCCTAATCTCTGTGAAAACATTTACACTGTTAATTTTCAGCCCAGTCAGGCCCTGATGCCTGGTAATGGCCAAGAAGCAGGAGAAACTTCTGAGCAGAGGAGCCAGTTAGACAAGGCCTAACCCTGGCTGTCGGTGAGATACGGCTGAGAGTTTTCATAAAGGTTTAGACAGGCCAAGCTAGGAATGGAACAGACACACTTCCAGCTCTGAGCACTGTGCTCACTAGCCCTTTGGGGCTGTTCTTTCCCCAGCCTCAGGCAGTTTCCTCACATACACGTACTGATCAGGGCTCAGCCGAATCCTCAAGGAGTGCTCTCCAAAATGCCCTGGTCTTCTGTCTCTGCAGCTGTCTCCTCTCTGGCACTCTGCCCTGTGAACTCAAGCTGTCTTGAATTTCCCAGACTCCCAGCTTCATCTTGTCAAGTCAGGAAAACCAAGGGGCTCTGTGTGGGTTCCTCCTGCCTGAGCTTGCTCCAGACACGACTCCTTGGCTTCCTGTTTCCCAGGGTTTACTGTCCAACGTCTTGAGTGTCATCATTTCATTATTCCTTCCAGGATTTGTAGTTGCTTCAGGTGGGAAGGTAAATCTGGACCTTGTTTCTCCACATTGGTAGTTCCAGGATCATAGCTCATAATTTTATTGACAAGATGCTCATTTTAAAATACAAGTTAACATTCCAAATATATGTTGGGGTAAAAACTCTTTATGTGCTCTGTTGGTTGGAATTCAACCATTGCCTCAGCCTCCCAAAGTGCTGGGATTACAGCCATGAGCCACCACTCCTGGCCCAGCTTTTTTCTTATTATCAGGACAGGAATGGTAACTTCCAAGCTCTTTACATACAGACTGGAAGTCTGGTAAACACCTTGTTTGTTCTTGGCTTTCAGGATACTATGGGGTGTTTTCTACACCAACAACTGATTCTCCACTTCTCTGATCACCAACTGGGTGTCCAACAATCAATGCAATTCTGACACTAATTACCCAGAGTTAATGTCAGACTCCACAGATTTAAGGCTTCAGTTCTGTAAGATTTCCCCTTCATCAGACACCAGTGTCAAGTCCCAGACACCTGTACTTCTGATGAATGGGCTATAAATCAGGGGTTCCTCTGACCCCCATCTCAAGTTCAGTAATTTGTGAGAATGATACACAGAACTTGGGAAACACTTTACTTATGTTTATTGGGTATTATATTAATAAATGATAGAACTCAGAACAGCCAGATGAAAGAGGTGAATTGCACAGGGTATGGGGGAGGGGCTGTGAGCTGCCATGCCCCTCAAAGTACACCCGCTCCCAGCACCTCCATGTGCTCACCAGCCCGAAAGCTCATCAAGTCTCTTTGTTGAAGGTTTTTTATAGAGAGTAGTTTCCAGTGCCCCTCCCACCCAGAGGTCAGTGGGTGGGGCTGAAAGTTCCAAGCCTGTAATCCCTTAGTCTTTATGGTGACCAGCCCATCCTGAGGCTCCCTAGCGGCCCCATCCTAATAAAAGTTGCCTCATTAGCTATCAGGGGAATCAGCCCCCAATATTTCAGCATAGGTTATTTTCTATTTTCCCTAAGTGTTGGCTGGTCTGAGGAATAAAGAGTACAAAGAGAGAAATTTTACAGCTGGGTGTCTGGGGAGACATCACATCAGCAGGTTCTGTGATGCCCCCTGAACTGCAAAACCAGCAAGTTTTTATTAGGGATTTCAAAAGGGGAGGGGGGTACGAATAGGGAGTGGGTCACAGAGATCACATGCCTCAAAAGGCAATAAAATATCACAAGGCAAATGCCAAGGCAAGATCGCAAGGCCAGGGCAAAATTAGAATTACTGATGAGGTTCCATGTCCTGCTGGGCACGCATTGTCATTGATAAACATCTTAATAGGAAACTGGGTTTGAGAGCACACAACTGGTCTGACTAGAATTTGCCAGGCTGGAATTTCCTAATCCTAGCAAGCCTGGGGGCGCTGCAGGAGACCAGGGCGTATTTCATCCCTTATCTTCAACCGCATAAGACAGACACTCCCAGAGCGACCATTTTAGAGACCTCCCCCTGGGAATGCATTCCTTTGCCAGGGCTATTCCTTGCTGAGAAAAGAATTCAGTGATATTTCTCCTCTTCCTTTCTGCAAGAAGAGAAATATGACTTTATTCTGCCCGGCCCCGCAGACAGTCAGACCTTATGGTTATCTCCCTTGTTCTCTGAAAATTGCTGTTATCCTGTTATTTTCAAGGTGCCCAGATTTCATATTGTTCAAACACACATACTTTACAAACAATTTGTGCAGATAACACAATCATCACAGGGTCCTGAGGCAACATACATGTTCAGCTTGCAAAGATGACGGGATTAAGAGATTAAAGACAGGCATAGGAAATTATAAGAGTATTGATTGGGGAAGTGATAAATGTCCATGAAATCTTCACAATTTATGTTCAGAGACTGCAGTAAAGACAGGCATAAGAAATTATAAAAGTATTAATTTGGGGAACTATTAAATGTCCATGAGATCTTCACAGTTTATGTTCTTCTGCTGTGCCTTCAGCCAGTCCCTCCATTTGGGGTCCCTGACTTCCCACAAGAATTAGCATAAATCAGGTGTGACCAAAAGGGCTTGTTATGAATGACAAAGATAGTCCTGTCACCTTTGTAACTCAGGAAGTTCCAAGGGCTTTTAGAAGCTTTGTACAGAACCCAAATGTAACAAAGGATGCTTCTATCACCCTTATCTTTCATGAAATTACGAAGTTCTAGGATCTCTGTGCCAGGAACTGGGGACAAGGACCAAATACCTTTCTTATACCACAAGATACCATATTCTGTTGAACTTCCTTGGCATTCTTTTTCACTAGTTCCTCCTCATGTTCCCAGTCTTTAAAAAAGAAAATGCTTCAAAGGTGAAGTCTTTGGACCACTTGTCTTTTCTGTCTTTTTTTTTCTGTTGTTGTTGAGACAGAATTTCACTCTTGTTGCCCAGGATGGAGGGCAATGGTGCAATCTTGGCTCACTGCAACCTCCACTCCCAGGTTCAAGTGATTCTCCTGCCTCAGCCTCCTGAGTAGCTGGTACTACAGGTGTGTGCCACCACACCTGGCTAATTTTTGTATTAGTACAGATGGAGTTTAACCATGTGGTCCAGGCTGGTCTCAAACTCCTGACCTCAGACAATCCACCTGCCTTGGCCTCCCAAAGTGCTTGGATTACAGGCTTGAGCCACCGCACTTGGCTGTCTTGTCTGTCTTTAATCCTACCCTTCTAATCTCATGTTTTTAATACTATTTACATGAATGATTACCAAATTTATATTACCAGCCCTGACTTTGGTCCTGAATTCCAGACTCATCTATACAACGGCCTCTGCAGCATCCTGCTGGATATCTAAAATACTTTTCAAATTTAACAAATTCACAACTTATTTCTGATATCTTCTCCTCTATCCCTAGACCTTGGCCCCCCAAGACCTGCATCCTATAGTTTTCCCAGTCTCAGTTAACAGCAGTTTACTTCCTTCAGTTTCTCAGGCCCAAAATTTCAGGATCATCTGCGAGTCCTTTTATGCCAACCATCAGCTCCATATTCAAAATAGATCGAGACTCCACCACTTCTCATAATTCTTCTCAGTTCAGATTGCTTTCTTCTCTCACAGAGATGACCACAATAGCCTAACGAGTCCTAGTCTTTCTGCTTTTCCCTTTGACCCTTCATTTTAGTCTCAGCACAGCAGCCAGTGATTATGTAAAAACGGAAGTCAGAGTGTGTCTCTTTTCAAATAAAAATTATTCTCACACGGAGATAAGAGTTTATTCAAGGCTAGTACAATAGGGAAGGGAGATTTGGCTTTACTCCAAATGCAACAAGGACAAGTGGGGTTTAATAGGCAGGGGTGAGGATGAGGGGGTCAATGGATAGAAAATTACTAAGAGGAGATGTTACAGCAGACCAGTGCACCAAAAGCGGGAGTCGCAGCAGAGAGTTTAACGATCGTAGGGCAGCCAAATGAGGAGATGGGAAGGGCAGCCAAATGAGGAGATGGGAGGAAACCTGAAATCTGCCTCCCTGAGAGGTTGGGGAATGGGGTTTTTAAGGGATCTGGCACTGTGAAGGGCTAAAGTGTGGGGGCTGATGATTGGTTGAAAAGTGAGGGGTCAAGTCAGGGGACAGGGAGAGGAAGAAACCGCATTCCTGTGTGTAGTCGGTTCCCTGGCAGGGATTTTCCGACCCATTGGCATCAGCCATCCTGCTGGAATTGAGGATCTGGAAAACACCTTAAGCAATTCTTGGGTTAGAAGATCCAGTGTCAGAGATTCTGTCTATCGGAGCAGTGGGGGAGCAGGTGGTCAGCACACTGCACGACTCTTGGTTAGTTAGAGCTTCAGGGAAGTGGGTCAAAGTGCACCACTGCACCCTGCTCAGTGTCAACTGTAATTCTGCCTAAACTGTGGCTTTTAATTCTCGCTAACCCTGCGAGGGAGGTCTCAGAGCCATCAAAGGCGAGGGAATTCTTGCTAAGCTGGCTTCACAGCATTCTTGCTAACACATCAAAGGTGGGGGATGAGAAACTCTTGTCAGATATGAAGAATGATCAGATAGATGTCAAGAGTTGGGGGATTCTTGCTAAACTGACTTATCAAGACTCTTTGCGAAGACTGGGCTGGGCAGGACAGGATGAGGGCCAAGGTCAAGGCCTAGTGGAAAAGAGGGCTCAGAACGGCCTGACTCAAGTTTGATCAAGGAGGGAGTCTTTATCATTCTCTGCTGCTCAGAGCATTCTCCTCTCATTCATAGTGAAATCCAATGACATAGAATCCATTAAGAACCTCCACATTCTGCCCCCTTGCCTAGGATCTCCTACTGTTCTCTCCCTTTTCTTTCTGCTTCAGCAACAGTTCCTTATTGTTCCTTCAATAAGCCAGGCATGCTCCCACCTCAGGCTATTCGAGTCCGCTTTTCATTCTGCCAGAAAGACTTCCCACAGATACTTCTGTTGGCCCATCCCTCATCTTCTGCGGGTCTGTTTCCAAATGTCACCTTCTCAATGAAATGTTTCTTAACCACTTTGTGTAAAACTGCAAATTCTCCCACCCTCCAAGTTCCTGTTCCCTTTTTAAATTCTTGTTTGCACTTATAGGGAAGTTTAAATTTTTCCCCTGAAGTTTTGGTAATTTGACTCTGTAAAACAAAATGATACATAGCTTAACAGGAAAAAAAGGCATACAAATTCTATGAAAGTGCATACAAGCACAGGAGTGATACAAAATACAAAAACTCAAAGAAAGGCAAGATAGTGGATATTTTTATACCATCTTGAAGTTACAGGAAGAACAGGGGCTTGGGTCATGGCTAAGGCAGGTTATAGGAGGGAGAGAAGAGGAAAGACCTGAAGAAAAGGTAGAATCATTATGCAAATGAAGCTGCACAGGTAGCAGCCTAAGAATAGATGGTAGCCCGTGGTTAAAGTTTCTGCACCAGATTTTCAAAGGTGTCAGATTCTCAGTTAATCTTTCCCAGATCTGGACAAGGGGAGAGCCTCAGAGAAAGCCTCTTCACCTCTGTTGTTTACTTCCCTTCATTTCCTCTACAGATGCAAGTCTCCTCTACAAAAGACTGCTTTTCAGGACTATTCCTGTCTGCAAGCTCTCTGAATAGCTATCTCAAGATATGTCAGAGAAGTATATTTTGGAGTGAAGTGTTTTGGTTGCCTTCACAGTCATCTCTGTCTCAAAACATATTTACTCCTCTTATTATCTTTCCTGTCTCTCCTCCAGTAGAATTCAAGCTGCATTTGTGCACAGGTTTTGCCAGTTTTGCCACTGGTATATTTCTAGAATGTAGCACAGTGTCAGGCACAGGATAAGTGTTCAATATAATTTTCGTTGTTGTTGAATGAATCAATAATGAAATCCTATACAGTAATGAAAATGAATGAACTTTGCATGTGTCAAGCTAGACTAATCTAAAAGTGTTTGTGTTGAACATATATATACACACACGATACATATATAAGCATAAATCTTTATATACATTTTGTATAAATATATCTGCTATATACATACATATTGTATATTGTATATTGAATATAATATACAATTGAAAATATACAATGGTATATTGTATGCATATAGCAGATTACCTTTATATACATACATATTGTATATTGTATGTATATAGCAGGTTAAGATTTAAAATGTTGCAAAAATAATGTTTAGGGACACATGCATGTGGAGTAATTATCAAACAAAACAAAGAATGCTGAAAGCAATTCAGGAAAATGACTTGGGAGCACTGTGAACAAGGCTTCCAAATTTGGGGTAAATTTCTCTTTTGTAACCCAAGTGTTGGGTATGTGGGTATTTGTTTTATTATTATTAAACTGTGGGCTGGGCACGGTGGCTCATGCCTGTAATCCCAGCACTTTGGGAGGCTGAGATGGGCGGATCACGAGGACAAGAGATCAAGACCATCCTGGCCAACACTGTGTAACCCCATCTTACTAAAACTACAAAAATTAGCTGGGTGTGGTGGTGCGTGCCTGTAGTCCCAGCTACTCAGGAGGCTGAGGCAGGAGAATTGCTTGAACCTAGGAGGGGGAGGTTGCAGTGAGCCAAGGGCGCGCCACTGCATTCCAGCCTGGTGACAGAGTGAGACTCCATCTCAAAAAAAAAAACACCAAAAAAAAAAAAAACTGTGCCTATGCATACATTATCTTCTGTGTATGGTACACATTAAAATAATTTAAAATAACATAACTATCTTGTGATTTTGATCTGCATTTCCCTGATGATTAGTAATGAACATTTTTCATATACCTGTTGGCCATTTGAATGTCTTTTTGAGAAATGTCTATTCATGTCCTTTGCCTATTTCGGATTCTTTGAGGCAGGGTCTCACTCTGTCACCTTGGCTGGAGTGCAGTGGTGCTATCATTGCTCATTGCAGCCTCAACCTCTGGGCTCAAGCAATCCTCTGCAATCAGCCTCCTGAGTAGCTGGGACTACAGGCCCGCACAGGCATGCCTGGCTAATTTTGTTCATTTTTTGTAAAGACAAGATTTCACTATGTTGCTGAGGCTGCTCTCGAACCCCTGGGCACGAGTGGTCCATCCACTTCCACCTCCCAAAGTGCTGGGATTACAGGCATGAGCCATTGTGCCCATTTTTAACGGGATTGTTTGTATACTGTTGTGTGTTTTTTTTGTTTTGTCTTTTCTTTGAGATGGCATCTCGCTCTGTCGCCCAGGCTGGAGTGCAGTGGCATGATCTGGGCTTATTGCAACCTCCACCTCCTAGGTTCAAGCAGTTCTCCTGCTTCAGCCTCCCGAGTAGCTGGGATTTCAGGCATGCACCACCACGCCTGGCTAATTTTTGTATTTTTAGTAGAGAAGGGGTTTAGCCACATTGGCCCGCTGGTCACGAACCTGTTGGGTTATTTGAATTCTTTGTATATACTGGGTATTAGTCCTTTGTTGGATGAGTAATTTCCAGATATTTTCTCTCAAGAAGTTGTCGCTTCACTATGTTGTTTCTTTTGCTGTGCAGACACTTTTTAGATTAATATAGTTCTTTTATTTTCTTTTGTTGCTTGTGCTTTTGAAGTCTTAGCCATAGACCTCAAAAACACAGGCAACAACAACAAAAAATCTTTGCCTAGATCAATGTCCTGAAGAGTTGTCTCGATGTTTCCTTCTATTAGTTTTATAGTCTGGGGTCTTTAAGTATTTAATCTATCTGGAGTTGACTTTTATATATGTTGAGAGAGAAGGGGTCCAATTTCATTCTTCTGCATGTTGTTATCTAGTTTTCCCCAGAACCATTTATTTAAAGACATAGTCCTTTCCTCATTGTGTGTTCTTGGCACCTTTGTTGAAAATCAGTTGGCTGTAAGTGGGTGCACGGATTTCTGGGTTCTCTTATTCTGTTCCATGGGGGTGTGTGTGTCTATTTTTATACAAATATCATGCTCTTTTGTTTACTAACACCTTCTAATTAGATATAAGCTCACTCCAGTTAGAATGACTATTATTAAAAAGACAAAACAGAAATAAAAATGACAGATGCCAGTGAGGATTTGGAGAAAAGAGAACTCTTACACACTATTGGTGGGAATGTAAATTAGTACAGCCACTATGGAAAACAGTGTGGAGATTTCTCAAAAAACTAAAAATGGAACTACCAAACAATCCAGCAACCCTACTACTGGTAAAGGGGGAGAAATCAGTATATGAAAAGGATACCTGCCCTCACGTTTGTCACTGCACTATTCACAGTAGCCAAGATATGGATTCAGCCTAAGTGTCCAGCAGTAGATGAACGGATAAAGAAAATGTCCTACATAGACACAATGGAATACTATTCCGCCATAAAAATGGATGAAATAATGTATTTACATCAACATGGATGGAGCTGGAGGTCATTATGTTAAGTGAAATAAGCCAGGCACAGAAGGACAAGTACTGCATGTTCTCACCTACATTCGAGAGTTAGAAAACTTGATCTCGTGGACATAGACAACAGGAGGATAGATACCAAAGGCCAGGACAGCCAGAAAGGAAGGGGAATGAAGAGAGGTTGGTTATGGGTACAAACATACAGTTAGATGGAAGAAATAATTTCTAATGTTTAATAGCAGACTAGAATGACTATACTTAGCAATAATATTATGGATATTTCAAAGTAAATAGAAGAGAGGGCTTGAAATGATACCAACGCATAAAAATGATAAATGCTTAAGGTGATGGATACCCAGTACTGTGACCTGATCATTACACAGTCTATGCAGTTAACACTCACATGGATATTATGTAAATTATTTTGTATCAACAGAAAAATAATCACAACCAGCGGTGGGAGCTACAGCACAGGGATCCTCCGAAATGCATCTAATTTCGGATTTTGTTTTTCAAACCACTCCGCTTGCCTAACAAGTGCGCGGGCTGTAGGCAGCACGGCCAGCAGCGGGAGGCCTCCTGCCTCGTGTGAGGCTTGCAGACTCCCTCGCCCTGCAGCCCCTACACGGACTGTCGTCCTTCAGAGCTCTCGCTGGCGGAGGCGGTTCCTCTCCCGGAGGTCGCCGCGCGCACCGCGGCGTCCCCTGGGAAGTGTAGTCGGCGCGGGGCCCGAGGCATGCCGGGAGTGGTAGTTCTTTCAGGGTCAGCGGGGTTTCGGGGACAGCTCGCGGCCTTTCGGGGGTTCTCCTGGCTTGGGCCATCCCGGCTTGGCTAGAATTGCCGGCCTGGGGCCGAGGCGCTCGCAGTGGCCTCTTCCGGGCCGGCGTGGATCCGGGCGTCTCCAGCGAGTGGGCCGCGTGCAGCCTCGTCTGGGCTTCTGGGACCAGCCCTGCGCGGCTAGGGGCCCTTGGCCACTGGGTCCCGGGGCGCGTTGGCGAGCGGCCTGAACTGCGGAAGACCCGCGGAGGGAGCGCCTCGCCGGGTGAGCTGGGTGCGCCGGGCCGTTGAGGTGGGGGTGCCAGCCTTTTGTCATTGTTCATGCTGCGATTTTCTGTGCGTTTTCTTCTCAGTAACGGAAATAATAAAAGCAGTAGCTGATGCCCGCCAAGAGCGCTCCGGTGCCAGGCACCGGACTCAGCGCATCACCCGAACGCACTCCGCGCATCCCTGCTAACAGATAGGGTGGCGGGACGCTGTTCCCGCTCTGTCGGGGGAAACCGAGGCAGGGTGGCGAGGTCATTGTCCAGACGTAACTGGGCCTGGGGCTTGGATCAGGATTCCCCTCCCGGCTCTACTACTTTCCGTTGTGACTTTGGGCAGGTCACGACCTGCTGATTCTCAGTCTCCATCACGTCTGTAAATGCGAAGATTAAAAATACTGCCTGGAAAGTACTCACCGCTTCCTGGGAGGAGGTGCGCGTCGCCGCGTGACTGAGGCCTTGCACGGCAGCTTCCCCTGGGCTGGTCGAGGCACCCGCTGGAGCTGGCCCAGCAGAGCCCCAGGTTGGCTCCATGCAGCAGATCGCAGGCTTGGAGGCCCTCACACTTGCCTGGCTGCCCCAGGCAGCCTCTTCCCCTGCTCTCTGTGGGGCAGGCTCGATTTCCACCCCTCCTACCTGGGGTTTGTGTTTGGGCAGCGACGGCTGTTTCCGTCTGTGGATGCCATTAGGGGCGGCACCTGTGGAGTATTATTTAGGAGGGACAGCAAAGCTCTGGCATGTGTCTTGGGTGGGGACAGTGTCTCAATCCTGTTACTTTGGGTAAAGTGGGGTAAGGCCGGACGAAGATGTAGTAAGAGGCTGGGAAAGCTGAGTGGTTGGATTATGCCCACAGTTCCTTGGGGAGAACACAGCACTCCACGGAAGGGCCACTCAGGGCAAGCAGTGGGGTCTGTCACGAGGGTGGAGATGCGGGGAAGCCTCTTTATCATGGCTTCCACAGGGAGGAAAGGGCGAGGCAGGGCAGTCAGGCTGAGGATCAGCTAGCTAGGCTGGAAAGTGGCACCCGAGGAAACTGGATATTCATTGCAACTGTTAGGGCGGGCAGTTTAAAGCTAGCTAAGGACTCCAGACATCCATGGGTGAGTCACAGTTTGCCTAGAGGTAGGTGAGAGGCCCTCAAGTGGAAGTTAAAGAGTCAAAGTGCAGAAATAGAAGTATGGAGAAGGGATGGAGGTTGGCAAATTGCCCTAGTGAACGCTCGTCTTGGTTTACATCATTATGTGGGGTGGCTTTTTTGAGACCTGATGGACGTTATGGGCGGTTGTAACTTCCTCTGTCCAAGCCATCTCCTGACGCCAGGGTTCCTCTTGACACCTGTTTCCTCTGCAGACCCACTGTGTCCACACTGCTCTCCCTGGGCAGAAGCACTGAGGAGGAAGGGATGGCTGTGGATCTGCTGCCCGCTCAGGTGAGAGTGAGTGAAGTCTGTCTTTTTCATCCGTTGGCTTCTGGATGCAGAGGTGGTAGATACGTTTCCAGACTTTGTCCAGGTACTTTTTGGTCCAACTAAAACGATGAAGAATCTGGAGCCTCAAAAGTTTTTCCCAGTGTCTTGGGCTTAGTGAGGGGCTGCTGAGGAATGTGCCTCTTTTGTTCCCAGACCACTCTTAATTCACCCCACTCACTTTGTGGTCAACATTAGAGGCAGTTCTGAGCATATGTTTCCGGCTACAGTGATGCTTAGTGGGGAGAATGGGGCGTGAAGCCGTCTTTGTCTTCACAGAGGATATAGTCACACTTGGGGCTAAGATGTGGAAGGGCCGGAAGACACTCTCCACAAGCATTTACTGAGCCCTGTGTACAGGATCCTGTGCAGCACACAGGGGATGGAAAAAGGAAAGCTGTCATTTCCATCTTCTGGGAGTTCGTGGTATGGATCTTAGGAAACATAATTAAATGTTCAGGGGAAATATCCCGGAAGTGGGGGCATTCTGAGTTTATGCTGGAGGCCAGGACTGGTATTGGTGCTTAGAGAAGACTAAGGGCATCCCAGAAGGAGTTCAGCATGGCTTGGGCTTTGAAGCCCAGAGGTGGGGAGGATGCAGGCCTGGGGCCTTCCCCTCCTAGCGCAGCGGGGATGTTATGCTGTCCAGATGTCCCTCTCACCTGTCTAATTGATGCCTCTATTTCCTTCTCTGATTCTTCTCTTTTTTCCCTGCTAGTTTAGCCTCCCTACCTGGGCTCTTTTATCTTGTTCTTTCCCCATTCGAGATCCATTTTCATTACTTTAACCCTCAGCTTTCTGAGTATCTTCCCCAAATCTGTCCTCAGGCCTGACCTTTTTCCTAGCATTCCTGTCTGTCATTCCGACGTGGAAGTCCCATCTTTCCTTCAACACCAGCTCCCTTTCCTAGTGTTCTCCCTTCTGTGCGTTTTCTCTTCTGCCATAACCCCAAAGCCTATTTTTCATTGACTCCTTTTCCAATAGCCCATAGGCTAGAAATACGGACTCTGGAGCTTGACTTCATGGCTTCGAATCCAAGCTAGCGATGTGGCCCTGAGCAAGTTATTTTATCTCTCTGTACCCCATTTCCTCAATTTTGGTGGGGTTAATAATATACATACCTCACTGAGTTGCTGTGAGCATTAATAACAGTAGTAGATGGGCACAGTAGCTCACACCTATAATCCCAGCATTTTGGGAGGCCAAGGCAGAAGGATTGCTTGAGCCCAGAAGTTTGAGACCAACCTGAGCAACATAGTGAGGCCTTGTCTCTATAAAAAGTTAAAAATAAAGTAGCTGGGTGTGGCAGCTATAGTCCCAGATACTAAGAAGGCTGAGGTAGGAGGATCACTTGAGCCCAGGAATTCGAGGCTGCAAGTGAGCTATGATTGTGCCACTGCACTCCAGCCTGGGCAACAGAGTGAGACCTTGTCTCAAAAAGAACCCCCAAAAGTAGTAACTATAAGCATATTTACTGCCTCCGACTAGCTGGGATTACAGACATGTGCCACCATGCCCTGCTCATTTTTGAATTTCCAATAGAGACAGGATTTCACCATGTTGGCTGGGCTGGTCTCGAACTCCTGGCCTCAAGTGATCCACCTGCCTTGGCCTCCGAAAATGCTGGGATTCCAGGTGTGAGCCCCCACGCCTGGCACTGGTTGAGTATTCTGTAGAATGCCCCTCCATTGTGATTTGTGTGATGTGTTTTCTCATTATTAGCCTGGAGTTTGGGTTTTGGGGAGGAAGGTCACAGAGGTGAAGTGTCAGTCTGATCACATCATACTACAATTGCATACTAATAACATGACTTATCCCTGTTGCTGTTCCTCTTTATCACCTGCCTCAGGCACTGTTTGTCAAGTTTCTCCACTATACAGTTACCTTCTTTTTCTGCCTTCCCATATACTGTATTCCTTGGAAAGACAACACTATGTGTAGCCCACACTTACGGCGTGGCGAGATAGGCAGCACTCCTATAGGTGAAGAATCAACATATATTATTTGGAAATCTGTATGGAGGATTGTCACTTCTCTCCATTTATTTATTTATTCAAACATTTATTTATATCAGTATGGCAACCGTGGCTCTTTCTGCTCTCTGTACATATCAATTATGCTTTAAAAACTTTTTTTTAGTGGTTACCCTATAGTTTTCAATATAAATTTACAATTAATCGAAGTCCACCTTCAAATGACATTATACTGCCCCATGGGTAGTGGAGGTGTCTTATAACAGAGCACTCCCTCTTCCTTCCCCTCCTCCTTATGGCATTGCTGCCATTCATTTCACTCATCTATATGCTGTCACCACCCAGTACACTGTTACTATTATTCATTTAAGCAAATAGTTATCTTGTAAATCAAGAGTAAGGAAAATACAAGATGTTATGTTATCATCATTTGTTCCTTCTCTGTCTTCCTTCCTGTCTTCACATAGATTCAAGTTTCTGATCTACGTTATTTTCCTTCCCCATGACAAGGGAGGACTGCTGGTAATGAATTCCCTTAGTTTTTGTTTGTCTGAGAAAGCTTTATTTCTCATCCTTGTTGAAGGATAATTTCTCTGGATATTGAATTCTACATTGGTGATTTTTTTCCCTCAACACTTTAAATATTTTGTTTCACTCTCTTCTTGTTTACATGTTGCTCATGAGAAAATCCACTGTCATTCTTATCCTTGTTCTCTATAGGTAAGATTTTTTCCCCTGTCTCCTTTCAAGATTTTCCCTTTGACTTTGGTGTTCTAAAGTTTTACTATAATATGCCTAGGTGTAGATATTTTGGTAGTCATCCTGCTTGGCCTTCTCTGACCTTTCTGGATTTGAGGTTTGGGGTCTGCTGCTAATTTTGGAAAATTCTCAGCCATGATTACTTTGGATATTCACCTGCTCTGTTCTCTCTTTCTTCGCCTTATGGCATCCCAATTACATTGTAATTTTAAATGATCAAGTAGAATTGTATTTTTAACATGGAAGTATATACATGCTATATAGTAAGAAGATTAGGGATATGAAATAACAGTAATTATTTATCATTTCTCACAGTTTCTCTGGGTCAGGAATGCAGGTGTGTGGGAGAAACAGCTTGCCACACAAAGGCTGGTGTCTCGGCTGAGAGATGTAAAGACTGGAGGCTATAGAATCATTTGAAGCCTCAGCCGTTCACGTGTCGGGTAGTTGATGCTTGCTGTTGGCTCACTGCTGTGATCACAGATAGGGCTGTTGGAAGGCGCATCTACCCATAATGTCTCCATGTGTCTTGGGCTCACAACATGGTGACTAGGCTCCAAAAGTGAGCATCCAGTGAGCCAGGCGAGAGGTGTATTATTTTACTACCTTTCCTTGGAAGTTACATGCATCATTTCCATTGAATTCTACTGGACAGCTTCAAAGGAAGGAAACATAGAACTCACTTCTTGGTGGGAGAAATGTCAGTGTCACATTAGACAAAGAGCATGTAGGAGGAGAGAGAAATTGATGTGGTCATCTTGGGAAAGTATAATCCTCCACATCTATCAGAATTAAAATATGTATATAGCCTGTAATCCCAGCACTTTGGGAGGCCAAGGCAGGCGGACCACCCTGAGGTCAGGAGTTCAAGACCAGCCTGGCCAGCATGGCAAAACTCTGTCTCTACTAAAAATACAAAAATTAGCTGGGTGTGGTGGCACACGCCTGTAATCCCAGTTACTTGGGAGGCTGAGGCAGGAGAATCATTTGAACCCAGGAGGTGGATGTTGCAGTAAGCTGAGATTACACCACTGCTCTCCAGCCTGGGTGACAAAGCGAGACTCTGTCTCAAAAAAACAAAACAAAACTATATATATGTGTGTGTGTATATGTATATATATATACACACACACATACATATATGTGTATATATATGTGTCTCTTTTTAGCAGAGACAGAGTTTTGCTTTATACACATATATGTACGTGTGTGTGTGTGTGTGTGTGTATATATATATATGCATAGACTTTGATCCAATAATACTTCAGTGTCTAACAGTTTATCTTACAAACATAGGCATACCCAGAGATATCCATATGAGACTGGTCATTGTGCGTTGTGACAGCAAAAAACAGAAACCATCTAAATAATACCAAATAAGGAAAATGGTTAAAATAGTTATGGTATTTATACAGTGGAATATATCATGCAGTAATGAAAAGGAATACACTTTGGAAGGCCACAGTGGGTGGATCATGAGGTCAAGAGATTGAGACCAGCCTGGCCAACATGGTGAAACCCTGTCTCTACTAAAAATACAAAATTAGCTGGGCGTGGTGGTGTGCATCTGTAGTCCCAGCTACTCAGGAGGCTAAGGCAGGGAGGCAGAGGTTGCTGTGAGCCAAGATGGCGCCACTGCACTCCAGCCTGGCGACAGAGTGAGACTCCGTCTCAAAAAAAAAAGAATGAGGTTTGAGGTTGGACATAGTGGCTCACGCCTGTAATCTCAGCTCTTTGGGAAGCTAAGGTGGAAGAATGGCTTAAGGCCAGGAGCTCAAGACCAGCCTGGGCAACATAGCAAGACCCTGGCTCTACAGAAAAACAAGAGAATTATCTGGGCATGGTGGTACACATCTATAGTCCCAGCTACTCGGGAGGCTCAGGTGGGAAGATCACTTGAGCCCAGGAGTTCAAGAGGCTATTGTGAGCTATGATTTATTGCACTACTGCACTCCAGCCTAGGCAACAGAGTGAGACCCTGTCTGTTTAAAAAAAAAAAGATTTCTATATGCGGATGTGATAAAGATCCATGAAATGCTAGTAAAGCAGGATTGAGAATTTTCCCATTAAAAAAGGATACATGTGTAACCACTGCTAGTTACCTGTAGAATGGGACCGCTAATTGGAGTCAGGAGAGAATCCCTAACATGGCACTGCGTGTTCTTTTGTATCCTTTCTATTCTTTAGCGTGTGTCTGTTTTCATATTGTTTAAAAAATAGTCAAAAGAACACATGTGTGTGTAATTGGATATAAAATCTGGAATATATTTCTAAAAGGAACAACTTGTCTTGAGTAATAGGATTTAGTATGATTTACATTGTTTTGTTTTTGTTTTCAATTTATTCATTTTTTTCTGAAATTTAATTTAATTTTAGTTTCTGATTATGTTTAATTTGTATACTTTTAAAAGCAAATGAAATTTTAAAAGAAAAGAATGCTTTTTTTTTTCCTGGAAATATTCTAAGGCCTAGGGGAACAGATTGGCGGTAAAGATGGAAGTTGGGTTTGCCGTGAGTATCCTGTTTACAGCAACATGGAGCCTGTATTAGTGTGCCAGGGCACCATAACAAAATACCAGAGACGAGATGGTCTCAACAATGGAAATGTGTTTTCTTGCAGTTCTGGTGGCTAGAAGTCCAAGATCAAGGTGTGGGCGAGTCTGGCTTCTCCTGAGGCCTCCTTGGCTGGTTGATGGCTGCCTTCTCGCTGCCTCCTGTCACATGGCCTCTCCTGTGCATGAGCATGTCTGTGTCCTAATCTCCTCTTCTTATAAGCACATGCCATGTTAGATTAGGGTCCAGCCATTTTAACTTAATTAATAATCTTTAAAGATCTTGTTTCCAAATACTGTTACATTCTGAGGTATAGGGGTATAAGCCAGAAATAAAATTAGAAGGCCCCCTGCCAGCTGTCTGACTGGACTTCCTTCTCGACCCTCAAACTTTAACCTGAAAGACTGGTTCAGGCCGTGACAGGAAGTAGGGGTTGGACATGCCTCATTGTACCCCTCCAGCATTAATACCAACAGAAACCTTAAGTCTGATAAGAAACATTTACAGTCTATTCTCTCTAAAGCCTGCTACTTGGAGGTTTCATCTGCCTGACAACACCTAGGTCTCCACAACCCCTTATCATGACCCAAACATTCCTTTCTACTGATGATAACTCTTTCAACCAACTGCCAATCAGGATATATTTACCAAAAAATACAGAAATTAGCAGGGCATTGTGGCACGTGCCTATAATCCCAGCTACTCAGGAGGCTGAGGCAGGAGAATCTCTTGAACCTGGGAGGCAGAGGTGGCAGTGAGCCGAGATCACGCCACTGCACTCCAGCCTGGGAGACAGAGCAAGACCCCATCTCAAAAAAAAAAAAAAAAAAAAAAATCACCAGATACTTACTTTTCTAGCTTTAATTATAGATAAGGTACAGGCTTGTGACCCAAGCTGGACCTACTTCAGACTTTCAATCAGGAGCTAGAGATATGAGGAAACAGGAACAGAACAAAGGTCTCCAACCCCCAGTTTTACAGACCGGTACCAGCTCCTGGCCTATTAGGAACCAGGCTGTGCAGCAGGAAGTGAACAGCAGGTGAGCGAGCATTACCAGCTGAGCTCTGCTGCCTGTCAGATCAGCAGCGGCATTAGATTTCACAGGAGCACGAACCCTCTTGTGAACAGTGCATGTGAGGGCCCTAGGTTGTGTGCTGCTTATGAGAATCTAATGCCTGGTGATCTGAGATGGAACAGTTTTATCCTGAAACCATTCCCCCAACCCTGCTGTCTGTGGAAGAATTGTCTTCCATGAAACCTGTCCCTGGTGCCAAAAAGATTGGGGACCTCTGATGTAGAATACAGTTTGGTAATTTGTGGCAACATCAGTAACTTGAATTCCTGGAGGAAGGAGGAGTGGCACAGCAAAAGCAGTAGCTGTCTCATGCTGGTGAGGCTGTACCATCTACTTTTCCATGACAACAGTATTCTCACAAGTCTGGTTTCCTAGTGTGATCCTGGCCATGGTCCAGAATGTTGCTGTCCTAGTTTCTGTTTTATTTTCCAAGCCTAGTTCTGTGACTATCAGTTTCCCTGGAGCTACCTGGTCTTTCATGTAAATGAGCCAAAGTCAGTTTCTATTGCTGGAAACCTAACAAACTTCACATTTCTTATAATCTTCTTATAACGCCACCTGCCACAACCCAGATTCTCATCTTTATTTTAAAAATACAGCTTAGACAACAAGTGTTTCTAAGTGAGAACATGATAAGCATTTTGGGTAGAGTTATCTTTCCTTGTGCAGTACTTTCTCCTCCATTTCCAGATGATTAGCAGCCTTGATCTCTCTCTTTTTTTTTTTTTTTTTTTGAGATGGAGTCTCGCTCTGTCGCCTAGGCTGGAGTGCAGTGGCACAATCTCGGCTCACTGCAAGCTCCGCCTCCCAGGTTCACGCCGTTCTCCTGCCTCAGCCTCCCAAGTAACTGGGACTATAGGCGCCCGGCTAATTTTTTGTATTTTTAGTAGAGATGGGGTTTCACCTTGTTAGCCAGAATGGTCTCGATCTCCTGACCTCATGATCCTCCTGCCTCAGGGATCATGAGGGATTACAGGTGTGTGAGCCTGGGATTACAGGGGTGAGCCACCGCGCCTGGCCCTGATCTCTTTTTTTAAATGCCAGTAGGACTCCCTTAGTCACTGTGAAGAATAAAACACCCTCACACATTGCTACTCACTCTAGGGAGGTGGGGGGAGATACCACACACTCATGAGAACAACTGGATGACATTATTGATAAGATGTCTTTCAGGTCTGGAGTTCTAGAAGTCTGTCATTTTCTTATTTCTTAATATTTAATGAGCTTTGCTAGGCTCACTGAGTTTTTAAAATATATTTTTTAAAAGATACATGTGCTTCCAGCTTCTGGTAATAGAGAAATAGCTCTTTTCAGACTAATTCATCTGTGGATTACTACTACACTCTGGATAAAATATAAGAAACCTTAACGTACTGGAGAGAAATCAAAAGCAGACAGATATTGGACACCTGTGTATATGTGGAAGAAGGAATTGTCACCAGATAAATTTTATGGTTTTACAGCTTTTGCCTGGGAGTAGGCCACAGTCAGCACTAACAGAATGATCAAAACTTGGTCACAAACTTGCAGTCTTACTGGTGTGAAGAACCACAAGATAGAGTTTGAGGCAAACTTAGCAGTTGGAAAGTGAGAGGAGGAATCTTGGGAAGGAGAGAGGCAGAGAAGGGAAGCCCCAAATTCTGTGCACAAACTGTGCCCAAATCTCTAGCTGACCCCTGAACCATACATGCATAGGACAGACTCAGAGTAGCCCAAATAAGAACTGAACAAAGATATTTGATGCTGCCCACTAGAGAGGTGGCAGAGTTTGGAATTTGACTCCAACTAAATGAACTACCTGCTTAAAAAACTCAGTGCTCTTCAAAGGAACATAGCAAAATCCAGAGTTTCTACACATTGTGTACTGTACAATTTCCAGGATAAGGTAGGCATATGAAGAAATGGGGAAGTGCAACCAAAACTCAAGAGGAAGACAATCAGTAGAGACAATGACCTGGAGGACCCAGATATTAGAGTTCACAAAGATTTTAAAACAACTATTATAATTGTACTCAAGGACTTAAAGGAAAATATACATGTAAAGAATGAACTAATAGGAAATGGAAGCAGAGAAATAGAGATTGCGAAAAAAGTAATTCTAGACTATGAAATTTTAGAACTGAAAAATCAGATACCTGAAATTGTAAAAAAAAAAAAAAAAAAAAAAAAAATTAGTGAATAGGCTTAACTTTTGGAAATGAACATAAGTAGAAGTCAGTGACAGTTGAAGATAAACAGAAATTATCCTATCTGAAAAACAGGGAGAAAAAAGAGCCTCAGTTACCAATTAAATGATATTAAAAGGTCTAATATACATGAAGTTAGAGTTCTAGAAGGAGAGGGGACAGAGAATGGGACAAACTATATTAAAAGGAAATAATGGCCTAAAATTTATCAAATTTGGTAAAAAACATAATTTTACAGATTTATAACATTTGATGAATCTCAACCTGGATAAATACAAAGGAGGTCACAGCTATACATATCATTGATCAATGACATGCAGTAGAAATATAGTGTGAACCAAGAATGAAAGCCACATACCTAATATAAAATTTTGTACCAGCCACATTAAAAAAGTAAACAGAAGCAAATAAATTAACTTTAATAATATATTTTCTTTGACCCAGTATGTCCAAATATTATTTCCACATGAAATCAATATAAAATTGTTATTGAGATAACTTGTATATATGTTTGTGTATGTATGTATGTATATGTTGGTGTGTGTGTGTATATATGTTTTTAAGTAAATCACCTGGTATGTATTTTATACAGATAACATATCTCAATTCAGAAGAGCCACATTTCGTGTACTTAGTAGCCACATATAGCTAGCTGGTCTCTACCATATTGGGGAAAGTCATAGAGAAATCACAGAAACCAAAGATTTGAAAGCAGGCTGAAAAAAACTGTACTACATGCAGAGAATCAATATTTGAATGACCATTGGCTTCTCATTAGAAACGACAAAGACCTGAAGCAATAGAATGACATTTTACATGCTGAAAGAGAGAGAGAAAAAAACCAACCCCGAATTCTATATCCAATGAAAATACTCTTCAAGAATCAAGATGAAATAAAGGCATTTTCAGATAAAATAAAATTAAGCTAATTCATTGCCAGCAGGCCTGTACTATAAGATACACTAAAAAGGAAGTTATGTAAGTTAAAAGAAAAATATGCCAGAGGGGAACTCTGATTTTAGGAAGAATGAAGAGCATTAGAAATGGTAGCTATCTGGATAAATATAAAATACTTTTTTTCCCCTCTCGATTTCTTTAAAATGCAGCTGACTGCTTAAAGCAAAATAATACTATTGTATTATAGGAGGGAGTTTACAATGTAGGCAGTTATAATGTAAATAACAACCATGAAGATAGAATTTATTTACATCTGAACTGGAAAAGCTCTATCTTTTATCTGGGAAAGCTCTATATTTTCTCAGGAAATTCTTGGATGTCTATTTTTTTGACTCTTGGCCAAAACAAGAAAAGGCAGCTTTTTTTTTTTTTTTTTTTTTTTGAGACAGAGTCTTGCTCTGTTGCCCAGGCTGGAGTGGTGTGATCTTGGCTCACTGCAGCTTCCCTGGGTTCAAACAATTCTCATGTCTCAGCCTCCTGAGTAGCTGGGACTACAGGTGCATGCAACAAGCCTGGCTAATTTTCTGTATTTTTAGTAGAGATGAGGTTTCACCATGTTGCCCAGGCTGGTCCTGAACTGCTGAGCTCAGGCAGTCCACCCACCTTGGCCTCCCAAAGTGCTAGGGTTACAGGTGTGAGCCATCGAACACAGTCATCAGCTTGTGTGAGTTTGTTGTTGTTTTGTTTTGTTTGTTTTTTCAGAAGGAGTTTTGCTCTGTCTCAAGTGATTCTTCTGCCTCAGCCTCCCGAGTAGCTGGGATTACAGGCATGCGCCACCACTCCGGGCTAATTTTTGTACTTTTTTTTTTTTTTTTCAGTAGAGATGGAGTTTCACTGTGTTGGCCAGGAAGGTCTTGAACTCCTGACCTCAGGTGATCCACCTGCCTCTGCATCCCAAAGTGCTGGGATTACAGGTATGAGCCACCATGCCCGGCCTGGCTTGTGTATTTTTAAGATCTCAATGCCAGTGGCTACTCCTGGTAAGCTTCCTTACTGATGGCTTGCGACTGGCCTGAAAGATTTGACAGGACTTGCTTGATTACATAAAATGCCCCTGCTGAGAGTTCCTCCTTTGAGCTCTCCGACACCAAGATTCTTCACACAGATCCAGAGTCATGGCATGGTCTGTGCAAATAAGGGAGGCTGCACGTGGAGTGTCTCTTGGCTTTCTAGTGCTTCCCTGAAGTCTGTCTCTTGCTGTGTGGTACCTTTTGCCTTTAAATAAACACCTTAACGTGAATATGCTCAGTGTTAAGTTCGGTGAGTGCCGTCAACTCTCTGAACTGGGAAAATCTGTCACAACTATAGCATAAAGAAGAGTGGTGATGTCCTCTATACTTGCAAGATTCTTGCATTCTACGTGAAACGATACCTTAGCTCTAAATAGGTGATGAGTAACCAAAAATGTGTATTATAATTATTCAAGTAACCACTAAAAATACAAAGAGGTCTAACTAAAAAGTCAACATATAAATTAAAATAGGCCGGGTGTAGTGGCTCATGCCTGTAATTCCAACATTTTGGGAGGCTGAGGCAGGTGGGCCATGAGGTCAAGAGATCGAGACCATCCTGGCCAACACTGAAACCCCGTCTCTACTGAAAATACAAAAATTAGCTGGTGGCACACGCCTGTAGTCCCAGCTACTCAGGAGGCTGAGGCAGGAGAATTGCTTGAACCTGGGAGGCAGAGGTTGCAATGAGCTGAGATCGTGCCACTGCACTCTGGCCCGGCGACAGAGCGAGACTCTGTCTCAAAAAATATATATAAATATAGTAAAGTGGAATTTAAGAAAATTCAAAGCAAAGGAACACACAAACATATACACACAATCTCCCTAAGTGTAAAAAACTGTAAGCCTAATGATAGGGTATAAAGTAATAAGTGAAAGATTGCTTTTCTGCCCCTCTCCACAAATATCAAAGAATAACGAAGGTGACAGCTTGTATTCTTCCAGATAGTTTTGCATGCATCATATATGTATATACAGATATAGAGTTTTTAAACAAATACGGATTCTTTTGTGGCTGGTTTTTTCATATGAATCAATAATATATCAAGGTCAAATTCCAGTGTCATATAGATCTACCTCATTCTATTTAATGGCTGCATAACATTTCATGGCATCAATATACTGTAATTTGCTTCTCCCTTCCCTTATTGATAGATATGTAGGTGGTCTTCAATTGTTCACATTGTATTTCTTTCTTACTGCTGCTGTAACAAATTACCACAAATGCAGCATCTTAAAACAGCATAAATGTATTCTTTTACAGTTCTGGAGGTCAGAAGTCTGAATTCAGTTTTGCTGGCTTGAGGTCAGGCTGTTGGCAGGGCTGGGTCCTTCTAGAGGCTCTCAGGGGAAAATCTATTTCCTTGCCCTTTTCACCGTCTAGTGTTTCCCTGCAGCCCTTGGCTTGTGGCCCTTTCATCCATCTTCCAAGCATAGCACTCCACTCTCTGCTTCTGTCATCACATCACCTTCTCTTGAGAAAGGTCCCAGGCTGGTATTTACACTCCTTGTTGGCAGGAACTTTGCCTGTCTTCCCCTACTCCCACTGCATGTGGCATGTGGCATTGTTCCCAGTGAGTACTCCATAAACACTTGTTTAAATAGCTAATGGATGGTTCCAAAAATTACATAAACAGTTGATGTGAAATACTTAGAATCCTGAGGCTTTCTGTCCATCCCACTGTCACTTTCTTAACTGTGTCTTCCGTTGAAGAAGACGGTCCTGGGCGAGCAGGAGTGCGTTTGCCATTACAGGAGTCCGTGACATTCAGGGATGTGGCCGTGTTCTTCAGCCAGGATGAGTGGTTGCACCTGGACTCTGCCCAGAGAGCCTTGTACCGGGAGGTGATGCTGGAGAACTACAGCAGCCTGGTCTCACTGGGTAAGACTTTTTGCCTATGACGAAGAATCTGTTATAGGAACGCCTCACAGATCCATCTTTGGGGTTCCGAGCCTGTAGTTTTTTACGCTAGTGAGCCCCTGGGAAAGGTTGAATTGCTGCAGAGTTGAAAGTGTACGTTCCTGTTGTGATGCCCTTCTTGCTATTTGTTTCTCTACCCTCCACTCTCCCTCACGTCCCACCGCCAGTCAGAGTTTCCTCCTTGGAGTAGGCCAATGAGTAGATCCCAGTTTAGATTCTGGAAAACATATAGGGCCCCCCATCTTAGAGGTATTCATTGCCAGGGCCCTATAATGTTTCTGAACTGAGACCTTCCCCATCCATTGACAGCTCCAGTGCCCCTGAGAAGTGCTAGTGCTGCCTTGTCTGCCTCTCAGGCCTTGTGTCCTTTGCTGTGTCGGTTCAGAGTGAGTAGTATGGGAGTTCTTGGATTGCTCTTCATGCTATTTGTTCAAGCTTCCTTTCCTTCCTCATGAGCAGGGAGTCCATTTTCAATGCCAAAGTTGATTCATCAGTTGCAACAAGGAGAAGACCCCTGCTTGGTGGAAAGAGAAGTCCCTCCAGATACCTGTCTAGGTAAGTGAGAGGCTGGGAAATGGGCACAAGAGAGTCTTTATAGACAAGTAGGTCACAAAGAGGCAGTTCTTGGGAAACTCTTGGAAACACTGAGTTCTATTGAGATGCTCAGGCCAGTTGTACTTTGTTTGAGTTGTATAGGTTAAAGTACACACAATTACCTAATTGCAGTTATCTAATGTTAACCTATTTTCTGTCACGGATTGATGAAAGGAAATCAGGTTTCAACAGAGAGTAGTTTAGAGTCACCTCAAACTAAATCTTTTCACCCAGAATCAAAGCTGAGGTTGGGGCTTGGACATATTTCAGGACTTTAAGACATACTGACTTCAAATCTCCTGCAGGTTTTCATTATTCTCAAGAGATTCCTACAAAGAGAGTGAGTGCAGTCTTTTGGTTGCAGCTTATTAGAAGAAATGAATATGTCTCTCTTTGTGATGAAATAAAAAGGGGAAAATACAAAGAAAGGTAATATGAAAAAAACTGTTATTCTTCCAATCACCAGGGATAGACTGTTGCACAGGGGCAGTTTTCTCCGTATTTTCCTCTTTTTTATAATGAGCATCTTAAACTTCAATCACATAGAATCGTCACAGTCATGCTGCAGGGCTGTTGTAATTTTCAAAACCTGAATGTCCCCCCACTCCTTTTTTTTTTTTTTGAGATGATTCTCTGTCACCTATGCTGGAGTGCAGGGTGTGATCACAGCTCACTGCTCTGTCACCCAGGCTGGAGTGCAGGGTGTGATCACAGCTCACTGCTCTGTCACCCAGGCTGGAGTGCAGGGTGTGATCACAGCTCACTGCACTCTCTGCCTCCCAGGCTCAAGCGATCCTTTCACCTCAGCCTCCTGAGTAGCTGGGACCACAGGTGCGTGCCACCACACCTAGCTAATTTTTTGTATTTTTGATAGAGATGGGGTTTCACCATGTTGTCCAGGCTGGTCTCAAACTCCGGAGCTCAGGTGATCCACCTGCCTCAGCCTCCCAAAGTGCTGGGATTACAGGTGTGAGCCACCGTGCCCAGCCTTCCTCTTTTTAACAGACTGTTTCCCCCTTCGCAGACTACGATATAAAATCAGTCACATGAAATAAAGAAATTTAAGAAAACCAATCCAAATATTTAAAAAAGTATTGGGTATGGAGTTTCAGAGAGAACATGGGGAGATAATATAATGAAAGGGACATGTGAGTAAGAAGGAGAAAGTAGACAGGCTGCCTGCTTCATTGCCTGGTATATGCAGAGTGGAAAACGATGACAGAGTGGAGTATCCCATGGAATTCAACGTGGGCTTCTCATTTGGCATTTTTCTGTATCCTCATATCTTCTACCCAGCCTGTTCTTCTGCATCTAACTTTACTCTACCTGGGTGGAATCACTTCATTTTCATTGTTCATTTGTCCTGTGTATTCTCCCATGCCATTCCTTAACCCATTCACCCCTTTCCTTTATCCCATCCTGTTCTTCCCAAGATTCAGGTCAGCATTTGAAATCTGATTGTACGCTCTGCTTTTATATATACTGTTACCAGTTTTCTTGTCTCACTGATACATCCGTTTGTTTCTTCCAGCAGAGGAGGCATTAATTCTTCTGATTCGTTTTAGGTTCCAAGACTTGGCCTGAAACAGAAGCATTGCCTCATAGACAGGACATTTTTATAGAAGAAACGTCTCAGGGAATGATAAAGGAAGAATCCATTAAGGATGGTCACTGGGACATTAACTTTGAAGAAGCTGTGGAATTTGAGAGCAGGACAGAAGAAGAGCAAGAGAAGAAACCTCTTAGGCAAATGATAGTCTTGCATGATGAAACCATTGGTGAAGATGGAAACCATACAAGTCTTGAACTGGAGAAAAGCTTATTTATAAATACAGCTCTTGTCGCACAACAGAGTGTTCCTATAGAAAGGATACCCAATATGTATTACACATTTGGGAAAGATTTTAAACAGAATTTTGATCTTATGAAATGCTTCCAAATTTACCCAGGAGGAAAACCTCACATCTGTAATGAATGTGGGAAGAGCTTCAAGCAGAATCTTCATCTTATTGAACATCAGAGAATTCATACAGGTGAGAAACCCTACAAATGTAATGAGTGTGAAAAAACCTTCAGCCACAGATCATCCCTTCTTTCTCATCAGAGAATTCATACTGGAGAGAAACCTTACAAGTGTAATGAATGTGAGAAAGCATTTAGCAACAGTTCAACCCTTATCAAACATCTGAGAGTGCATACCGGAGAGAAACCGTATCGATGTAGGGAGTGTGGTAAAGCCTTTAGCCAGTGTTCAACCCTCACTGTACATCAGAGAATTCATACTGGGGAGAAACTCTATAAATGTGGTGAATGTGAGAAGGCCTTCAACTGTAGAGCAAAACTTCACAGGCATCAAAGAATCCATACAGGCGAGAAACCCTATAAATGTAGTGAGTGTGGGAAGGGTTACAGCCAGTTTACCTCTCTAGCTGAACATCAGAGGCTTCATACTGGAGAACAGCTGTATAAATGCTTGGAATGTGGGAGAACCTTCACACGTATTGCAACCCTTATTGAACATCAGCGCATTCACACTGGACAAAAACCTTATCAGTGCAATGAATGTGAGAAAGCCTTCAACCAGTATTCATCCTTTAATGAACATCGGAAAATTCATACTGGGGAAAAACTTTATACATGTGAGGAATGTGGGAAAGCCTTTGGTTGCAAATCTAACCTTTATAGGCATCAGAGAATTCATACCGGAGAGAAGCCGTATCAGTGTAATCAGTGTGGAAAGGCGTTCAGCCAGTATTCATTTTTAACGGAACATGAGAGGATCCACACTGGGGAGAAACTGTATAAATGTATGGAATGTGGGAAAGCCTACAGTTACAGATCAAACCTTTGTAGACACAAAAAAGTTCACACTAAAGAGAAACTCTATAAATGGAAGGAATATGGGAAACCGTTAATCTGCAGCTCCTCACTCACTCAGTATCAGAGATTTCTTAGAGGAGATAAGGCCTATGAGGCTTAGTTCATCTCCCAAATAATCCAGGACTTCTCATTGGGGAATAAGGAGAATAGTCAATAGGGTACAAACTCCTAATAGATTTGCCTTTTTTACTTCTCCTGAAGGAAATATGTTAGTTGCCACTAAGTAATGATAAAATGATCAGTGAAATTATGAAGAGCACTGACTTGTTACGTTTTAAAAGAACCATAAATTTGAAGGTTTCTAAAACCTATGAATATTTAATTAATAGAAAAAATGTAAAAGGCCTAACTTTTAAAAAATCATGAAAATAGTTAAATATACATTTTGTTTCTCTCATAAGACCATATTCCCTTTATAAGAGTAAGCTTCAATGTGTGAATTTTCTTTTAAAAACAGTCACTGAGTTATTAATAATGTAAATAAGTGTGTGGCCTTCTTTAAAATAGCCGGCCAACATAGGAGGTGCTTATTTTCATAAAGGGAAGCTAAACATAAAAAGGAATTATTTAAATTTAACTCTTCACGTGGAAATAATAAAGCTCTTCTTATGAGCTGTCCCACCAGCAACTTAGATATGTAAACATACGTATATACACATATGCGTGTGTGTGTGTGTAAACGTAAAAGTCCTTTATTATTAAAAAAATGTAGTTTTATTAATTTAGAATTTAGTTCTTAAAATCTTGCCCAAAGGTAGACTCTTACTTATCTTCTGTCATTTCTTAAATTGATGTCATTTTATATAACTGAACTGAGTACTATTATAGTACCGTAGAAGGCGGATTAACTGAAGCAGCTGGAAAGACTGTCAAGCACATACTTTGTTATCTGTTGCACAAGCGGTATATTTGGCAGAACCTGAGGCTACATGTCTGGTAGCTCATTAGATCCAGGAGAGGTTTAATTATAGCCTTTCATTGTACTAATGAAGAACCTGAACTTCGTGAACAGAGTCAAGACTAGAATCTGGGTCTTCGGTTCTGGTGTTTTGTGATGATTATAGACTTATTTCCAACCTGAGGTCCCAACAGTCCTATTTGTTTTGTAGCCTGGTTAGACATAGTTGCAGTAATTTAAAGTTACTGTTTTATCTATAAGGGTTTCCTCTCACCTTAATCTTAATAATTGACTCACAACTATATTCTTTTTTCTTATGAGTCCCTAATTATGCCTGCTTTTATTATAATTGTACTTAAATCTGTAAAGCTAGCTGCGGTCCAGATAGTGTAATTGCTTTTGGTTACTTCACATGTAAGATTGCCTTCTTATTACACATATTTTAGGAATTATTTTGTGGAAAGTTATATATGAAGAGTTAATTATTAAGCATTCTTTTCATCAATTTAAATGTTTAGTTCCCCCCAGGCGTTTTTCCTCCAACTTTATATTTGACTTTCATTCAATTCACAGTTGGTATCATAAAAAAAAAATTATTCTAATACAATTAGCTAGACCTTCTGAGAAAAATATTAGAATTAAATCCAAGCAGTCAGTATATTTCTTAATTGACTGGTTTTAGCTTATCAGAAAGTTATTGTTTTATGTATTTAAATACATTTACAAAGAAAATGAGGCTTTTAAACAGACCTCAATATTTAACATTGTACCCAGTAGTGGTGAGCATGCTTAGTACCCAAATTTTGGTTCCTAAATGCCATTCCCCACTAACAGGAACCAGGGTTCCTTGGAGAAGTGGCTGATTCCATGTTTGGAGCAGGGGAAGTGGGTGGTGTGGCTAAAATACTTTTTTTATTAAGAAAATAAAATAAAAAGCAAGATAGTATTTGAAGACTAATGGGGTAATGTCAGAAGGGGACAGGCGCCCAGTCGAAGGTATTCTCACGGGCCAAATTTAGGACAACTTAAAATCAAAAAGAATAATCACTGATATTGCTGATAATGCTAAGAAGGAAAATAAGTTCATAATGATGAAAGTAAAAAAGAAAACTCGTTATAAAATTATTTGAAGAATGTCTTCTTTTAAATGTACACAGAGTGATAGATTTGGAAAACTAACCATTTTACAACCCTTAATGTGATTAAATCTGGCAAAAATCAATGGTAAAACCCATTAGGTGAAAAAAATTTTAAGGAACTTTGTTTACAAGGTGTCAGAAGATCACAGATACCTATTGCAAAAGAATTGCCTTTACAGTGAGATTTGGCTGTCAAACTGCATTTCCCTACTTCTGGAATAAGCCAACATTATGTGGCTCTTGATAGGATGCAGTATGAAGCATGTGTGATCATCCTTGATGTACTGCCAAAAATGTTTACCCCAAATTTAACTAAATCTTTTGTCTAGACTTATCTTCCTATTTAAAGAAATACAAGGAGTAGAGGAACAAGTTGAATCACACATTATGGAAATAGACAAGTCCAGAGTTGGTACAGGACAACTGGTCTGGAATTTTTTTTTAAGTTTATTTTAAAATGGTTTTCTTAAATGTACTTTTTAAGCACAACATGAGGAAGGTGTTAAAACTGGTGTAATAGCTCCAAAGAATAAGTATTCCAGATTTTGGGAGGAATGAAGAGGGAGATATTCAGAAACCTTCACCAGATTCCACCCACCTTGATCATAGTGGATTAATGATGTGCTTTGTGGATGTGGTTAGTCAATGACACCAGCTTGACGGATCTTTCTGCTCCACACCCCATTGAGTTATCTGGTCCCCTTGGCTGATGAAGAACCATTAGGCGAGGAGCACTGGCATCCAGGGTGATGTTCTTCAAGTGACTGACCAACCGCTCAGGTCGAGGAGCTGCAACAGCCTTGGGGCCCTCACAGACTCGCCACACATTCCAGGCACTGCACTTGCCAGTGCGCTGATTAAGAGTCACTGAGAACTCCACCTCATCTCCTGCCTGGAGCCCAAGGCCATCCTCAACTTCATTCACATGGAAAAAGAGCTTCTTGCTATCTCCTACTTCATAGTTAATGAAGCCAAACTGATCTTTCACACATTCCACTGTGGCCCTACGCAGGGGTGTGAGGTTGTAAGCCATAGTTTGTGCATTTTGACCCTCGTCTGGACTTTTCAAAAAGCAAATGTAATACAATAAAGAGTGGTCTCTTCTAGATTAAGGCAAGAGGGATAATCAAATGGAAAGTGTGATCCTTTATTAGCTTCTGATTCATAAAAAACTATAAAAGACATTTGGGGGGCTATTTGGGGAAATAGGAAGATAGAATGGGTATTAGATAAATGTGGTGTGTTTGATTTTTCTAGAAGTGGTAATTGAGTTACGTTGGATAATGTTCTAATTCTTAGGAGATGCATGCAGAAGTTTTTTTAAGTTTGAAAAGTCATGATGTTGGCAGCATATTTTCAAATATGTACAAAATTAGTCAACTTTTTTTTGTGGTGGATGTAGAGATGTTCATTGGTCATTTAAAAAATTTTTCTATATGTGTCAATTTTAATAAAATTAATGCAAAAGTGATTGGATAAAGTGATGAATCTTTCAATCAGAATTCTTCATTTATATTCTTAGGAAGTTCCTGTTTGAGAGTTAATCCTCCAGTGATGTAATTGTTGGAAATAAAGTAACTAGGTGGTACTGGGTTCCCTTTAAATGGAATGAGCATGCTCCACTTTCTCTCTCATGCTAAATGTAACTAAGGCATGGAGCAGCTGTCTGGGCACCCCCAAAAGTAATAACAGGCAGATTTGGGAAGGAAACTGGAATTTGAAAGGAGATCATTGTGGCACTCTTGGGCATTCCTGTGGTGAGGACAGAGATGGCTGAGCAGGCATCTAAACCTCAGTTAAGAATCCTTCACTCTGGTTAGAGGATCTCTGGGCCAAAAAGGTTTAGGAGAATCCCCATTGCTTTTCTTCCCTCACTATCTTCCTGCTACTTGGACCTGGAAGTGATGTATCCATGAGGTGTGTAGCAGAGAGGAGAACCTAAACCCTTGGATTTCTAACCTGAAGATCAGGAAGAGGAAGTGGCTCCTGAGAGCTGGAAGGTGTCAAGATGGTGACAAAGATAAGGAAGCTCAAGAAAGTGATCTCATAACAGTTGTTTATGCAATCTGGGGCTCTCCCCTGGTCTATACATGTATAGGTCTGACGCGATAATTGTTCAGGTCTGACACTGGGCGAAGAGAGATCCAAATAACACTGAAAATACTTAGAAAACTGGACTGACATTAGAACCACAGCCCATAGAAGATGGATTGGAACTGGTGACCAAGACTTAATCAGTTAAATTGCCTGCTGGAAAAAATACCCTAACATTTTCTGGAAGAATTGAATACCCAGAGGCCCATAATATTCAAAATGTCCAGGATGCAATGCAGAATCACATGAAATACATAAATCAGGAAACTTTCAACAATTCACAGGAAAGACAACAGACACTAACCCCAAGATGACACAGATGTTGGAATTATGAGATGAAGACTTTAAAGTAGATATTATAACAATGTTTCAGAAAGTGTGGCCATTCCAGAAATTGATGAAATGTCAAACTTTTCAGTAGGAAAATAGTAATTTGACTCACTTCTAATAAATAGAATATGATAGAAGTGATGCGGTGTCACTTAAAATATTTGGTTATGAAAAGGCTATGGCTTCTGCACAGGCATGTGCTCTCTTGAATCACTTGTCCTTTGGGAAGCCAGTGGCCTTATTGTGAGGACACTTAGCCTATGGAGAGTTCCACATAGTAAGTAACTGAAGCCCATGGCCAACAGCCAGCAACAAACTGGCCTTCTAGCAACCATGTGAGTGAGGTTAGAAGTGGATCCTCCCTTGCCTGAGCCTTCAAATAGGACTGCAGCCACAGCCAACTACTTGCCCATAACCTCATGTGAGACACCGAGTCAGAAAGACCTAGCTAAATCACTCACTTCTGGCTTCTTAAGCCCCGGAAACTCTGGGTTAGTAAATGTTTTAACTGGTAGGTTTTGGGGTAATTTGTTATGCATCAACAGATAACTGATACAGAACTTGGTACTTGGAGGTGCGCAGCTGCCATAATGAAAACCCAAAATATGGAAGTGGTTTTGGAACTTGGCAGTAGGTATTAAGTAGGCATGTGCTGGTAAAAAACTAAAGTGCTTTGAAGAAACGATAGCAGCCTCATGGTCTGACAAGGCTGTAGATGAGGACTTCCAGAAAAGTGAGGTAAATGTTTATGGAAAACTGGAGGAAGGAAGAACTTCTGTAGTGGCAGACTGAAAGTAAAACATGTGCCTAATATGATCTCACTAGAGAGATTTCCTGGCTGAGTGTTGCAGGTGCCATCTGGCTTCTTGATTATAGTAACATGATGAGAGATTAAAAACTATAGGAAAGACCATCAAGCAAAAGGATCCAGGGCTCAATGGTTTTGGAAGTAGTCTCATCAAGAGAACAGGATTTGCTAAAATTGAGAAATCACTTCTCAGCAAAGATCAAATGTAGAGAACTCCTTGGAAAACACCCTCCAATGATGAAGCTCATTATAATATTTAATAAAATTAATAAAAGAGTTGACAAGGGTGTGGAAAAATTGGAACCTTCACACACTGCTGGTGGGAGTATAAAATGGTGCAGCCTCTTTGGAAAACAGACTGGAATTTACTTCGAAGATTAAAGATAGAGTTACCATGTGACTTAGCAATTCCACTCCTAAATTTATACCCAAGAGAAATGAAAACAAACATTGATATATGTACATGAATGTTCATAGCAGCATTATTGATAATAGAAAGTGGAGACAACCCAATGTTCATCAGCCAATGAATGAGTAGGCAAAATGTGGCACATTTGTATGATGAAACGTTGTCAATAAAAAGAAAACACTGATAAATGCGACAACATGGATCAACCTTGAAAATGTGCTGAGTGAAGGAAGCCAGTAACAAAGGACCACATATTGGATGGTTCCATTTATATGTGATTTTCCGAATCAGCAAATCCGTAGAGACAGAAAGTAGATGATTGATCTCCAAGGGCTTTAGAGGGTTGGAGAAAATGTGGGGTGACTGATAATGGATGTGAAGTTGCTTTTTGGAATAATGAAAATTTTCTAAAATCATTCTAATTATTGCGCAACTCCGAATATACTACAAGGCTTTGGATTGTACACTTTATATGGGTGGATTGCATGGTATGTGAATTCTATCTCAATTGAGTTTGTTGTAAACAACCTATTGCAAATGCTTATCTGTTAATGCCAATCTGTAATAAAATTTTATGTGGTTCATCTTTGTAAATGTTCTTTCACACTGATAGCATTGTCAGATGCTGATATCTGTCCATAAGCATATTATTTCAATTGGGCATATCCAGTGCTTGGAAGTCATTTATAGAATTTCGTTAGATTCTTTGGATGTTTGCCTTTCAGCACACTGTTGCATTGCAGATTAATCAGAAGAGTTGGGTGGATCCTCCTCAGTTGTACTGTTAAGTGAATTTTGAAATATGTATATTTCTTTTGCATTTGCATTATGATCTAAAAAATGCTGCTGGAATTGGAGTTTGTGCTCAGAATCCATATGTGTGGAAAATATTTGTGAGAATGGAGATATCACTTCTTATTTTAAACTTGGACAGCATGTCAAATATATAAAGCATTTTCACATTACTTCTGATTCAAATATTAGTTGTCATTGAAGTGACTTTGCAGCAGAGTAAGCTTTGCATATAAGCTCTGATTTGCCTTGAAATTTAAGGTTGAATTCATTAAGAAACATCAAGTGTGCAGCAAAAGCTAGTTTCTAAAGGCATCCCATGTTTAATAATAGTGTTTGAACAAAGTTCTTCTCATTCAGAAAAATTTCACCCTCAGCCCTGAGCCTAAAAAATCGCAAACTTTATTACTGCTAAGTCATTGAACTGCTGTGTGGCAGAGCTAGTCAGGATATTTGACTTCTATTTCTGGAAAAAAAAAAAAAAGTCACAGAGCTAACAATAGTTAAGTCCGTAAGAGCAAATGAAGTTCACTTTTGACATTATTTGTTCAATAAGACAGACTTACCTATTTCCTGCATACTACCTGCTGATGAATAACTGCAGGTTTTAAATACCTTAAACTTTTGCAAGCTTTGTAAACTTGTCTAACCAAGCCTTGGAAAAAGTTCTTTAGGCCAGGCACAGTGGCTAATGCCTGTAATCCCAGCACTTTGGGAGGCCAAGGCGGGTGGATCACTTGAGGTCAGGAGTTCAAGACCAGCCTGGCCAACATGGCAAAACCCCGTCTCTACTAAAAATACAAAAATTAGTTGGGCATGGTGGCATGTGCCTGTAATCCCAGCTACTCGGGTGGCTGAGGCATGAGAATCCCTGAAACCCAGGAGGCGGATGTTGCAGTGAGCCGAGATCATGCCACTGCACTCCGGCCTGGGCGACAAGACTGTGTCTCAAAAAAAAAAAAAGTTATTTACGTATTTTTACTACCAGGAGTTGGAACACATTTTTGCAGATTTCACTTCGGGTTTACCAAATTAGTATTTTCTTTGAAAATATTATTGCTTGTGGTTGGTTCCACACAATCTATTTATAGAGGCCAATTACTAAGTAATTTCAAATAATATTAACACATCAAATCAACAAGAACTGAGCAGTATCACTAACATCATTGACTCATCAAGAGCCAAGGAAAACAACTTAAAATCATTTGCCATGTTATTTGACTATTGACATCGCTTGCTGTGTCCTCAACTCTTCAAATGACTAATGTCACTGGTCTGAAAGTGCCTCCAGAGAGAAAGTCAGGAGTATTGAGGGCTCACTTTTGTTTCCCTTCACTTGGGGACTAGAGTTCTGTATTGCACATTGTCCATTAGCTGGAAAAAAAAAAAAATACTTTTTCTAGATGTAGGGTTTCTTTCTCCTGGATAGGCTAGTCTAGTAACAGTTTCTCAATGATGGGTGGTAGTGTACATACACAGAAATAATCCTTAAATTACAGTTTTGATAAATGCTATTAAGGAAAACTACAGACTATGATGAGAGCATTCAATAGAGATGTATCTACCCCAGAGCATGGCATGAGCTCAGAGTGTGCTTTTGTGAGTAAGTAGCATTAGGCAGAGACCTTAGGGCAGTTGAGAAACAGGGCTTGTTGCAGGCAGACGGAAGAGTGCATGAGAAGGTGCTGTTCCTTTTTTCCCATTCTTTTTCACCTTTGCATTCCAGTTCCTACAGACCTATCTTCAGGCTCACGGATTCTTTCTTTGGCTCTGTCTAGTCTACTGATGAGCCCACCAAAGGCATTCTTCTTTGGTAGCGTTTTTCATTTCCAGGATTTTCTTTTCTTTTTTAGAGTTTCCATTTCTCTTTTTATATTACCCATCAATTCTTGCATGTTGTCTATGTATTCAATTACAGCCCTTAATATATTATTGTTATTTTAACTTCTCCATCTAATAACTCCAAAATCTGTGTCATCTCTGAGTCTGATTCAGAGGCTTGCTTTATCTCTTCAGACTGTATTTTTTCTTGCCTTTTAGCATGTTGTGTAATTTTTTGTTGAAAGCTGAGCATGCTGTATCTGGTAATAGGAACTGAGGTAATCAGACTTTTACTGTGAGCTTTCATGTGAATCTCTAGGAGCTAGGCTGTGCTTAATGTCTGCTGTAGCTACAGGTGCCATAGGCGTCAGTTCCCTCTTGTTTCCGTGTGTGTGTGTGTGTGTGTGTGTGTGTGTGTGTTTTGTTTTGTTTGATTTATTGCTTCCCTGTTGTCTTTGGGATCCCTAAGAATTCCTTCTTAAGTGGAGTATGTTTAAGAAGAATTGTTTCTTAAGTAGAGTATGTTAAGAAGAATTCCTTCTTAAGTAGAGTATGTTTAAGAAGAATTCCTTCTTAAAGGGAGTCCTGCACCTCTCTTAGTTGCAATCCACTGTCATTCTTCTGGAGTCCTATTGATATAATAGTACAGTGTTGAGGAGAGGAGGTATATAATAATCTATCATCTTACGATTAAATCTCAGGTTTTTCATGGGTGTCAGTCCCTGGACTGTGATCTTCAGAGGCATTTCTTAGCTTTTTTTCCATTCCTAGGTGAGAGGGTGGAGTTGTCTAATTGCCTTTCTCCCAGGTCGGAAAAGTTTCTAGTAAAATATTGCTCTTGAGGGCAAGCCTTTGTTTCAGAGAACACTCTGGGCATATTTCAAAATGGTAACTTTCCCCAGGCATATTTCAAAATGGTTACTTTTCTCCTACCCCTGCCAGAAGCACAAAGGGATTTTTCTTTGATTTCACTGTGAGAACCTGGTGGAGTTCCTGGAGGTAAACCCCCATAAAACTGTGGCCCCAGTCTTACTCTCAAGCCAGTCCATGATCTGCCTCCCACAATGTGTCAATCACCGTGTAAGTGTTCCTACCAGTTACTGGCTCCAGAAGCTTCTGCTCTTGGTAAGCTGATCTTGCCTGTGATTCTCTGTATCCACCTACTTCTCCAGTTTTCAGGGTGGCAATGTGTCCTGTGACCTCAACTATCTGATGGATCTAAGAGGAATCACTGGTTTTCAGTTTGTTTACCTTTTTGCTTGTTGTGAGGATGTGAGTGATGACTTCCAAGCTCTCTACATGTTTCTAAGCTGGAGCTGGACGTCTCTCTCCTTAGCTGAGGGTTTGGAAGTGGTCAAGGGGGATATCTGATCAGTCTGCACTCCTTTCCATCAACTTCTCCTCGTAATTGGCTTAAATGCTCTGCTGTTAGACACAGCTGACATCATCTAGCTTGGGCTTTTGCTGATAATGTGTGGGTAAATGTGGCAGACAGAGATCATCCCAAACCCATGTGTGGGAGGAAGAAATGTATAAGCCATAAACTTCTCCAATGCCATCTTCTCATTGCAGTGTCTGGCTGCTCCAGACCTGAGTTTTGTAAAAAACAAAACAAAAAGACACAACACACACACACACACACACACCCCAAAATATTTTGCCATGGGCCCACTTGCAGCAGTTCAAATCTGCTTTCTCAGGCATTCTCATAGTATTTATGTTGATTCATCATATCAATAATCCCACCTCATTTGGGAGGTTCACCAGAGTTATTATGGGGAGAAGGAAACTCATGCTATTTCACCATCTTGTATGGAAACCAATAGGTTTAAAATTAAACCTTCCTTGATTTCTGGGAATAAACCTAACTTAGTGCGGCACTTCACCTTTTTATCCACAAATGGATATAGTCTACTGATATTGGGGTTAGGAATTTTGCATCCATGCAGTTTTTTTGTGTTTTCCCTTCTGGTCCTTATCTAATTTTGCCATTAGAGTTATGACATCATGGAATAAACTGAGAAGTGCTTCCTTTCCCCATTATTATCTAGAAGAGTTTGTATAACAGAATTATCTACTTCATGAATGGTAACATTTGTCTACTCACATTCTGAGCCTGGTATTTTCTTTGTGGAAATATTTTAAATTTCAAATTTGATTCTTTTTATGATTACAATTGTATCAGATTTTCTATTTCTTCTTGTGTAAATTTTATTTTTCTAAGAATTTGTTCATTTTACTTATTTCCATTTTTTGACATGAACTTGTTTATATTTTTTTTCATTAACCTTCTAACTTCTACTCCATGAATTTGTTTATCTTATTTTTTCATTAACCTTCTAATTTCTACTCCTTCAATAGTTAAATTCTGTTCCTTATTTCTAAAGTTTTTGTATATGCATCTGTCTTTTATTCTTCATCAATATTATCAGAAGTTTGTAAATACTAAGTCAACTTTTGGCTTTGTTAATCCTTTCTTCATAAGTTTTTTTTAAATAATTACGTTCCATGCTTAATAAACTTAGCTTTTTATTTCCTTCTAATTTCTTTGGTTTTGTTATATTATATAGCTCATTAATTAATTTTCAAACTTTTATCTAATTTTGTATCAAGACTATAAGTACTTCTAAGCACTTCCCTGACTAAATTTCATACCATTTTATTTCTTCAGTCAGCTTTCTCAGATTGAATTACAAGTTTTGCTATATGATATTCAGTTAGGAGTATTTTCTATTTTGTTTTGGTCACATTAAAAACTTTAGTGATATGCTTAGTTTGTTCAGGGTATGCATATAGGCATTTAATATGAGGAATATAATTTTTCTCAAATTTTATTTCATTACAATTACAGAAAGATGAAGTATGAATATAACATTTCCCTAATTACTTGTGAACACACTTTCAATGATCAATGTGATATCACATCAGTGTGAAAGTCTTTAATTTTTCCTATGTTTTACTTGCTCTGCTTATATTTGTTGAAATATCATTTTATACCTGCATATAACAAAAGTTTGGGAAAATTGGGCAGGGTTTTGTTGTTTTCCATTTCATTTTCTGTAATAATACACTTCTATTTATTTTATTTCACAATTTTAATTGGTATGTAATAATTGTACATATTTTGGGGCTGCATGTGGTATTTTGATACTGTATATAATGTGCAATGATCAAATCAGGAAAATTAGGATATCCATCACCTCAAACACTTATCTTTCCTTTGTGTTGGAAATATTACAATTCTTCTCTTCCTATTTTGAAACGTACAACACGTTATTGTTAACAATAATTTTCCCGCTGTACTATTTGAATACTAGAATTTATTCCTTCTATTTAACTGTATTTTTGTGCCCTTAAGCAGCTTCTCTTCATCTTCTCCTACTCACTTCCCTTCGCAGCATCTGATAACCACCATTCTAATCTATACTTCCATGAGATCCACTTTTTTAGTTCCCACATATGAGTGAGAATGTGATATTTGTCTTTCTGTGCCTGGCTTATTTTACTTAAGATAATGACCTCCCGTTCCAGACATGTTGCTGGAAATGATAAAATTTTGTTCTTTTTTATGACTGAATAATATCCCATTATGTATATGTACCACATTTTCTTTAGCTGTTCATCCATTAGGTTAGGTTGATTCCATATCTTGGCTATTATGAATAGTGTTACAATAAACATGGGCATGCTGATATCTCTTCCCTATAGAGATTTCCTTTCTTTTGGATACATATCAGCAGTAGGATTGCTGGATCATATGGTAGTTCTATTTTTAGTTTTTTGAGGAACCTCCATACTGTTTTCCATAGTGGCTGTACTACTTTACATTCCTACCAACAGTATACGAGCATTCCCCTCTTTCTGCATCTTCAATAGAATTTTTTTTTTCTGTCTTCCTGATAATGATTATTCTAACTGGAATGAGATGATATTTCATGTGCTTTTGATTTGCATTTCCCTGATGATGTTGAACATTTTTTCAAATACCTGTTGGCCATTTGTATGTCTTCTTTTGAGAAATTTCTATTCAGATCTTTTGTCCATTTTTAAAATTTAATTTAATTTGATTTGTCCCTCTTCTTCTTTGTGGTGGTATTTTTCCATGATTAAATCAGATTATTTGTTTCTTTTTTCTCTATTGAGTTGTTTGAATTTTTTTTATTATTGTCGTTATTAATCCTTTGTCTCATGGATAGTTTGCAAATATTTTCTCCCATTCTGTAAGTCTCTTCACTTTATTAATTATTTCCTTTGCTGTGCAGAAGTTTTTTAGATTGATGTAATCCCATTTTTGTTTTGGTTGCCTATATTAATTTTTTATTTCTTATGTATTTATTTTTTGAGACAGAGTCTTACTCTGTCACCCAGGCTGGAGTGCAGTGGGGCAATCTCAGCTCACTGCCACCTCTCCCTCCTTCAAGCGACTCTCTTTCCTCAGCCTGTCAAGTAGCTAGGATTACAGGCATCCACCACAACGTCTGGCTAATTTTTGTATTTTTAGTAGAGAGAGCGTTTCACCATATTAGCCAGGCCGGTCTCAAAACCTGACCTCAAATGATCCACCTGCCTTGGCCTCCCAAAATGCTGGGATTCCAGGCGTGAGCCACCATGCCCAGCCAGTTGCCTATGATTTTGAAGTCTTACCCAAAAAATCTTTGCCCAGACCAATGACCTATAATGCTTTCTCAGTGTTTTATTTTAGTTGTTTCATAGTTTTAGGTCTTATGTTTAAATCTTTAATCCATTTTGAGTTGATTTTTGTATATGGTGAAATACGAGGATCTAGTTTTATTCTTCTATGTGTGGATATCTGGTTTTCCCAGCACCATTTATTAAGGAGACTGTACTTTCACAGTGTGTGTTCTTGGCTTCTTTATTGAGAAGCAGTTGGCTGTAGGCATGTGAATTTATTTCTGGGTTCTCTATTCTATTCCACTGGTCTGTGTATCTGTTTTTATGTCAGTACTATGCCACTACCATGCTGTTTTGTTTACTATTGCTTTGTAGTATAATTTGAAATCAGCTACTGTGATTCTTTGTTATTCTTGCTCAGGATTGTCTTAGCTATTCAGGGTCTTTTGTGGTTCCATATAAATTTTAGAATTGCTTTTTCTGTTTCTGTGGAGAATGTAATTGGTATTTTGATAAGGATTACATCTGTGGTTGCTTTGGGTAGTATAGACATTTTAACAATGTTAATTCTTCCAATCTATGAGCATGAAATATCTTTCCATTTTTTCGTGTGTCCTCCTCAGTTTCTTTCATCAGTGTTCTATAGTTTTTCTTGTAGAGATCTGTCACTTGTTTGGTTAAATTTATTCCTAGGTATTTTAGTTTCTGTAGCCATTGTAAGTGGGACTGCTTTCTTGATTTTTTTTTTCAGATTGATTGCTATATAAACACTACTGATGTTTGTATGTTGATTTTGTACCCTGCAACTTTACTGTAACTTCTTACGTAAGTTCTAAGAGTTTTTTGGTGGAGTCTTCAGGTTTTTTTACATATAAAATCACATCATCTGCAAACAAGTAATTTGACTCCTTCCTTTCTAATTTGGATGCCCTGTATTTCTTTCTCTTGCCTAATTGCTCTGGCTATAATTTCTAGTACTATATTCAATACAAATGGTGAAAGTGGGCATCCTTGTCTTATTCCATATCTTAGTGGGAAGGATTTCAGTTTTTCCCCTGTGTGGCTTAAAACATCCTATAGATATAACAAGTTATTTTAAATAGGTATCAACCTATCTCTGATCATACAAAAAGGAAAGAAAGAAAAACCCTGTACACATTAACTCTTTTCCCCATTTTGAATTTTGATGTCACAATTTGCATTTTATGTTGCCTGTCTCTTAACAAATTGTAGTTATTATTTTAAATAGTTTTGTCTTTTAGTCTTCTTAGTAAATATATAAGTAGTTTACATATCACGATTATTACATTAGTATAACAATCATATTAGTGTCCTTTTCTTTTGGTTTGAAGAATCCCTTTAGCGTTTTTTTATAGATCCAATCTAGCAGCAATAAATTGCCCCAGCTTTTGTTTGTCTGGGAAAGTCTTTATTCCTCCTTCATTTCTGAAAGATAGTTTTTCTGGGTATGGTATTCTTGTTTGGCAGATATTTTTCCCTCTTCAGAGTGGAAATACATCTTCCTACTCCATCCTGGCCTGTAAAGTTTCTACTGAGAAGTCTTCTGCCAGGAATATTTGATCTCTCTTATATGTTATTTGCTTCTTTTCTCTAGCTACTTTTAGAATCCCCTCTCTACGTTGGACCTTTGAGAGTTTGATTATATGACTTGGAGTATTCTTATTTGAGTTGAATCTGATTGCTGACCTTTGGTCTTCATGTACCTGGATATTTATATATTTCTCCAGGTTTGGAAAGTTTTCTATTATTATTTCTTTAAATAAGCTTTCTACCTATTTTTCTTCCTCAGTTCCCTCTTTAAGTCCAATAATCTGAATATTTGCTGGTTTGATGTTGCCTTATAGATCCCCTAAGCTTGCTTTATTCCTTTTCATTATGTTTTCTTTCTCTCTTCTATGTATTTTCAAATAGTCTGTCTTTGAGCTCACTGATTCTTTCCTATGTTTGATTAATTCTGCTGTTGATGTTCTCTACTGAAATTTTCATAGTATTTTTCAACTCCAGGATTTCACTTTTTTTTTTTGAGACAGTGTCTTGCTCTGTTGCCCAGGCTGGAGTCCAATGGCGCAATCTTGGTTCACTGCAACCTCCGCCTTCTGGGTTGAAGCGATTCTCCTGCCTCTGCCACCTGAATAGCTGGCATTATGGGCATGTGCCACCATGACCAGCTAATTTTCGTATATTTAATAGAGACACGGTTTCACCATGTTATCCAGGCTGGTCTCAAACTCCTGACCTCAAGTGATCCACCAGCTTCAGCCTCCCAAAGTGCTGGGATTTCAGGCGTGAGCCACCACGCCTGACCGATTTCGCATTAAAAAAAATTTGTTTTAATCTTTCTGTTACATTTTCTGGTACATTTCTGAATTAATCCTATGTGTTTTCATGAAGTTTGTTGAGCTATTTAGAACAGCTGTTTGGAATTTTTTTTTTTTTTTTTTTTTTTTTGAGACAGTCTCGCCTCTGTCACCCAGGCTGGAGGGCATGGAGTACAGTGGGGCTATCTTGGCTCACTGCAGCCCCTGCCTCCTGGGTTCAAGTGATTCTCCTGCCTCAGCCTCCTGAGTAGCTGGGACTACAGGTGTGTACTATCACTCCTGGCCAATTTTTTTTTTTTTTTTGAGACGGAGTCTGGCTCTGTTGCCCAGGCTAGAGTGCAGTGGCCGGATCTCAGCTCACTGCAAGCTCCGCCTCCCGGGTTTACGCCATTCTCCTGCCTCAGCCTCCCGAGTAGCTGGGACTACAGGCGCCTGCCACCTCGCCGGCTAGTTTTTTGTATTTTTTTAGTAGAGATGGGGTTTCACCGTGTTAGCCAGGATGGTCTCGATCTCCTGACCTAGTGATCCGCCTGTCTCGGCCTCCCAAAGTGCTGGGAATCACAGGTGTGAGCCACCGCACCCAGCCTGGAATTCTTTATCTGAGACATTATACATCTTCGTCACTTTGGGGTCTGCCTCTGGCACCTTGTTTTCTCTGGTTAGGTCATATTTCCTTGAATGTTTTTGAGCTTGTGGATGTGCAACAATGTCTTGCATTTAGGGACTAAATATTTATTTTAGTCTTCACAGTCTGGCCTCATTTGTGCCTGCCTTTCTGCAGAGGGCCTTCCAGGGATTCTGAGCCCACTGACTATTGAGTTCCCTGAGCCTGTGACCACTGTAGCCATCTCAGCACTGGAGGATGCTCTATGCCTGGGCTTGCTGTGAGTCTCATGAGGACTTTGAAGTTAATGAAGTTTTGTGTCCCAGATGGACCTGGGAAGACCCAAGGAACGGATATACTGGGACTGTGTGGGAATGCTAGCCAGGGACCTGAGTCTAGAAGACTGTACTGTAGGCTCAGATGGGTGTGCCTCCTAGCAGGTCTTTGCATAGGTGGAATGGGTTCCTTACTGCAGCAAGAGGAGCTGGAGTTGAGACTGGGTCCCCTTGGAATCTGCTGTGGGACAGAGGCTGGAGAGCCTATTATGTTGACCCAGATAGGTAAGCATCTCTCAGCAGATCTCAATACAGATGGAATAGTTCTCTGATTGCAGTGGGAGGGGCTGGAGCTGAGACTGGTTCCCCTCAGGATCTGTTGTGGGATAAGGTTGGTAAGCCTATCAGGTCAGGGAAGCTCAGACTCCTGGGATTGAGGTATGAGTGAGTCTCCCTCTGGGTCCTTGTGTGAGCAACTCAGAGCTAGGACCTACATGGGAATGGTGAGGACTGGAGCTGAGCCACAAGGCAACTTTGAGGTTTACTTCTAAGATGGATATGAGCAGGTAGATGCCTTTCCACCAAGGCACTAGTGTACACAATTCCTTCTGGATCCTTTAACAGATGGTTTTGGTTGCAGGTTCAAAGTCAAACAGTGTGGTAGCCAAAGCCCCTTGGGGGACTGGGCCATTTCTGGGCTGGAACCCAGGAACAAGATTGGTGGAACAGCCAACTGGTATTAGTCTACACTCTCAAAATAATCCTCCAAGATCTTGGGCTCCACCAAGATTTCACAAACTCCTATCTGAATCCTGAGGCAGAGAGACTTTGGATTGTGGATAGGTGCAGAATTCTTCTTGTTGTGGGGATATTTGAGCAGGTTACCTTCTATTCTGCCATCTTGGTGACCAGAATTTTCTAATTTTCAATTTTTTTGACCTATGATTTATTTAGAGGTATGATTTTTAAATTTCAAATATATATTTTTAGCTAAATTTTAAAATATTGATTTCTAATGTAATTACATGTAGTTAAGTTACAATACGTAAAACATCATTTCAATTTATTATTATTCTTTAATTGCCCAATATGTTGTCAGTTGTCATAAATATTTCATATGTGTTTGAAAAGAATGGGAGTTGTTCAGTTGTTGGAGGCTCAGAGATATATGTGTTTTCCTGAGATCAAACTTGTTTGTTGTATTATTCAAATTATCTATATATTATTATTTTTTCTGCTGAGCTACCAATTACTGAGAGACATGTTAAACTTGTTCCCTAGGATGGAGGCTTTGCCAATCTCTCCTTGAGGTTATGACAACTTTTAGTATATTAACCAGGTTAATTGAACGTTGACATCTTTATAATATTTATTTGATGATCCTTGTCTATCCAGTAATGTTTTTCTGCCTGAAAATCAAAAGCCCTATATATACAGAATTATGGTGATCTATATTAGGAACACTGTAGTTTAAATTGCTTTAGAAATAAAGAAGAAACTGCCACATTTGGGAACTTTGCTAGGAATTTAAATGCCTATTCTCTTTCACCACTAAAACTTTGTGTTACAGGTTTGTCACACATTATTGGAAATGGCACTTAGTCTAATTCCAATTGTTAGAAATAGACGATTTTATATTAAAAGTTGAAATATAGGTTTCAGAAATTTCTGATTTGATAATTCAGGCCAAACATCCTGCTGAAAACAGCTAAAAAAGGCAAAAGGCTGAGCAAGAAAAAAAAAAAAAAAACAACTCTTGAAAGCATCAAATAGCTGAAAGGTGAGTTGGAAATTCTCAGCCAACATCAGGGAGGGGATTGGAATTCAGAGAGGTGAGCCATAGCCACTAGAAAACTTAAACAATCATATGAACCAACTTGACCTGACACCCCCAGAACGCTTTAGCCAACAACAGCAGGATATGCATTGTTTTCAAATACATACGAGGCCATTTACAAAGTCTCAATCATTTAAAAGGATTGAAATAACACAAAGTATGCTTTTCTGGCCACAATGATATTGAAACAAAAACAGGAATAAAATGGGCCTGGGCACAGTGGCTCATGCCTGTAATCCCAGCACTTTGGGAGGCTAAGGTGGGCAAATCACTTGTCAGGCGTTCGAGACCAGCCTGGCAACCCCATCTCTACTAAAAATACAAAAAATTAGCCAAGTGTGGTGGCGCATGCCTGTTATCCCAGCTACTCAGGAAGCTGAGGCAGGAGAATCACTTGAACCTGGGAGGCAGAGGTTGCAATGAGCCGAGATTGCACTACTGCACTCCGGCCTGGGCAACAGAGTGAGACTCTGTCTCAACAACAACAATAACAAACAAAAAAAAAAAAAAAAAAGAAAGAAAGAAAAGAAAGAAAATTGGGACATACCCAAGTATTTTGAAAATTAAAAACAATTTTTAAATAACCCACGAGTAGAAGAGCAAACTAACCCAAAGCAAGAAGAATATATTAAGGATGCAAATGAAAATCAGTGCAGTAAAAAATCAAAAACCAGGAGAGAAAAATCAGTGAAACAAAAAGTTGCTTCTTTGAAAAGACCAACAAGATTGAAAAACCTTTAGCTAAAGTAAGAAAAAAGGTAAAAAACACAAATGCATAAATAATGAGTGAATATGCGGATGTCATTACTGACCCTACAACAGTTGAAAGGATTATAAGGGAATACCAGGAATAATTGTATGGCAACAAATTAGACAACTCAGATGAAATGGAAATTTCTAGAAAGACACAAACTACCAAAAGTAATTCAAGAAGAAGAAATATAAAATCTTAATAGACGTATAATAAACAAAAAAAAAAAAAAAAATTGAATTCATAATATAAAATCTGGCCACAAAGAAAAGCTTGGGTCAGAGGTGTTCACTGGTGGTCTATCAAACATTTACAACAGAAGTAATATCATTTCTTCACAAACTCCTCCAGTAGAAGTAATAGGAAGGACCACTTCCCAATTTATTCTATGAGGCCAGTATTACCCTGAAACCAAAGCCAAAGACATCATGAGAAAACTATAGAATATAGGTACAAATGCCCTTAACAAAATATTAGCAAAACAACTTTAGGAACAGAGAAAGAGAATTATATACCATGACCAACTGGGATGTATCTGTGGAATGCAAGGTTGATTTAACATCTGAAAATCAATTAATATAATAGACAATATTAATAGGATAAAGGACAAAATTTATGTGATTACCTCAGTAGATACAAAAAAAGATATTTGATAAAATCCAATACCCATTCATGATAAAAAAAAAAAAACTCTCAATAAATTAGGAATAGGAGGCACCTTCCTCAATCTAATGAAGTGTATCTATAAGAAGCTTACAGCTAACATCATACTTAATGGTGAAATACTGGATGCTTTTCCCATAAAATGAGGAATAAGGCAAGCATGTGTGCTCTTGCCATTTCTAGTCAGCACTGTAGGGAAGTTCTAGCCAGTCCAATAATAAAAAAGAAGGCAGTCCAGATCGAAAAAAGATAAATAAAACTGTATTTATTCACAAATATGAAGAAAATACCAGAACGGGCACGTGGTTCATGCCAGTGGTACCAGCACTTTGGGAGGCCAAGGTAGATGGATTGCTTGAGTCCAGGAGTTTGAGACAAACCTGGGCAACATACAAAACCCTGTGTCTACAAAAACAAAACAGAACCAAAATAGCCAGGCATGGTGGCATGCACGTGTAGTCCCAGCTACTTGGGAGGCTGGGGAGGGAGGACTGCTTGTGTCCAGGAGGTCGAGGCTGCAGTAAGCTGTAATCATGCCACTGCATTTCAGCCTAGGCAACAGAGCAAGACCCTGTCTCAAAAGGAAAAGAAAAGAAAATACTGAGGAATCCATAAAAAAAAAACCAAAACCCAGCTACTAGAACTAATAAACACGTTGAGTACATTTGAGGACCTAGGATTAAGACACAAAAAGCAACTGTACTTCGCGATACTAGCAATGACCAATATGAAAATGAAATTAATAAAACTAGTCCATCAAAGAGAATAAAATGCTTAGGAGTAAACTTAACAAAAATGTGTAAGACGTGTATGTTGAAAACTACAAAACACTGCCTGAGAGATATTAAAGAAAATCTAAATAAATCAAAAGATATTTCATGTTCATAGACTGGAAGACACAATATTGTTATGTATCAGTTGTTCCCTGATTGATCTAATAAATTCAATGTGACTTTTCTCACATTCTAGTAGGCCCAGAATTGACAAGATGACTTAAATACTTATATGGAAGTGCAAAAGACCCCAAAGAGGCCAAACAATTTTGAAAAATAACGAAGTTAAAGGACTTCATACTCCCTGATTTCAAAGTTTACTAAAAGTTACAGTAATCAAGATAGTTGTGACATGAATGCAAGGAAAGATGTAGATCAATGGAACAGAACTGATTTAAAAATAGTTCTTCATTTGTGATCACTTGATTTTTATCAACATACCAAGGAAATTTTATAGGGAAAAGAGCCTTTTCAACAAATGACGTTTGTTTCCAAGAAATTATGCAACAAAATGACAATTGGATAAAGATGAATTTAGACCTTCATGTCACAACATACATAAAAATTAAATCAAAATGGACCGTCGGCCTAAACATAAGAGCTAAAACGATTATGCTTTTAGAAAAACAAGGAAATCTTCACAGACTTCAGCAATTTCTTGGCAAAAGGGTAGTTTTATCAACACAGAGCTCTACTACGTTTGGACATCCAGATGCAAACAGATCAACGTGTATCCAAACTTCACTTTAGATACAAAAATTAACTCAAAATACAGACAGAAATGTAAAACCTAGGAATATAAAACTTCCAGAACAAAACATAGAAGAAAATCTTTGTGACCTTAGGTTGGGTGAAGATTTCTTGGATACAATATGAAACACACAGTCTATAATAGAACAAATTGATAAACTGAACTCTAGTAAAATTAAAAACTTCTGCTCTTCGAAAGACACTGTTAAGAGAATAAAAAAAGAATAAAAATACAAGCCACGAACTGGGAGAAAACATTTGCATGGCATATTTTGGTAAATTACTCATAATATATACAGAACTCTCCAAACTAAGTAAGAAAATTTTAAAAACCTAATATAAATTTGGCAAGGTTTCACAGATGCCTCACCATATATGCACATATACATGACAAATAAGGGCATGAAAAGACGTGTCCATCAACTGGTAAATAAACAAATTAAATATATCTGTACAATGGACTACTCCTCAGTAATAAAAGGGAATGAACTATTGATGTACTCAATAACACATATGAATCTAAAACATTACGCTGATTGAAAGCAGAGAGTAGATACTGTTTAATTTCATTTTATGAAACTCAAACGAGTTAGTTTCATTTTATGAAACTCAAACGAGAGACCTGTGGCTGCCTGGGGATAGGAGTGAAGGGGAGAAGATTACAAAGGAGCAGAAAGAAATTTGGGGGGCGATGGATAGGTTCTCTCTCTTTTTTTTTTTTTTGAGACAGAATCTTGCTCTGTCATCCAGGCTGGAGAGCAGTGGTGCGATCTAAGCTCACTGCTGCAACTTCCACCTCCTGGATTCAAGCAGTTCTCCCTGCCTCAGCCTCCCGAGCAGCTGGGATTACAGGCATCCGTCACCACACCTGGCTAATTTTTGTATTTTTAGTAGAGATGGGGTTTCACCATGTTGGGCAAGCTGGTCTCGAACTCCTGGCCTCCAGTGATCCATCCGCCTCGGCCTCCCAAAGTGCTGGGATTACAGGCGTGAGCCACCATGCCTGGTCGGTTCCTTGTCTTGATTGTGATGATGGTTTCCCACTTATATACATGTTTCAAAATTTGTCAATGTATATACCCAAATATATGCAGTTTATTAGATGTCTCAAAACTATTTTTAAAAATCGGGTATGCATTTTATGTATATTTGCTTTTTTATTTCTTTTTTCTATAAATTATTCTTTATTCATCCACAATGAAATAAAAACAGTACGTGGCTTCAAAACTAACAGAAGGTTAAAATGGAATGGGGAAAACAGCAGCCAATCCAAAGGAAGGAGAGAAAGAAGCGGAGAAACAACACAGAACAGTCAGGAGGAATGGAGAGCACAGAGGGCAGCCAGAGGGTGCTGGCCGCAGGGATGGCATTAGAGATAATGAACTAAATGGTCCAATTAAAGGATTAAAATGTTGGGCTATATTAAAACTGATATGTCTACAAAGCTCAAATAGAGCACATAGGATACAGAAAATTTGCAAGTCAAGGAGAAGTTATATCATGCAACCTCTCACTAAAAGAAAGCTGATTTAGCTATACTGGACTAACATTGGGGGAAATTTTCAAGACAAGTTATTTCTGGGAATAAAATCAGTCAATTCATTAAGATAAAAGGATGATGTCACCAAGAAGATAACAATTAGAAATGTGTATGTTCTAAATGTGGTTTCAAATAGTAAAAAGCTTGTTCTTTAACACAAGGGGAAAAAGGGGCCGGGTGCTGTGGCTCCCACCTGTAATCCCAGCGCTTTGGGATGTCAAAGCAGGTGGATCACCTGAGGTCAGGAGTTCAAGATCAGCCTGGCCAACATGGCGAAACCCTGTCTCTACTAAAAATACAAAAATTAGCTAGGCATCGTGGTGGGCGCCTGTAATCCCAGCTACACTGGAGGCTGAGGCACGAGAATCCTTTGACCCGGGAGGCAGAGGTTGCAGTGAGCTGAGACCATGCCAGGCACTCTAGCCTGGGCAACAGAGCCAGACTCGGTCTCAAAAATAAATAAATAAATATAAAAGAAGGGTAAAAATGGACAAAACTGCAATTGAAATGGGAGAAATAGTAAAATCCATGATCAGTGGAATCTACTGAAACAACCTTCTGGCTGGGCGTGGTGGCTCATGCCTGTAATCCCAGCCGTTTGGGAGGCCAAGGTGGGCTGATCACCTGAGGTCAGGAGTTCAAGACCAGCCTGGCCAATGTGGCAAAACCCCATCTGTACTAAAAATACAAAAATTAGCTGAGCGTGGTGGCACGTGCCTGTAATCCAAGCTACTCAGGAGGCTGAGGCAGGAGAATTGCTTGAACTCAGGAGGTGGAGGCTGCAGTGAGCCAAGATGGTGCCATTGTACTCCAGCCTGGGCAACAAGAGCGAAACTCCCTCCAGAGAAACAAACAACAACAACAACAAAACAAACAAACAAAAAAACCCTAACTTTCTATCAAACTAATATAACAAGGAGACAACAAAATCAAGATACAAAATATTTCAATAACAAATCAACAAATTTGACATCATGGGCATGTATAGATAATATCCCCAACAACCGCCAATTCCCTGTTCTTTTGGAATGCATGGGAATACTTACAAAAATTGGGACAGAAGAAATCTCCTCTGCCCTCCTACCCCTGCTTCTCCCTCTACCTGCTGATAGCAACAAAGGCCAGAGATAAGGGAGTTTTCTTTAGAAGTGGAACACGAAGTATAAGTTGGGTGACCAAATTTAACAAATAACAACACAGGATTCTCGGTCAAATTTGCATTTCAGAGAAACAAAAAATAATTTCTTAGTATAAATATGTCCCATTTTCATGCTAAAAAATAGTGTGTGTGTTGTTTCTCTGAAATTCAAATTCAACTGTGCATCTAGTATTTTTTCTGGAAACCCTAATCATAGGAGAGAAGGGATTGTCATCAGGGAGATGTCTGGAGACTCCTCATCTCTTCCCTGAACTAAAGGTTTGGTTGGGGCCCTTGGCTCAGTCATGTGACATGGAGAGCTGATCCATGGGGAGCTAGGAGAGGGAACCTTTCTTCAGGGTGCCTTCTGCCCTTTACATGGTTCTCCCTTCAGCAGCCATGGCTCAGCACCCCCCAGCACCCTGACCTCTTGGCCTGGTGAAGGCAGCACATCCTTCCATTCCACCCACGTTCCAGCCAGGCACGGGCACAAGTGTAATCAAGACAACAACAAACGCAGGCATGATTTGCAAAAACACAGACATTTTAACTTTAATAAGTTATAAAAGTAAGAGTCAGATTTTACATTACAGAACGAGAATGTATTGATTGCTGTATCGGTAAGCCAGAATTTTGTGATTTGAGTTCAGCACCTTGATTCAGTATGGCGGCTACCTGTCATACAGGAGGGAGGAGGATCGTAATGCTTCATCTGCTAAGATGTTGCTATTGAGCACCATTTATATACTCAAAACAAACAGAAAAACCTTAAAATACAAACGAAAGGCTTATACATGAAATTCCATGGGTTTTCCAAAAGGAGTAAATCAGAGAACTGGGTCCCACAAACCTAACACGAGTCTGCCCACTAATGAGAAGTGTGTCAGGGACACTGTTGCAGATTTTCTAGTGCAGTGGAAGGTCTGAGTCTCATCATGTGGTTAGAAGCTCAGCTGGAAGACATCTGTCTGCCTCCTCTGGGTGTCAGGAGCCTCTCAGATGCAGAAGCTGGCTTGCAAAGATCAAGACTGTCACTAAGCCGGTTCTCCAAGTGGTCCCCAGCTCAGAGGAGATTTGCACCGTTTCTCAAAGCCCGGTCAACGTTGCCATTCCTTGGACAGAGAGACTTCTGAGGACCATCCGGCTCTAGAGGACTCTTGATACATGGCTCAAGGATTGAGGATGGCATATAGGGTCATGGCCGTCAGTCCCATAGGGCACCTTGCTCCCTTCAGCAGAAGACAGATGCCCAGGGAATGCCCCAGCTGGGCCTCTTCCCAAAGGCTTCCAGCCTCAAGCCAGGAAGCCCTGCTCTGCTGAGATCTGGGAAGGGAGTGTTCCCATCCAGAGGCCCTTAGGCTGGGTAAACCGAGTCACACTGTCTGCCTAGTGTTAGTCCTGAATTTCCTCCATATCCTAGGACAGACCCAAGTAAGAACCTCCCAGTTCTTCAGCCTGTGAATAGCACCAACTGTCCTGGGTTCAACCAACAATGGAAAGCCTCAGGCTCCATTTCCTAATTACGGAGGCAGGATTGCACACATGCTCTAAACCACATCTTCTTAAGGAAGGGGTACTATGCGAGATACTCAGAAAGGTTTTCTCCAGTTTGGTTCTCCAGGAGACACAGGGACAGTGCGCAGCATGTGTGGGATGCAGTGACGGAGGGCAGGAGGCTAGCCATTGAGGTGGAGACAAGCATCAGCCCAGATACTGTCCTTGCTGGTTCCTACATCGTCATTTTGTCCCTTGGATCATACACACAGACCCACCCACACATGTGCAGCCTCAGACAAACATATTTAGCACCTCAAAACTCAGTAGAAAGTAGCCTGAGCCTCATCCATATAATGGGGAAATAAACAAGAACAAATTCTCGAAGAATGAGGATTGGTGAGAGTACACAGCCTCTAGAAGTTTCTTAAAAAGGAAAAACTTAAGAATTATGTGTCAGGCTAAGCCCAGCTAAGGAGCTAATGTGCCCCTGGGTCTTGTAATCCTGGAAAGTTTAAGCTTCACTTTCATAAAATACCAATGCGGTGAGAGGTAAAAACGAGCCACTCTTCTCCCATCCGCCCCCACTCCCTTCCTCCTATTTCTCTCTTACTTGCGTCTTGCTCACAAAGCACCATGCTCTGGAAAATAGGAGCTATTAAAGTTTTCAAGGAGCAAAAGATAATGTAGGCTCTCCCCATCTCCCACCCTATGCCCCCATCAGAGGCCACATTTTGCAGGTCACTGCTGGGTTCTGGAGCTTCTAAGAGACAGAGGCGAGAGTGGGGCAGGGCTGGACAAGGAAAGCCCATTCCCAGCAAGCAAGCAAAGCCCACAAAGCCCAGGATCCCGAATCCTTAGGCTTGGCCACAGGGAGATTCCAGGCCCTTGAACTGCTCACTGAACCTTCCCAGCAGAGCACGTGCCTCCCTCATCCTTCTCAGGTACTTGGGGAGGGAAGAGGCTCTCTGGGGAGCCCTGAAGCCAAGGTGGCCAGGGAAGAATGCAGGAGCTCTTCCCCCAGAGCCTGGAAGGCAGCCAGCAAGGCCAGGACTAGTGGACAGGGGAGAGGCCTGGGAGGACACCCCACTGTTTTCTTGGCATGGACCCTGTTTAGACCTATCCTTATGTCCCGTTATAGGATTCTCATTACTTTCGTAGGTGAAGAGGACAGCTGCACAGCTCAGACTCGGTGGAGACATTCAGACGCAGTACAACATGAACACCAAATAGGTCAGATGGCCTTTAGTTCTTAATTAGCAAGACTGCAGCAGGCCAAGCGGAGGCCTCCTTAAAATATTCTGAGTTGACCTTTAAAGATTGAGTTTTTTCATGTGAAAATCTAGACTTCTTCCGACAAAGGACACTGTCTGGCAAAGCCAGGGAGAGTGGAGCAGAGATGAACAGAGATACAGATTTCACAGTGGCAGCAACGGCCAGAGCCAACCATCAGCTCCAGGTGGGTGTGGCTGTCAGGGTGGCCATGGTCCCCAGCGGGCCACTACACTCACCCTGGTCACCTGCCTGGCCCTGGAAGACCATTTGAGTTCATCACCTCCACTTCATTGTACTCATCTTGGCAACTGGTCAGTTATGTAGTAAATCACCATTTCTCCTAAGAGTCCCACAGGCTGTGTCTGGGGATCGCTAGGGAATGTCATGCATCATCATCAAGGAAAGATTCCCAATCACTGCTTAGCAACTTGGGGCCTATTTTGTTTCTCTCAGAGTGATCCCTCTTGCCCTGCCCTCACTGACAGAGGCTGTAGAGCCTCTGTATTCCTCTCCACTCCACACCCGACACCACTGCAGGATTTGGTCGCTCCTGGGCTGGGAAGCACGTGTGCTATAACCTAGTTACCACATGCTCACGCCTATCTTCCTTACATCATTCCCCCTCTTTGTTTTCTCAAAACCTTTTGGAATCAGGAATTTTGACTTCATCTCCATGACACAGGATGTGCTATCCCATGGAATATCTCTATAAGCAAGAAAAAAATGCTAGTGATGCTATCTTTCCATTTTATTAGAACTTTCCGAGCATCTCTTTCTTCCGCATCTCGTCAATGAGCTCTTGGATTCTTTGGTTTCTGGTCTTTTCATATGGGCTCGGTCGTCGAGGGATTAGGTTGGGTGGCTGGACTTCATCTTCTAGGCCATGGATTTTGTAGGGTTCATCTACAGCATTGGTTTCTGGGTGATCCTCTGTGGCATTGGTGCTGGAGGCATTGAGAGGGACATCCAGGGGGGTGCTTGGTGATGGCTGCACCTCCGTGACTACAGTGGGCACTGGGAGGGTGGGCATGAACACATCAATGTCGTTGTGCTTCCCAGGCGGTGGCTGTGTCCTGCCCTCCACGCTGGTGAGGTTGTTGTGCAGGTCACAGGACTTGCAGCACAGCTTGTTGTAACCTGGGATGGAGCAGTAGCGAGACAAGACTTCCATCCTACAGAATATTGACTTGTCGCCTTGGCAGTGGCCCTCTGAAAGAGAAAAGTGGGACAGATAACCAAAGGACAAGATAAGGGGGACTTTGTTCCCCCACAGGGTGCAGCTTGCTGGAGGAGGCATATGGAAGAGCCCAGAGACAGCACAGAGGCAAGTGAGCCCAGGCAGAAAGTCTGTGTGGGTTCAGTGTCAGAGCATTCCCAGAGCAGGCAGCGTCCAGGGACCTCTGCCCTGAAGTGCTGACACAAGCTGTGAGCAAGACTTCCCTCTTCCAAGCAGGCACCAGCTGAACCTGGATGTTTCAGTATCTCTTAAAGTTTGAGAAAGAAATGAGGCCTGTTTGTTCTTACAGAGTGATTCCAAACTCATTTTAAGGAATAGGACATCATCACATCTTCACATTTGACATCCCAGTGGTAACCCCAATGAAATTCTGTGGCAAGGCTTGACTCTACAATAATCTATAAGTAGTAACTATAACAAAATTAAACCTAGAAGAGTCAATTCCTAAGACCCAATACAGCAAATCCCAGTGCCGCTGTGGCCCTGCCATGCTCCACAACTCCCTTATGTTGCTCCCATTCTGACCCAAATGCCCCAGATGATCTTTTAACTGAACAAAGCCTAAGGGAAAGTTAAAAATCACCCAAACCTGCATGGGTTCTCTCACACTTGCTTCAACTTACCCGACAGCCTCACACCCAGCCTCTGCTCCATCCCCCTACGGCACCGCCACCTTGCGCATCCAGCCATTTCCCAAAGAAATATGCTGCCCTCACATAGATTAATCCTTCCACCCTGCACATCCTTCTCTTTCCTTTCCACCCAAGAAATTGGTCATCTGTGGTCCAGCTTGCATGGAGAGCCCCGACTCTCCACAGAAGCCACCATTATCTCTCACTTTCTACCCAGCCGTCTTCTCTCTGGCCCATCTCGACCTCTGTCTGCAGCTATGTTCATTCACCTCTTCTTTTGCTCACTCTCTCTTTACCCTCTGTCTTCTTCCCAAGTTTTCGCCCCTTCCCTCTCCCCACCCCCTCATTCCACAACACAAAATTAAGATGATTTTAAAATTCACTCGAAGAAAGAGTAAGTTCATGTTACAGGAGATACTCGATCCACTATAAATTCCTAATCACTGACCTCCATGAGCCCAACACTGCCTGTTATGGTCTCTGCTCAACAGCTCTCTACTCTCCACAGTGACGACTTCAGACCTTTCCCACACTAACCCCTGATGTACCCTCCTTTTCCCTCACTCTCCTTAGTTGAACTCATCTACTATTGAAAGGAAGGAAGGAGGGAGTGGGTGAAAGGAAGGAGTAACTGAAGGAAGGAAAGGAAGGAAAAAAGGAAAGGGAGGGAGGGACAAAAGGAAGCAAGGGAGGGAGAAAGGGTCAGGCACTGGATGGGAGCCACATCTTACAGTTATCCCATACACCAACATATGGCACCATCTACACCTGAAGCTGTCCAACCCGTTGAAACTCCCCACAATAACAGACAAGACCCCCTCCTCCCATCGAGGGCCAGTGGTTCTGATGTTCTCCTGCTTCTTAATGGCCACTGCTCCAACCTGTAATTTTCGCTTAGAAGCTGGTGACAGACCACCAGCCCCAAACCCCTGAAGCTTCACACTTGCTACAAGCCAAATCCACCAAGCGCCTGTGGGTCCCAAAAGCCTCTGAGGCCCAACCCCTGCAGCGTGAGCTTAGGGCTTCTGCTGCACCCTCCATCCCCCTCTTGGTGCATGGTGTTTCAGGCACACAAGCCAAATACCCGGGTGCCCTGTCCTAGACACTCTCAAATATGCCCTTGTTCCGCCCCCTCTCCCACCTCCACCCTGGCTGAGCTACCTCTTGGCTGCATTATGGGAGGGGTCTGTGTCCATTCTTTACCCATGTCATCTAGCTATCCTGCTTCAGGCAGAATGCTGTTTTCTCACTGGAGATGTGACCACGGCACACTCCCCCCAACCCCTGCCCTCACTTGAAGCCCCTAACCTGTCCCCTTCCCCTCTCCAGCCTCCCTCTGGCCTTAGACTCCTTGTTCTGCATGGACTTCCTTCTGGCCACAGGGTCTTTGCACATGCAATGCCTCTGTCCTGCCTCCAGCTACCACCCTTCCTCCTTCAGGGGCAGTGGGAACACATCTTCCTCAGGCAGGCATTGCCTGACCTCCTTGAGCAGGTCTCTGCAGCACACGGTCTCAGCGGCTGTGCCTTTCCAGATGCAAGATTGCTCACATCTAATTTTTAGATAAGTGACTAGTGCCAGACTTTTTCATTATCCTGAAAGCTCCGAAGGGCAGAGCCCCAGAGCCTAGAACAGTGAACCAAATAATGCATAAAGGCATAAAAAAGATAAGATATGAAAAAGATCAATGTGAATAACTGAGGAAGTTCAAAACAGGTAAATTTTGAACATGAAAATAGCAAAGCTCTAGGCAAGAAGAACGCAGACAGGCCTATGCATCAGAGGGCGCCCAACTTTGGCCCTGAGCTTCTAAGCAGCCAAAATAAGGAGAACACATGACTGGCTGCAGGGTCCACCATGAAAAGGGAGTTAAAACCCATCAGCCATCAGGAGAAGCGGGGATCTCCCTGACACTGAGCCCAAGAACAATGCTCACAATGCCAAGGAGGAAGGGGGAGGGCCTGGTGCCCAGGGGAGATGCCAGAAGTCAAATCGGAAGATCCTGAGATGTGGCTGTCAGGATTTTGCAACTGGCAGAAGGCTTTTCTCAGATAAAACTCTTACACAGATGCCCAATATATGAAACAGACTCAGACTACTGATGATGGTGCTGTTTGACGGTGGGTGGAGGAGACACAGGGCTCCCATCCCTGCCCCACCCCATCCTCTCCAGCAGCCTGGGAGGCTGAAGGTATGAAACCACTGAGCCCCACCCTCAGGGAAACACCAGGGGTTCTGGATAAGAGCTGATGGCAGCCTCCCCACCCCCTACCTCACAGGCTTTGACAAAGGAGGGAGCCTGGGCCTGATGGTGCTGGGAGGGACACCCCGGCCACACACTGTCCCCTCTCCTGTTGCCCGTGCTTTTTCCTTCACACAAGTAAGGCTGGTATTACACATTTATCCACATCTCCACTCCCTCACTGTCTCCCCCACCAGGCTGGGATCCCTGAAAAGCAGGAATCACATCAACCTGGTACAGTGGTGGGCCACCTACGGCTAGTGTGCCAAGTCCCTCCCTCCACCTGGTTTTGTAAATAAAGTTTTATTGGATCAGGGCCATGCCCATGCATTTCTCTTTTTTTTGAGATGAAGTCTTGCTCTGTCGCTGAGGCTGGAGTGCAGTGGCGTGATCTTGGCTCACTGCAACCTCCGCCTCCTGGGTTCAAGAGCCTCCTGAGTAGCTGGGGCTACAGGTGCGTGCCACCATGCTTGGCTAATTTTCATATTTTTAGTAGAGACGGGGTTTCACTATGTTGGCCAGGCTGGTCTCGAACTCCTGACCTTGTGATCCGCCAAGGCCTCCCAAAGTGCCGGGATCACAGGTGTGAGCCACTGTGCCCAGCCCATGCATTCCTTATTTGTAGCTGCTTTCCCACTCTAAAGGCAGAGCTGAGTCCCGTGACAGAGACCATATGGGATCCAATGCCCAAAATATTTACTACCTGGCCCTTCACAGAAAAGACTGACAGATCCTGGGTCAAGTGCATGCCTAGGTCAGAGCCAGGTACAAGAAAGTGCTCTGTAAATGTCTGTAATGTGAGGGGCAGCAGCCCCAGGTGGGGTCCCCCTTCCACCTAGTCTACATACTGGACTTTTAAATTTTTTATTATTTTTATTTTTATCTTTTTGAGACAGAGTCTCGCTCTGTCGTCCAGGCTGGAGTGCACTGGCGCGATCTCGGCTCACTGCAAGCTCCACCTCCCGGGTTCACGCCAGTCTCCTGCCTCAGCCTCCCGAGTAGCTGGGACTACAGGCGCCCGCCACCTCGCCCGGCTAATGGTTTTGTATTTTTGGTAGAGATGGGGTTTCACTGTGTTAGCCAGGATGGTCTCGATCTCCTGACCTTGTGATCTGCCCGCCTCGGCCTCCCAAAGTGCTGGGATTACAGGCGTGAGCCACCTGTGCCCGGCCTACATACTGGACCGTCTATGTCTGATTTTCTCCCAACAGTGGGTGGCATTGCTCTTAGTTTTTAAAAATAATACGTCAATGAATAAATACAAAATTGAAATAAAATCCTGGCCAAGAGCTTGACTATGCGAATATCCCACAAAAATTTCAAAATAGCCTAGAAAAATTTCAAAGCCATCATGACCCACTGATCTTAAAGATACCCCAGGGTTTGTGCATTTTTAAGTATTATCACAGACCACAGAGAACAGTGATGCGCCTGAGGCAATGACTGGCGATGCCTCTCTGCCAAGATGATCACTGTGGCTTTATGATACGTGGTCTTCAGCCGTTTCCAGCAGCAATTAAGTAGCGAGACCTATTGTCTTCCAGTGAGTGACAGTCAACCATTGAGAGTAAACACAGTTTTCATAAACTTAAGTCACTGTGGGCTACTGCCACGATCTTGGCATACACCTGAACAGCACCTGTATTATTATTTGCTTAGTCATAGCCTTTAAATTAACTCATTTTTAAACTTAAAATTTGTTTTAGGAGAAGACCTTATACTACCACCACTCATGGAAAACTACTGCAGTGAACAAAGATAACCCTAAATAGGAATACAAAAAAAAAAAAAAAGTTTTAAGTCCTTTTAAGTCAATTTCAAAGTCAAACTTTAACTCATCAAATTCTAGAGAGAGACTCCTGCCTGCCAAGCTCTGAGCTGAAGGGAAATGAGCAAATGTGAGAGAGGCTAAAGCTGGTAGCAAGTGAGGCTTCTTCCTGAGGTCATTGTAAAGTAGAAAGGGAACTAGGAAGGGACTGCTCAGTGCAGTGCAGCCCGGGCTATGTTTATGCACCACCAAATCACCTTCCATTTCCCATGCTTTGGAAAATGCTAGATGGAGAATACCTCATTCTCATTTCTCAGTAAAGGAGTGGTGGGCTCAGGCACCCATGCCAACATTCAAAAGGTCATGCAGCTGGTTAAAAAAGTAAGAGGCACCCTCCTCCAGATGCGCCCTCCTCAGCACCTGGCTGTAGGCGGTGTCTCCAGCTCGGGCCTGGGAGCCTCTTAGCGGGAATTGCTCCTGACCCATCTCTGGAAAGAGAGACTGAGTGGAGGGAAGCACTGTCAGACCCAATTTTCCCTGATGCTCTTTGTCTCCCTTAAGCTTCGATTCCTTTTGATGATCAGTGATCTGAGCTCTGGGCAGGCTGAACTCAGCCATTGCTACCATGGTTACTCTCTCCCCAGGCTAGCCCCTGGGCCTGGCCCTACACCCAAGGCCTGTCCCCATGATGCTAGGCTGCTCCCCACTGTTCTTTCTCATGGTCTCCCACGCTTTCTTTCCCCTTCCTGGTGGGACTCCTCAGTGGTACAGAAAAGGGAGGAGTGAGACTCCCACAGGCAGGACACAGCCCGGGCCCCAGGTCAGGAGGTCCCTGTTGAACCCAGACCCTCTTTCTGGCCATTGTCAGCAATGTGAGAGACACAGGCCCTGTGGCTGCCTGGGAAGACCTGAGAAGACACGGGTAGGCCGGTTGCCCAGAGAGCCGCCCCTGCCCTGTCACCTCTCCCGACCCAGGCTTTCCCGGGGCTGGCCCAGCCCCCACCTGAGAGAGATGGGCACCTCTCCCTTCCTGAACAAGTAGCCCACGGCTGAACTGTGCCTGGAGCCGGGGTAGTGACCTGCTGGTGGCTCAAGGCAGGTGACCTGGACCAGCAATGTCTGACCCCACATTCCCACTCCACAGGCTCTGCTCCCAAGATGAGGAGAAACCCATCTCGGTCCCTTTACCTGACGAGGAGACCTCCATATAGAACCTAGATATTCTTGCGAGGTGAGAACCTTGACATGATTCAAAACCCGGAATCACGGTGGAGTGTCTGCATGGTTTGCTATCAGATTTTGGAAAATGCCTGGGGAGGGGAGATACACCTTTCAGGGGCAGGGGCCCTAAATATCTATGTTGGGCAGTGGGGAGTGTGGGGCAGTAAAGTCGAAACCGGGGTGATTAATGCTACTGAGTGAGGGCCCACAACTCCTCAGTGTCTGGGCGGTGAAAAAGAGAAGGAGCCATCAGCTTGCCAAACCCACGCACCCAGTTTTACGGAACTTTTATTGAGTTTATTTGTGGGATGCATGACAGGAGGTCTTTCCATCATTAGTAAGAATAAAAGGTCATTTTCACAGTCACTTTGGCACACGCTAACGTCTCATAAAAAAAAAAAAAAAAAAACCAGAAAAGCAACGACAATGGAACCTATAGAATACGTCATTAAATACATACAAAACACTAATAAAATATCCCTGATAAACCAAAGTGCATATGCCCAGGACAGTATTGCACCTTTCCCAGTCGCGCGTGTCGCTCGCATGGCCACGTCAAAGTTGGAAGTTAACAGTCGTGAGATTAGTACGCAGGTGCACACCAGTTATTTACAGAACAGTAGTCAGAGCCGCAGGGGTAGGGGCCGGCCGCCCGGCAGGGGTGCGGTGTGAACAGAGGCGGGGGCTGGGGTGGAGGGGCGGGGCGGAGTGCTACATGGATCGCGGCTCAGGTCCCAGGGAGTCGCCCCCTGGGTGTAAGGCCGCGCTGTGGAGCACCCTCGGGGGCTCCATGCAACAGTCAGCGCCGACTGGCCAGGGGGCATCAGGGCGGACTCCGGTCCGCAGAGATGGACCGTGCGCACCGCTCAGCCCAGGGAGAGAAGCCGTCTGCACTTGCAAACGTTAACCTTGGCAAAGGTGGATGAACACACCAGCTCCCCTACACCTTCCCTGCCTTCTACCTGGCCCACTTCCCCCTCTGAAGTTGGAGCTAGCAGCCAATCCTGTTACCTTTCAACTTTAAGGCATTTTCTACATAGTTTTTCTAAGCAAAAAAGCAATAAAAATTGAGGTAATTCTGTAGTTGTTCACACTGGTAGGCGAGGCAGGCCCGCACCAGACATTCTCTTCCAGCCCTACGGAGGGGGTCCTGTGCGCGCGATGAGAAAAGGCCATCGGGGCTAACGGGCGGACAGTGGAGGTGGGGAGTGTCCCCACGCCCCGGCCCGGAGGGACGCGCCCCTCTGCCGCCCCCGTGACCGGACCCCCGCAGGGCAGGGCCGGCGGGGCTGTGAGTTGCGCAAAGGCCGGGTGGAAGCAGGCCATAGTTGCACGAGTCAGAAGACACGCTCAGCAAAGGGTCAGCAGCAGCAGCGACAGGGGTGGCAGCCGGGAAGCCCCTGGCAGTGCCGGAAACTCGGGGCGGGGTCCCCGCACGACGACGCAAGACCGCGCCCCCGAAACCCCCCAGGCCGCGCCTCAAGGGTGGGCGGGGGGGGCGGGTTCGGCCCGGACGGTCGCCCTTTGGCCACCGGCCCTTCCTGCAACCACGACAGATCTTTGCCCCTTTACAAGCCATCACCAACCAGGTTCCGGCCCCAGCAGAGGCCCGAGCCCCTGCCACGCCTCGGCGAGGGTGGCCCCGCCAGCAGGCAGTGTGGCCCGGAGCAGACGCCGAGCTCAGAGGCCCGGGAGAAAACGGTCACCCCAGAGCGCGCCCGGAGAGTCAGGGGAGCTTTCCATAGACAGAGAGGAGGGGGGCCCAAGGCAAGCTCCACAGGGCGCAGGGCATGCACTGGAGGGCAGAGGCAGAGTTATAAACGGGTCGGTTACTTGACGAGATCTTCTGGATGGGCGAGTCGGGGTCCGGGCGGGACAGCCACTGAACTACGTAGCTCTTCTTGGAGGGATCTGAGATGTTTCCTAGAGGGAGGAGAGAGGGGCTGCGGCTGCGGGGCACCAGGCTGGGGCCCCCACCCCAGGCAGAGAGGCTCCGGGTCTCCCGGGGTCCTGGGGAGGCGTCATTCAAGGCCCTCCCATCCCAGCCTCTCCATCACCCCCCACCTGCCCCCGCCCCCAGAGAAACGGTCCTCACTGCCAAGTCCATGCCCACTTCCTGCCCCTCCTGACAGCATCCTGGGTCTCAGCTGGGTCTCAGCTATCCCGTCTCTCCCGCTGCCTTGGCATGCAGGCCCTGCCACCTCCTTTTCTGGGCCGGCTTCTCTGCCCCTGCACCCTGCCCCCTCCCCAGGTTCCACCTGCTGACTCCAGCTCTGAGCTTCCAGAAAACTTGGACAGAGCAGTGCCATGGGAATGAGAGATCCCGGATTCACTCTCCCCAGCTGGGTGCAGGTGCCTAGACCCCCCAGAGCTCCCTCCACTATAGAAGGGAACTGTGGCAGGCAGGGTCTAGTTTTGAGCTGTGTGGAGACCTTAGACGTGGCACATGTACAGCATTTGGCCAGGCATCTGTGAGCAGTGGGTATTCTGGTTCTCCTCGAAGGGCACAGAGCATACCCTCTACTTACACAGGCACCCCCCTACACCATGGGCACCCCCTACACCATGGGCACCAGGCACTCCCCAGCTGACCAAGTCCTGCTGTCACCGCGAGTCTGCAGTGCCCTGAAAGCAGGCAGGGGCGAGTCAGCTCCACACAGCTCCCTCCAGTTCCTGACAGGCAAAGGTCCCAGACCTGGCCTCAGCGCTCTGCTTCTCCATGCTCACAGATGCTGTGTCCAGCTACTCTTTGGCAAGAGCCAGATTTGCCTGAACCAAGTCCGACAACCCCGCCCTGGACTGCTGCATGCTGGGAGCAGGGGCAGGGGCTGCAGAGGGCTTACGGGGACAGGGGCCAAGCCTGCAGATCCTCGCCGTCTCAGGCCGCTCCTCTTGGCAGATGCCGAAGCTGTCGTCTGCAGTGCGGCAGAGCACTGGCCGCTCCTGAGTGCCATTGCCACAGGTCACCGAGCACTGCAGGGGGAGAGTCGCCAGGCAGGGTTCACCTCCCATGCAGGGCCCACACTGGCAGAGCTGGAGGAGCGCACGGTCCCCAGGCACATGACCCATGCACTCAGGAGGATGCGTGGGACAGTGGGGAGAGTGGGGTTAGAGGCTGCCTTGCCCCACCCTTGGGGGCTGTTCCAATCTCCTGGGGTCTAAAGAAGGGACCCACATGCCTGTCTGTCTGAGCTGTTGTCAGTGCCCATACACAGACTGGCATAGGCCTGGCACTACTTGGCTCTCAATGACAGCCTCCCTTCTCTAGCTGGAGGAGGTCCAAGGCCCAGGAAAACCTGCTGTGCCCTGGGCAGGGGTTGGGGTGGGGCACTGAGAAAGCTCTGACTCAGCCTAGGAGGTGCCAGTAAGCACCCCACAGTCCTGGACACAAGGCTCTACCACTGGTGCCCTCACTGGCTCCTCCAGCCCCCAGCACCCCCGCTGCTCCACCACACTGACCAGGGAGGTGCCAGAAGGAGCAGTCATGCCCAGCCCTGCCCAAGGAAAATTCTCCAGTCCTCACCACATGCGCAGGAAAAGGCCGACTCAGCAGACCTGTATTGCTTAAAGCCTGCACATTCCCAACAAAGGCCTGTTTTTTTTTTTTTTTTTTTTTTTCCTTTTGTTATTGGTTTTGAGACAGGATCTCACTATGTGGCCCAGGCTGGAGTACAGTGGCACGATATCAGCTCACTGCAACCTCCACCTCCCAGGCTCAAGCAATCCTCCCACCTTAGCCTCCTGAGGAGCAGGGAGTACAGGCATGCACCACCACACCTGGCTAATTTTTTAAAATTTTTTGTAAAGACAGTATTTTGCCATGCTGCCCAGGCTGGTCTCTAACACCTGAACCCAAGTGATCCACCCGCCTCGCCTCCCAAAGTGCTGGGATTGCAGGCATTGTGCCCAGTCCTTGTGCAGCTCCTGGGAACCAAGCTCATGGAAGGTTCCACCTATTAAGAGTGCTTTTGCATGCTTGAGGTCTTGAGTCACGCAGTACCAGTTGGTCTGGGTAGTTGACACCAACGATAATGGATGGGGAACACCTGCTTTTCCTCTAAAGTCTGAGGTCACATCTATGTAACTGACCCCAGTGAAAACCCTGGGCGCCCAGGCTCTGGTGGGCTTCCCTGGTTGGCAGCATTTCACGTGCATTGCCACACATGGGTGCAGGGAGAATTCAGGGCATTTCTGTGACCCTACTGGGAGGGGACACTGGGAGCTTGCGCCTAGATTCCTCCCAACCTCCTCACCTGTGACTTCTTTTTCCCGATTCTACTCTGTATCCTTTCACTGTAAGCCCCTGCAACTGCGAGTCTGCGAGTCTTTTTTTTTTTTTTTTTTTTTTTGAGACGGAGTCTTGCTCTGTCGCACAGGCTGGAGTGTAGTGGCCGGATCTCAGCTCACTGCAAGCTCCGCCTCCCGGGTTTACGCCATTCTCCTGCCTCAGCCTCCCGAGTAGCTGGGACTACAGGCGCCCGCCACCTCGCCCGGCTAGTTTTTTTTTTTTTTTGTATTTTTAGTAGAGACGGGGTTTCACCATGTTAGCCAGGATGGTCTCGATCTCCTGACCTCGCGATCCGCCCGTCTCCGCCTCCCAAAGTGCTGGGATTACAGGCTTGAGCCACCGCGCCCGGCCGAGTCTGCGAGTCTTGCTTCTGAGTCCGCGAGTCCCGCTTCTGAGTCTGTGAGTCCTCCTAGTGGATTACCGAGCCTGAGGGTGGTCTTGGGGAGCCCCTGACACATGCTCCTCCAGCTCTGCCAGCGTGGGCCCTACATGTGACTGGGCTGTCAGACCTCACGTCAGCTCTGGTCTGGCCTCGGCTGGCTCTCAGGCCCTGCCTCTAGGACCACCCCTGTAGCCCTTCAGTCCATCCTCATTCTTCCTCCCAGCACAAGCCTAAGCACGCCCTGCTGATCTCCCCTCCTGCAAATTTGGCTGGCCTCCTAGATACCCCTCCCACCTCTGCATGAGACCCAGGCCTCCCCTAGGATCCTGGAGCCCTGAACATCCCACTGGGCCTTGGAGCCCAGGCTACCCTCAGTTTCCTGGGATTCCAGATGCCGTATCATACAGAAGCCTCTGCCTGTGCAGTGAAGACACACATTCCACTGGTTTCTTAGCACAGCACTGACCACGTGGCACCCACTGGGGCCGTGAAACCCACGGGATATGACTCAGGACAGGAGCTACATCCAGACCCACATGCCAAAGGGGAATGCTCTGGTCACCTCAGTCCCACCCAAGCTCAGTTTGGGAGCTGAGGACACGGGATTGGGGAATTGCTCACCTGGGACCAGGGCCCGGCTCGCCAACGACCAGGGCAGAGCTCGCGGTTGCAGGCCCGGCGGCTCTCGGGCCGGGCGTCGTTGCAGTGCTTGGTGTGTACGGAGCGGGTGGTGTTGTTGTGTAGGGGCTGAATGCAGCGCACGGAGCGTACCTGCATGCCTGTCCGCCCACAGCTGTGGCTGCATGGCTCCCACTCGCCTGTGACCCACCTGCCAGGGCAGAGCGGTGCACGGTCAGGCCTCTGCAGCACCTGCAGAACCCACCTGGCTGAGCTCCACCGCTGCTCCCTGCAGCCCAGGTAGACAGCGAGAACAGAGGGTAGCCTGCTCCTCTCCCTGGTGCACCTTCTCTTATTCTTACTAAGATGCTGGCCATCCAGGGTTGCACAGAGGGGAAACTGAGGCTCAGCTGCCGTAGGTCCTACTGATGATGAGTCCCGTGCATTTCACCACTGGGACACTCTGGTGGAGCTGGTGGCTGTGGAGGTCCCTGGCCTCAAGAGGTTTCCCAGCCTCCTTAGGGTCTGGGCCCTGCTACCTGGCCTCACCTTCTGCTGACGTCATAAATCCTTCTGGGCAGAGTTCAAGAGCACTGTGGATTCCCTCAGCACCCTGTCCTATGTGGCCTCCACCTGCCCATTTACCAACCGTCTTCCCCACTGAGGTCCCTGGGCTCAGAAATGCAGCTGGGCCCAGCCCCAGGGCCTGAGCATCAAAGCCACTATTTAAGAAACATCTACCACAGGGCCAGGAGGCAAGCCCCGGGCCTCTGAACCTCCATTTCCCCATCTGGGCATCACTGTTTCTTGTCACCTCTAAGATGCACATAACTGTTCAGTCTGGCGGATCTGAAGCTGGGGTGCACCTTCTGCCCTGCAGCATCTTAGATTCCATGAAATGTGGCGAGACAGACTTCATCAAATGCCTTGGAGGAACCAGGCCCAGGCCCCACACCTCCAAGCATGGGACCCCTGGTGGCCCCTGGCCTCTCGCCTCTAGTGGGAGCCCGAGCCGGGGGCACTCACACTGGCTGGGAGCACTCCTGCGGGTTGCACGCTCGGCGGATGGCTTTGGGCTTCGAGAGGGCGGCACAGAAGCCGCGGTGCACCATCTTGTGGTCCAGCCTCCGGCGGCAGCCATACTTGGTGAACTGGGACCCTGAAGACAGAGAGCTCGAAGGGGCTTGGTGGGGCGGCACGCTCCACCCATGGGGGCAAGGAGGGGTGGGCTTCACCAGCAGTGCTGGCCTCATTCTCCTGCTCACCCTTGTGATGACGATAAGGGTGGGCAGGGCATCGAGCCTGTGGCTGGCTGGGGGAGGCTTGGTGTGCTCCAGGCGGAGGGGCGGGAGGGCAGGAGAGAGGCCACTTTCTCCCCTAGGCTGCTTCTCCCTCACTGGGCTCCTGGGTCAGAGTGGAGGCCCTATTTCCTCTCTACTGCTAGGGCACCGCTTCTACCTTGACCTCACATGCCCAGCAGGCCTGGTGCAAGCCAGGACCAGGTAAGCACTGGGCCCGCAGCCCGCATGCTTCCTCCCACAGGCCCGGAGCAGCTGTGCTCAACCTGGGTGATTTTCTCCAGCAGGGGACATTTGGCCATGTCTGGGACATTTTTGGTTGTCACAACTGGGGGAAGGGGTGCTACTGGCATCTGGTGGACAAAGGCCAGGGATGCTGCTCGGCACCCTGTGTCCAGTACACAGGACAGCCCCCATGGCGGAGAGTGACAGAGCCCAAAATGTCAGTGATGCCCAGACTATGAAACCCTGGCCTGCTGGGTAAGACCAAAGAAAGCACGGGGATAAAGCCCGACCTCCTCTGGGTGCCTGGAGGCATCAGGAAGCAGGGGCTGGGAGGCTGACGTGGTGGAAAGGCAGTGGAGGGGCTCAGGCGAGGAGAAGCCTGCGCAGAGGACCCAAGGGGGGACACGGTGTGTCCAGGAAAAGCCCTCAGGGCCAGCGTCGCCAGGACCTTGGGGTGAGGCACAGGGTGGAAATATACTGGGGGAGGCCAATAAGTTGCCCCAACCCTGAAGGCCATGAGGAGAATTTTGTTTTTTATCCTGAGAATAGAGAAAGCTGCTGAAGACTGTGACACCAGGAAGAGACACTGTCTGATGTGTCCCCTCAAAAGGTCACTTTAGAGTGAGAGTGGACACACAAGGGCCAGTCCAGAGGAAGGTGCCAGGACCAGGGGAATGGCCAGGAAGACGGGAAGAGCAGACAGGCCCAGGAGATTCGCGGGAATCACCAGGAGTGGATGTGCTGATGAAATCCAGGCCTGGTGTAGGGCCAGGGGTGCACAGGGGCCCCGGAAGAGGACCCTTCCATCTGCCTGGGCCAGGGAATGACCCCACCTCTTGGTGAGCTCCTTGTCCTCTAGGTGTGGGCTCAGCATGGCATCAAGGGAGGCCTGTTATGGCCACTTGCCTGGCATTGCCCAGCCCCCAGGAGCAGTGAGCACGCAGGACAGATCAGTGCTTCCTGTCCACCTCTGTGTCCTGCGTCTGGGGTCCAAGGTGGGTAGGACCCCTCTGTGCTCAGCCCTGCCCCGGAAACATCTGGGAGGCTTTTCCCAGTGAACAGAGGGAGAAGCCTCTGGGGGTGTCATCTGCACTGCCAGAGTCTTGCCTGTGCGATCCTGCCAATGCCATGGCGTGATCCTTCTGAGCCGCCCACACATCAACCTCCCGCCAGGCCAGCCTGTCACCCCCACACCGAAGCAGGCCCACAGATACATACATGGTCCATGCCCCACATGCCCTTTGGCCACCTTTGACCCAATGCCCCAGCACCCACCCTTCCTGCCCACCCGCTGGCCCCTCCAGTGCCACGAAGCCCTCACCCACCCAGGCAAAGGTCCCTGCCGTGGCTCCTCGGTCCCTGCTCACACTAGGCCCCACCCCAGGGAGGCTCCCTACCTTCTCGTGGCCACCCTCATGTCACCCAGGTCCCCAACTCCGAGACCCCCTCACCTCCGCCACAGGGCTTGGAGCACGGAGACCACTTCTTCAGGGCCCACTCGTAGACCACAGAGTCATCTTCCAGGACATTGTTGTCGTCGACATTGAGTGAGTCCTCATGGATCATGTATTTGTATGTCAGTGAGACCCGGGTGTCTCCCGCCGGGATGACCTGTGCCAGCCCAAGAGGCCTTGATGTGCCTGGCCTGCCTTCCACGCTTCCTCCCCAGCCAGCTTAGGAACGGCAGCCGAGGCCAACTCCAGAGGAGTCTCACCAATCATGGCAGCTACCATCCATGAAGTCGCCCCTAACACCGCATTCATGAACACAGAACCTTTATCCCAGGGAGCACAGGGAGAGGTTCCTGTGAGCCTCTGTCTCAACATGTTTTTGTTAACTGATCAATATATAACCTGGTTTTATGTGTGAGTCTGTTTATTTTTCTGTTTGTTTTGTTTTGAGATGGAGTCTCGCTCTGTCACCCAGGCTGGAGTGCAGTGGCACAATCTTGGCTCACTGCAACCTCCGCCTCCTGGGTTCAAGCCCTTCTCCTGCCTCAGCCTCCCAAGTAGCTGGGACTACAGGTGCCCACCACCACATCTGGCTAGTTTTTGTATTTTTAGTAGAGATGGGGTTTCACCATGTTGGCCAGGCTGGTCTTGAACTCCTGACCTCAGGTGATACACCTGGCTTGGCCTCCCAAAGTCCTGGGATTATAGGCATGAGCCACTGCACCTGGCCTATTTGTGAGTCTGTTTAAAGACACTTTATTTGATATTGACTGTGATTCATTAACACTGAACTCACAGTCAATAGCACTGCAGCCCATGCCTGAACGAAGCTTATTCAACACATGTATTTTCTTCTTAAGACAACACTACTTCCTGGGCCTAGGAACACTGGACAGCGCTTCAGCAATAGGCTCGGGGTGATTTTAAACAGTGAAATCACCCCCAAAGTAGCACAAAACGTGACATATGTGACACTCAACACGCTGCAGAAAGAATCCCTTTGTGGGATGAGAGCAGAAACAAGCAGACAGCGTGCCGAGTTGCTCCCACCTCCACTGGGAACACGTGTGTCAGGGAACTCACACTTCACCACTCTGTGCATGTCCATTTGGGGCTCACAAATCAATGTTAATGAGCAGGTGAATTTGCAAATACAGAAACCGCGAGTACCAAGGACCAACTGCTCACACACTGATGCAGGCAGGTCACCAAAGGCACTTCCAGGGGGCAAGAAGTCACTGCAGGTGAGGCGGGCAGGGTGGCATGGGGTACACGGGGCACACTTGGCTCACTGCTGCACCTGCTTACAGGTGCACCCACGTGTGGAGCGCTGGGGACTGGCAGATTAACCCCAATGCCCACTTCAGGGGAGGGGCTCCAGAGCATGAGAGCCTTATTTGTGATGTGTATCTTTTGTTTTTTTTTTGAGACAGAGTCTCGCTCTGTCGCCCAGGCTGGAGTGCGGTGCCGCGATCTTGGCTCACTGCAAGCTCCGCCTCCCGGGTTCACGCCCTTCTCCTGCCTCAGCCTCCCGAGTAGCTGGGACTACAGGCGCCTGCCACCATGCCCGGATGATTTTTTGTATTTTTAGTAGAGGCAGGGTTACACCATGTTAGCCAGGATGGTCTTGATCTCCTGACCTCGTGATCTGCCTGCCTCAGCCTCCCAAAGTGCTGAGATGACAGGCATGAGCCACCGCGCCCAGCCGATGTGTACCTTTTTTGACAAATAAAATATGTCCTTATGAAATTAAAATTAAATTTTAAAAAGTGATCTGACCTTGTCGAAACCATGTTAAAAAAAAAAAAGGGATTTGAAAATCCAGCCCCCTTGGTACTTTCCTATAACCAGGAGCCCTGGGGTCCCGTCCTGCTCAGAGACGCACTCCAGCGCAGCCTGGGGCTGGGCATCTAGCTTCCCGGACCCTGACTGTCACCTCCCGGAGTGTTACCGGCTTCCAACGTAACAGCATACTCGAACGAGCATGCTGATGGCAGCTGTGAATGTCATTCAGATGGTGAAACCGAAACCCTCAAAGGCAGAGTGTGCCCAAAGTCACCTGGGGCCATGTGGGGTCCAGAGCCCCGACTCGTGGACGCACGTCCCTTCCTGGCTCTGATGAAGTCGAAGGCCCTTGGAGCCAAGGGCAGGCCAAAGGGGCCATGCAGAGTGTGACCTGAAGGGTCAGGAGGCTCAGTGTCCCAGGCACCCCCATCCCTCCCCCAGTGGCCACCCGCACCCCTGCCTGGGCCCAGCCCTGCCTGGACTCACCAGAACAGTGATGGTACCGTGGAGGGGGCCCATGGTCTGCAGCGTCTCCCGGCCGTCCTCGTCCCTGTACTCCCACTCCACGCCCATGGCAATGAAGGTTTTGGAACTGGCATCCACGTCATTCTCTTCATTTAAGATGAACTTGCCTGTCTCCAGGTTCTTGACGGCTGAGAATGGCAAGACCAAGTCCCCTGTTGTGGTCACCCAAGGGCAGGACCCAGGCCCACTGGTTTGGGCTGGTTGGGGAGTGGTGGGCAGCTGGACCCCTCATCTCTCTGGCTGCCCCCCGCCAGTTTCCTCTGTGCCATGACAGCCCAAAGGGCTCTGGGATCCCTGCTTGCCCATCACTGCTCCCTTGGGACCAGATTGCCCTCGACTCACAGCCTCTGCCCCCACCAGCCCTGGAAGTGCCGGCTCCCCTTGGAAGCCACTCAGTAGCTGCCAAGGCCACCTACCGACAGCCTATTGGGAGCACTCAGTGGGCACTTAGAGGCCACCCTGGGCAGGATGGCTGGGAGGGGTCTCTACCCGGTGCAGGGCATCTGCTGGACAGGCGAGCACTGGACCCTGCTGGGGTAGGGGCTTCCTGCCATGGGGTGAGCAGATGTCTGGCTGAAGCAGCAGAACCCCCATCAGTGACCATGGCCCAGCCGAGGCCCCAGCAGCTCCCCACAGCTCCAGAAGAGGCCTGGCCCAATTGGGTGACACTCAAGTCATCTAGGAGCAGAGGACCTGGCTAGCCAGGAAGCCCCATGCTTTCTGCAGTGTGGGGGGTGGCTACTGCGGGGCAGCTGGGTGATGTGAGTAGGGCTGCAAACAGGGCACTAGTCAGAGAATCATTCCCTGTCACGTCCCCTGTAATTCTGTCAACTCACAAAGCCTCTGCTTGGTGCCACAGGTCCCTGACTTCTCCTTCCACAGAGAGTGGCCTCAGCCCCAGAGGCGGTGGCAGGAAGCAATGTTGGGACAGAAATGTCTTTTTGTTCAGAAACTGACTTTTCTGTTCACTTTCTGCTTCAGGCAAGTGGTACAGGTTTTTGAATTTAGGGTAGCAATCTAAAGTTTCCTCTTAAGATGAGTAAGAGGCTGGGCGCGGTGGCTCACGCCTGTAATCCCAGCACTTTGGGAGGCCGAGGCAGGTGGATCATGAGGTCAGGAGATCGAGACCATCCTTGCTAACACAGTGAAACCCCGTCTCTAGTAAAAATACAAAAAATTAGCCGGGCATGGTGGCGGGCGCCTGTAGTCCCAGCTACTCGGAAGGCTGAGGCAGGAGAATGGCGTGAACCCGGGAGGCGGAGCTTGCAGTGAGCCGAGATCCGGCCACTACACTCCAGCCTGTGCGACAGAGCAGGACTCCGTCTCAAAACAAAACAAAACAAAACAAAAGAAGTAAGAAAGAAAATGAGTATCAAAAGAGAGTGAGACCCTGTCTCTAAATAAAAACAAAATAAAATAAAACAAAAAGGTGTGGTGTGTTTGTCAGGCAGCGTGGGAGCCCCGACCCTGTCCAGCCTCCTGGGGACAGGGATGAATGTGGGGCTCAGACTGGGGAAGGGACTTACCCAGGGGCCCCAGCAGTCCCTGGTATCACTTCTGACCTTGGCCCACGAGTCCCCGGAAGGCAGGGCCCAGGCACCTTCAGGGGAAGGGCGGACAGGCCCTGAGAGCCTCCTGCGTGGCCTGGGAGGGCGCAGTCTCCCAGGCAGTGCTGCTTCGCGGAAAGGGGCACCCAAAGGTGTGAGAACATCCATATTTTCGGGAGATACCAGAATCCCTATTTTAGCTGGAATCTCTTGAATTTAAAATTAAATGAATTGAAAATATAAGTGCACTGTGTGCGCCCACCTGCCAGCTGGCCTTGCTGTGGGGATGGGAGGGCTGCCCAGGACCCTGCTGCCTGCAGACCCTGCCTGCCTTCCCAAGGGCAGGGGGCCTTCCCACCCCAACCGTGAGAACAGGTGACAGGGAGTCATCCTGTAGACTGAGGGACACATGTTTTGGATATACATCCTTTCATAGCTGCTGCCAAGTGGAGCCCTCTGATCCCAAACCCTGGCCTCTCCACAAAGGGAGGACCCTCGGAAAGGGCCCAGGTGGGCTAAGCAGAGGGACAGGTTGGGGAGGGGCTGCCCTGGCTCAGGTCACAGCTGTACAACCCAGGACCCTGACCCCTAGCACTCTGCCCGTTGATCCCAGAGGAGCCAGGTCTTGAGGACGTTGAGTTGTCTGGCTCTGAGACTCACCCAGATGGTGGCTGGTGGCGTCTACCTCCTGAATGAGCAGGTGCCTGGCTCCCGCAGGGATCTCAAACATCTTGATGTAACCTTTTTTGATGTGGAAAGACACAGCAAACTGAGAAGGGAAAGGGCTGCTCGAATTCGCATAATGCAAGGAGGGGCCTCACTCTTCAAGGCAGTTCCCTTGGGGGCTCTCCCAGGACCCTGGTATTTCTCTGGCTTTGAGCACCCACCTGAGAGGGGCCACCAGGAAAGCTGCTGCCTCTGGGCTAGTCTCTAAGGCCCAACCCCGACATCCTCAGATACTGGCATTCTCCACTCTGACTCCTGTGACCTAGGCCCCCACTCTCCTCTTCTCCACCCACCCTGGCACCCAGCTGGGGCTGTCCCCGACTTAGGATTCTCCCTCCCCATCACTGTCACAGACCTCTCCCCCTCCCCAGAATAGTCATGACCCCGGACAGTCCCAGGATGAGTCAGGCCCACAGCTGTCCGGGCATGAGCTACTGCAGGCATCCAGGCTCCAGGGCAGAGGGCAGGGACTCACTCACCGTGCTTCTTGGGTGACCGTGTGAACGTGCCCTTGACCACTTTGCAGTGGCTGTTGTCCCCTCCACACACGCCACATTTGTCTTCCTGCTTGCTGGAGCCGATCACACCGTCACAGCCTACCTTCTGTTGGGGGAGGAGGCAGTGAGCCCTTGAGATGTCCGGCTAGTAGAGTCAGGGTCATGCTATGTTGTCCCCAGTCTCGAACACCTGGCCTCAAGAAATCCTCCTGCCTTGGCCTCCCAAAGCATTGGGATTACAGGCACGAACCACCTCGCCTGGCCTCATCTTTTATTACCTCCTAAATCAGAATGCGTCTGGTCATCAGTTAAATCGACCTTGCCTGCCACCTACAGCATGTCTCGACCTGGCAGTTTCCGTCTGGGTCCCTGTATATGTGGCTTATCTTGGGCAGGGGACCCACCGGGGCCCAGGCAGACACTCTCCCTGGCTTGGTGAACATTTATGTTTGGCAAGCGGGAGATGCTGTTTATTTTTAAATTTTTTTTTGAGACAGAATCTCACTCTGTCACCCAAGCTGGAGTGCAGTGGTACAATCTCAGCTCACTACAACCTCTGTCTCCTGGGTTCAAGCAATTCTTCTGCCTCAGCCTCCCGAGTAGCTGGGATTACAGGTGCCCACCACCATGCCAGGCTAATTTTTTTGTATTCTTAATACGACGGGTCAGACTGGTCTCGAACTCCTAACCTCAGGTGATCTGCCCGCCTTGGCCTCCCAAAGTGCTGGGATTACAGGCCTGAGCCACTGCACCCAGCCAAGTGTTGATATTCTTTAATAGACAGAATCCAGTTGGATATTATTTTTTGACCCAGTATTAGATTCTGCATGAATATTTATGTTTTCTAATTATGCAAAATTGAGCAACCTGCTATTACCTGTCAAAATCAACATTAATAAAATATTTAACTTATTCTTTTTTTTTTTTGAGATGGAATCTCGCTCTGTCGCCTAAGCTGGAGTCAGTGGCGTGATCTCGGCTCACTGCGGCTTCCACCTCCCAGGTTCAAGTGAGTCTCCTGCCTCAGCCTCCCGAGTAGCTGGAACTACAGGCATGTGCCACCATGCATGGCTAAATTTTTTTGTATTTTTAGTAGAGATGGGGTTTCACCATATTGGTCAGAGTAGTCTCAAACCCCAGACCTCAAATGATCTGCCTGCCTCAGCCTCCCAAAGTGCTGGGATTACAGGCGTGAGCCGCCGCGCCCAGCCCCTATCCTTCTTTAATATCAATGTGAGGAATGAAGTGATAGCCATACCCACTGAGATGGTGGATTAGTGATCTTTCCTCCCCATTAGGTTTGCAACCATGTTCATAGCTGCCATCTAAAGCTACTTGTACTACAACTGTTTCCCATGCTTGCTGCCTGTATTATGTTTTCGTTTTTTAAAATTTCTTATGTCTTGATGTTTTGACATCTTGAAAGTCTTCCTGTCTAGGGAGAGACCACACCTCCCAGGGCTCCCCAGTTCTAAGGGACAGCAAAGCACTGGGCTGGGGATACACCTTTCATATGCAAACCAGCTAGTCCTCAGTCTATACCCCAAGTACCCCCTTTATCCAGGCCTCACATACCAAACCAAGATTCCTTTACCCTAAGTCATCCCAGGGTCAGGTACCAGACAACTGGGGACCACCCTGGACTCCAGGGCTCACTGGAATGATTCAAACTGGCCATTCCCGAGCTGTTCCCTTTGTACTGCCCTGCCTTCCTGAGGAGGCCTTTCAGCGACATTGGCCTCCCCACGTCCTCACTGGGTGAGGTCTCCATCAGTTAAAATCCCACGGGTACAAAGCAGACACCACCTGTGCTTGTTTTGGAGTATGTGGTGTCACCATCTCTGAGCCAGCTGTATAGCCCAGCCTCCCTGCCAGGCTCTGGCTGATCTGGCTGAACCAGCCTCTCTGCCCTGCTGAAGTCACAGGAGCAAACGTAGAGCAGCCCTCAAGCACTCTCCTGGCTCTAGCTCCCAGCTCCCAGCCCCCAGCCCTAGCCTCCAGCTCCCAGCCCCCAGCCCCAGCTTCCAGCTCCCAGCTCCCAGCCTCCAGCTCCCAGCCTCCAGCCCCAGCCTCCAGCCTCCAGCCTCCAGCTCCCAGCCTCCAGCTCCCAGTCCCCAGCCCCAGCTTCCAGCTCCCAGCCTCCAGCCCCAGCCTCCAGCCTCCAGCTCCCAGCCTCCAGCTCCCAGCTCCCAGTCCCCAGCCCCAGCCTCCAGCTCCCAGCCTCCAGCCCCAGCCTCCAGCTTCCAGCCTCCAGCCCCAGCCGCTGCACCTGCGCCCACTCCCCTAGAGATGGCTTCCTGCCGACGTTGCTATTTCTCAGGAAGGTCAAGCCAGAGTCAGCCTCCATGACTCCTGCAATCAGTCCTGTCTACACAAGCCCTAAGCAGAGGCTTCCAGTTGTTTGCGGGAGAGCCTGGCAGGGACAAGTCTATGTTCATGTCACTGTCACATGCCGAGGTGACACATGATTGTTTTTCCTGACAGCCTAAGACTGAAGCCAAAGGCATCATAATAAAAGAAAACAGGGGAGGCATTTCTACAAAGCACCAAACCAGTCACCCTCACAGGGGTCCCCCAGATCCAGCAAGAAGCTGCCTAGTGCCCTACAGGGTGCAAGGACGGGGCCTGCTTCACAAGGATCCCTGTAGGTCATGTGCATTGGAAATCACCTGGGATGCTCCTAAAAATTCATGCTCCCAGGCCGCCACCCTGATCTGTGGAATCAGGATGTCTGAGGTGGAGTCCAAACTCTCCAGGTGAATCCTAGGCATACTCAAGTCTGAGGCTCCCAGCACAGGGAAGAGGTAAACAGACATTTGCTAAGAGCCTGCCCTGGTCCGGGCACTGTTCCTGACATTTTGTGTGCTTCACCTCACGCATCTTATAGCCCAAAAAGCGGGAGGTCAGTACCCAGGAAGCTGAGACTTGACACGGTAGCCCCCTGCGCCAGCCTCTGTGTACTCACCCTGCAGTCCCCGCGCACACAGAGGCTGAAGGCGTCCTTGTAGGAGCAGCGTGTCCCGTCGTGCACCATGCGCTTCATGGACACCACCTCCCCAGTCTCCCTGGACTCGCAGTACAGGTGGCATCTCTCCTTGGCTGGAAGGGAAGCAGCTGGGGGTCTGCAAGGAGCCCTGATGGCTTCCCCAGGTGTGTGCAAAGGAGGCACCATGCAGGGAGAAATTTCCAAGAGGGTCTTAGGACTCACCTGCCCCCATGTGGCCCGCCCTCCAGGGCAGACAGAGAGGGAAAGGGGTGGGTGACAGCAGCCCCCGTCCTGTCTCTGTGTCTCCTGAGCCTTTGACTCTGGTGGTTGTGGACTTCGGAAGAGCTTTTCCCAACCAAGCCAGCCAGGCTGTTGGTGCAGCCTGGCTCTCACATCCTGAGGCCCCGCCTGGAGACCCCTGAGGCTGCAAATGACTGTTTGCTGGGTCGCTATCTAAAGAACCCTTTCCAGGCCGGGCACGATGGCTCACGCCTGTAGTCCCAGCACTTTGGGAGGCTGAGGTGGGCAGATCACTTGGGGTCAGGAGTTCAAGACCAGCCTGACCAACATGGTGAAACCCTGTCTCTACTAAAAATACAAAAATTAGCTGGGTGTGGTGGCAGGCGCCTGTAATCCCAGATACTTGGGAGGCTGAGGCAGGAGAATCGCTTGAACCCAGGAGGCAGAGCTTGCAGTGAGCCAAGACTGCACCACAACACACTGCACTCCAGCCTCCAGCCTGGGTGACAGAGCAAGACCCCCCCTCAAAAAAAAAAAAAAAAAAAAAAGGTCAGGAGCAATGGCTCACACCTGTAATCCCAGCACTTTGGGAAGCCAGGCAGGCAGATCACAAGGTCAGGAGATTGAGACCATCTTGGCTAACATGGTGAAACCCTGTCTCTACTAAAAATACAAAAACAAAAATAGCCGGTTGTGGTGGCAGGTGCCTATTGTCCCAGCTACTCGGAAGGCTGAGGCAGGAGACTTGAGTGAACCTGGGAGGCGGAGCTTGCAGTGAGCCGAGATCGTGCCACTACACTCCAGCCTGGGCAACAGAGTGAGACTCCGTCTCAAGAAAAAAAAAAAAGTAAATAAAGAATCCTTTTCAGTCAATCTCTGAAATCCAGAATGAGGCCAGCCTGCCTGGATTCAGACCCAGATCCCCGGAACCCTCCCTTCTCAGCCTTTATCTCAGAGGCAACGAAAACACTGGGCCCCCAGACTGTAGCCTCCGCCAGAGGGGGACCCCGTCTGCTCTGTCACCTCCAACCCTGCACTGGCCCACATAGGGCAGCAGGTGCTGGGCTAGGGCAATAGCCACGGAGGAGAAACAGGGACTGTATGTTTACAGTCTGTCACAGGAAGGTCCCCAGCTGCCACACAAGCACTGCCATGCCCAAGGCCACCAGACTCCTCAGGTCCCTGAGCAATAAATGCCTTCTAATGCTGAAACCGGTTGAAGTCAACTTTCTGACACTTGCAACTGAGAGTCCTGACTAATAGAGAAGGTCAGAGGTCACCAGATTCCTTGGCAGGGCCAGCCCCGGCCTCAGCCTTGAGCTGATCATGCAGTTCAAGCCTTGTCCACCCCTGGTGGACTGCAGGAGCCCAGCCCCTGCTGAGCCCACAGCCCAGCCACCTCTTCCATGTCCTCAGCTACTCCAGGTGTTCTGGCTGCTATGGGATTGCAGCCCTGCTAGGAACCTTAATGCCCCACCCGGGAGTGGCACAGGGCAGCCACACCAGTCAGGGTGGGCTCTCCTGCTAGCCCAGGGTCGTGGCAGCCTTGCCCCATGCAGAATCACAGGCACAAGCCAAGGCAACCCCCACCTGCCCACCCTAGGGCCTGCCTGCTGAGCCCCACTGCTGTCCCCAGAGGGGCTCACCATCCCGGTGCTCGTGGGGCAGCCAGTGGTGCTGGGCGTCACCGTGCTCGAAGTACAGGTCCCACTGGCGGCACTGCTCCTCACGGAAGTCAGCCAGGGAGTCGGGGCAGTCCTGGCGGCTGCAGAGCTGGAAATCGTAGGCAAGGCCCGAGCAAGTGCGGCCCCCGTTGGCTGGGCTGGAGGAGAAAGCAAAGGCCTTGCTGCTCAGCGCCAATGGAAAGAGGCAGCACCTGGGTGCCACTTGTGAGATCTTTTCAGGGGGGATCCCTAAGTCTCAGGTGTCAGGGGGGCAGGTGTCAGGGGGGATCCCTAAGTCTCAGGTGTCGGGGGGCAGCTCTGCTGAGCAAAGGGACCTTGCTCTGCCACCTCGCAGGTATAAGACCTGGGCAGTTCCCCAGCCTGTCGGGCCTCAGAGTGAAGATCTTGAAAGGACAGGGCAGGATGGCCACATCCTCCCTCCTGGGGCTCCTGTGGGGAGGCAGCATCTGCTCACAGCCCCAGTGCCACCCCCTCCCCAGCACTGATGCCTGGGCTTGGAAATGAACAGGAAGCTGTGATTGGGTGTTTAGGTCTGTGTTCCCCACAGGGCGAGAACCCCAGCCAGCAGGAGTTGAGCGAGTCTTCTCTGCAGCTGGCCCTGGGCACTGAGCCTGGCACAGAAAGAGGCATGCTGAGGCCCCAGAGTCCTGGTGCTGCTGTTCTTAGCAAGTGTCTGGCACAAGACAGATGTACCACGGCCGCTGGGTTTTCTCCCTGCAGACAAGGCGGGCTGCGTCTCTGTAACGTCTTCGCTTCATTGAGAGCAGCACCGACCCACACACTGCCTCTTGAGGTTCTAAATGCCCAGCAATATCTTCCCGAGTATGGTGTAAAAGCCCCAAGGGTGCTTGAGGAGGGGCCATGGGGCTCCCTGTCTGCTCCTGGCCGGGAGAGCAGCCTGGAGCCTGGGGCAGGAGGATAGCAGGGGTAGGAGAGGGCTCCATGCACATGCATGTTCACAAGTGCTGCTGAGGGAGGCTGATATGGTCTTGACTCCCTCCCCAGAACCAAGACTGATGGCCCTCTCTGGCTCCCCAGGGTCCAGTTCAGGCCTGGCCAGAGCAAGCAGAGCAGCCCAAGGGAACAGGACCCAGGAGCGGCTGCAGAGGCCGGAGCCCAGCAGCCAGGACGCACCCCGGAGGCCTCTGGCCAGCTGGTAACTGGGCCTGGCTGTGCATCTGTGATGCCCGATTCGAAGGCTGGAAATCTGTTTTGTTTGTTTTTCTAATGTGAAATTACAGATTGTCAATATTTTCAGGCAAATCAAAATCTTTAAAATACCAGACAAGCCAAAAGGGAAAGACAGAAGCTCTGTGTGTCTAAGCAGCCGCAGGGCCTGCAGGGTAAGGGCCCGCTGGGCGGGTGGGAGATGGAGTAACGCTGATGTTTGTGGAGGGTTCTCCCTCTACCCCAGCCCCTCCAGGACGCTCCCGGGGTGAGGCCGGGGTGAGCGTTCAGGCAGGAGGAGGCAGGCAGAGGAGGAGGGAGAGGAGGGTGTAGATAAGAAAGTGGCTGTGGGCCGAGGAGGGCGCATGGGCCCAGGAGACATTTACAGGGTGTGTGGGGTGAGGTGGGAGGAATGAGAAGGCGCAGGAGGACAGCACAGGGCATGGGGCCTGCGTGACGGGCAGGGGTGGGGTGTGGCTGGGCACGGGGATGCAGCTGGCATGGGCCAGCTCCACAGGCTGTCCCTGCCCTGGACAGCCAGACACTGATGACAAGTCCCAACCCTGCCCTCACCTGGCTGCAAATAGCTGCCCAGGTGCTAGCATCCGGGGGCCTGAAAGACCACCCCCGTTTACCCCCATTTTCCCCAGCTCGGTCTTGCCTCCTCTCCTCCATGCCCGTGGCCAGGAGAGACAGAGTAAACCTGTCTAGAGTGGGCTGCAGGCAGGTGGGCCGCGGGCCCAGTCCGGGGGAAGGGGTAAGAGGCAGAGCTAAGCATCCCCTGAGCCGTGGCCCCCTCCCAGGTAGGGTGAGGCGGGCGGGGCAGCCTGCCCTGCACCTCTCCAGAACTGGTGAGCAGCCACAGGGCCCTCTAGGACAGGGCTGGCTGGAGAGGGTCTCCTGGACCCTCAGCTGCCACTCAGGAAGGCCAGGGGAACGTGGGGCCAACTCACTGTGGGTTATCGCACTGGCGGGTCCTGAACTTCACGCCTGTGCCACAGGTACGCGAGCAGGAGCCAAACGGACTCCAAGCGCCCCAGTTGCCGTCCCGTTTGAGGATGTCAGGCGTCAGCCAGATGCAGTGTCCTTTAAAGCAATGCTGAAAGACAGGAAGCCAGTCCCTCCACTCACCCTCACACCAGGCCGTGGGGACACTCCAGCACTCCGCAGCCTGCAGTGCCTGGGACATGTCCTGGCCTGGCTCCGGGGCACAGGGGGAGCTCACCCTTGCCCCTAGATGCTCAGAGCCCCTGGAAGACAGGCCTCATCCGCCAGAGGCAATAAGAGGCACAGTGAGGGGCCGGCCTGCCCTGCCTCCCGCTTGCTGACCCACCCTCCTGCCTTCCAGCAGCTCTGTGTCCCCTCAGCCGGAACCGGCACCATACTACGTCACCAGGATAGATGCCTCCTGGGTGCCCACACACAGCCCGTTTATAAAGATACCACTGGCGTATCAGGCCAGTGACTGCAAGACATCCAAGGTTTATTTAAGTAAAAAAGGCAATTTAGAGGAAATACTACAGAAAAGAGGGACAAGTAATAGCCGACATGGTAAAAAACAGGAATAAAGTCCAACGCTGGTAAAAACCAGGAATAAAGTACAACGCTGGCATGTCGGAAAAACAATTTCACAACTTAATCTGATCACAGTGCTCCCATTCTTCTAGGTCAAGGGGGAGGAAGCGTCTCTAGTTTAGGGGACCCGCTTTAAGAAGAAGATTGCAAAATTAAAGAATTAAATTAGGTGCAAAATGGATTATTGACTTGAAATGAGAAAATACATCATACGAAAACGTTTTAAAACTGACAATGACCACAACCAACCAAAAAACAAAGAACAATGATGGAACTTTTCCTTCAGTTCTGACTCCGTACTGTTGTTTTTTTTTTTTTTTTTTTGAGACGGAGTCTCGCTCTGTCGCCCAGACTGGAGTACAATGATGATCTCGGCTCACTGCAAGCTCCACCTCCCGGGTTCAAGCAATTCTCCTGCCTCAGCCTCCCAAGTAGCTGGGATTACAGGTGCCGCCACCACGCCCAGCTAATTTTTGCATTTTTTTTTTTAGTAGACACAGAGTTTTGCCATGTTGGCCAGGCTGGTCTCAAACTCCTGACCTCAGGGGCTCCACTCGTGTTGGCCTCCCAAAGTGCTGGGATTATAGGTGTGAGCCACCATGCCCGGCTGACTGCATACTCTTTAACCCTTCTTTGTATAACCTAATTTTGTAGCACTGTTTCCACAAAGAGAACAGAAAGAGAACGCAGCCATTCCTTAGCAAACTCTTCTCAGCAAACCATTCCTCAGTAAATTCTTTCTGTAAAAGGGCCAGAGAGTAACTATTGTAGACTTTGCAGGCTATATAATCTCTGTTGCAATTAATCAATTCTGCCATCAGAGTTTGAAAGCAGCTATAGACAACCTGTAAATGAATGGACATGGCTGTGTTCCAATAAAACTTTATTTATAAAAAGAGGCAGCAAATAGAAACTTTGAATGGAAGTGTAAGGAGGCTGGTGACCCCTCTCCCCAGTAACCGATGAAAATTACTTTATAAAAAGCAACAATTTAAAGTCTTTGGAAATTGTCCTAAGGTCTATACAATAAATAAAGAAGCATTTTTTTTTCAAGAAAATCTATTAAATCTTGGTAAGAAAAGCAAAAGTCTATGGCATTTGAGCCACAAGCCTCCCCCATTCCTTCCCTAGCTCAGTCTGACGAGGCTTTACTGCCAGGAAGACGGGGCTCCCTCTACTCCAAGCTCCCAGTCTGAGGCTACAGTTTCATACTGAGAAAGTCAGGCCACTGGCGTCATCCCTCCCAACTCTGTTGCAGAGTCTATTTCCAGTGGGATGGCCAAGAGGCCTGGGGCCCCCTTCCCCTACCCAGGCCCCACTCATAGGGCAGAAGCTCTGCTCCAGGTACACCAGGCCAAGAATTGTGGACCTGATAGCCCCCTCCCCAGATTGCTTGTAGGGCAGAGGTTCCATGTTGAAAGGGGCAAGCCCAGAAGACTAGGGGCTACCATTCCCATCTAGTGAGTAGTTTGTAGGCCAGGAATGTCACTCTGGGAGAAGCAGGCCACTGACCCTGCTCCTAGCTCTGGTGCAGGGGTGCAGGGGTCTGCCCAGACGGAGAGTCAGAACAGAAGGCTTCATAGCTCTCCCTAACGGGACTGACTTGGATCTGAAACAGAGCATGGAGGATGTTCGTGTCTAAGGGCACCGTCAGAAACAACAGGGGTCTTAGCAGTCAGCAATTAAAAGGAGGCCAGTGGTCCTAATAGCAACAAACAAAACGTTAAACCAACTACAGGTTGAGTATCCCTTATCTGAAATGCTGGGAACCAGAAGTGTTTGGAACCAGAAGTGTTTTGGATTTCAGATTTTCAGATTAAGGATGCTCAACCTGTAGAAGTTAAACAGACAGAACCAGGGACAAAGACAGCTAAGAGCCCTCCTGAAGCCCTCAGATACTGGCAACACCCTGCTCCTGTGAAAGGTCTAGAATTTAATGAGGTCATATTGTAGAGCAAGTTATACACCCCAGGACATTGTCAAAAACAATACAGCAATCAGTCGCACTAGCAGTTAGTAGCAGCTAGCAGTTAGGGGAAGGCCAACAGTTGGGTGTGATAGCAATAGAGGCAGAATGACCAGAAGCTTAATGGAAAGATCTGGGAAAGAGACAGTCAAAGAGAGCCTGGCTAATGCCACTGTCCCAGGGGGTTAGGAGCAGGGGTGCAGTTAGGGTGACTGTGCATATGACCAAGGCTGTGACCTCTGGTGAGCAGTATCAGTGGCTGCACACTGCAGGGGAAATAAGCTTCATTGAAACAGCAGGACCAGGTCACAAAATCCACAAGCAAACAGTAGCAACAAGGCCCAGGGGGATCATTCTCCACAGTTTCTTCAGTGTATTATCTGAAGTTTCCAGTTTTCAAGGAAACATTCTGAGCCATGAAAAGAAACAAGAAAGTGTGACCCATCCACAGGAAATTCAGCAGGTGACAGAAACTACCTCTCAGGAGGCCCAGATGTCCGACTTCGCAGGTAAGATTTCAAAGCAGCTAAAATAAATGTGTTTAAAGAATAAAAGGAAATCATGTCTAAAGAACTAAAGGAGAGTACAGGAATGACGTGTTACCAAATGAAGAATCTCAGGAAAGAGATAGAAATTATAAAAAGAACTGAATCGAGGCCGCATGCAGTGGCTCACATATGTAATCCCAACACTTTGGGAGGCTGAGGTGGGCAGATCACCTGAGGTCAGGAGTTCTAGACCAGCCTGGCCAACATAGTGAAACCCTGTCTCTATTAAAAATACAAAAATTAGCCGGGCGTGGTGGCACATCCTGTAATCCCAGCTACTCGGGAGGCTGAGACAGGAGAATCTCTTGAACCCGGGAGGTGGAGGTTGCAGTGAGCTGAGATCGTGCCACTGCACTCCAGCCTGGGTAACAGAGACTCTGTCTCAAAAAAAAAAAAAAAAAAAAAAAAGAGGAGGAGGAAGAAGAAGAAGAAGGAGAAGGAGAAGGAGAAGAAGAAGAGGAGGAAGAAGAAGAAGAACTAAATAGAAATTCTGGAGGTGAATAGTACAAAAACTTAAAAAATAAATTAATTAGCTCACTGAATGGTAGATTTGAGCTGGCAGAAGATGCAGTCACTGAACTTGAATACAGATTAATCAAAACCATGCAATCTAAAGAGCAGAGAGAAAAAGAATGAAGAAAAATGAACAGAGCCTCTGAGGAACATGGAAGCCATTAAGTACAATAAAAAATGCATAGTAGAAGTACCAGAAGGTGAAGACACAGAGAAATAAGCAGAAAATATTTTTTAAAAAAGGCTCAAAACATCCAAAATGTGATGAAAAACATTAACTTACACATCTAAGAAATGCAATTAAATTCAAGTGGGGTAAATGCAAAGAGGTCCACACCTAGACACACCATAGTTAAAATGTTGAAATTAGACAAAGATGAAGAGAAAATACTGAACATTGAACGGTTCACGATATACAGGGAAATCACGATAAAATTAACAACTCACTTTTAATCAGAAATAATGAAGGCCAGAGGCAGTAGTGTCAACCAAGAAGGTTTAATTCAGCAAAACTATCTCTCATAAATAAAAGTGAAATAAAGATATTCCCGGATAAACAAAAACTGAAAGAATTCATTGCTAGCAGACCTGCCATGTAAGAATGCTGAAGGAAGTTCTTCTGGCTGAAAGCAAGTAACACCAGAGAATAATTCAAATCCCCATGGAAACCAAAAAAAGCACTGGAAATGGACAAACTTCTACAAAGATACAAACTACCAAAGCTGAATTAAGAAGGTATAGAAAATCTGAATAGACCTAAACAAGAGATCGAATGAGTAATATAAAAACTCCACAAACAAATGTCCAGGCTCAGATGGCTTCACCAGTGAATTCTACCAATTAGAATGTAAAGAAATCTAAACATTTTTAAAAAATTAATACCAATCCTTCAGAAACTCTTCCAAAAAACATAAAAGGATTCCCAACACATTCCCTGAGGCTAGTATTACCCTGATAACAAAATCAGACAGACATCACACAAAAAAGAAAACTACAGATCAATATCTCTTATGAGTATAAACATAAAAATTCTTAACAAAATATCAGCAAACAGAATCTAAGAGCGTATTTCAATATGGATGTCTTCCTTTCCAATACAGATGTCTTTTATTTCCTTTTCTTGCCTACTTGTCCTGGCTAGAACGTCCACGACAATGCTGAATAGAAGTAGCATGACCAAACATCTTTGTCTTGTTAATGATCATAGGAGGCTACGGTTTGAGCGTTGGTTTGTGTCCCCTCCAAAATTAGAAACTTGATTCCTAATGAGACAGTTTTAAGAGGTGGAGCCTTAAGGAGATCATTAGGCCATGAAGGTTCCGTCATCCTGGATGGGATTAGTAGCCTTATAAAAGGCCAGAGGTAGCTAGCTAGGCCCCCTTTTGCCCTTTAGTCTCTTCTGATGTGAGGACAAATAGCCATTAAGCACATGAAAAGCAATGGAACAGATTTGTGTGTGTGTGTGTGTGACAATGAGCTCAGCAACAGAAAGGAATGCAGTGCTGTTGCACACTACAACAGGGATGAGCCCTGGGAACGTTATGCCAAGTGAAAGAGGCCAGGTGCAAAATGTCACATGTTGTATGATTTCATTGATATGAAATGTCCAGAATTAGAAAATCTATAAAGACAGCAAGAGGATGAGTGGCTATCTGGAGCTGGCCGAGAGTAGGATGGATTGGGGTGACTACTAAGGGGTTTGGAACTTTTCAGAGTGACAAAAATGTTCCAACATTTGCTTGGTGCGATGACTGTAAAACTCTATGAATACACTGAAAATCACTGAATTGTACACTCTGTTTTATTTATTTATTTTTGAGACGAAGTTTCGCTCTTGCTGCCTAAGCTGGAGTGCAGTGGCGCGATCTCGGCTCACTGCAACCTCCGCTTCCCGGGTTCAAGCGATTCTCCTGCCTCAGCCTCCTGAGTAGCTGGGATTACAGGTGCCCACCACCATGCCCGGCTAATTTTTTTTGTATTTTTAGTAGGGATAGGGTTTCACCATATTGGCCAGGCTGGTCTCGAACTCCTGACCTCAGGTCATCCACCTGCCTCAACCCTCCCAAAGTGTTGGGATTACAGGCGTGAGCCACTGCACCCGGCCTGCATACTTTAAAAAGTGAATTTAAATATAGATCTCACCTTATTAAATCTGTTAGAGAAAAAAACCAATATCAACCAAACAGGCAGCAGATGGAGTTGGCCAACACTTGCCCTGGCATATTGAGGGAAATTCTTTCTTTTTTTAAAAAAAAAATCAATACTTTAAAGAAGTTATGGGTGATGACATCTGAACATTTAGGATGATCAGATTTGGAGGAGGTGCTCTCTGGTTTCCATCCTTGATGTGGATTTCAGGGCATTTCAAGTTTTCTCTGTGGGAGCTGGCCTTTAAGACACTCTTTGGATGAGCAATGCTCGGTAACAGTTGCTGTGGATGCCTCACTGTAGTGGCAGCATTCGCAGCTTCCTGGCGTCTTTGATGTTGTCAGCATTTCATGTCAAATCAGAAAGATGTCTGAACCATTTTCCTGTGTGTTCATCAGGTTCCCTCCTCTTCATTAATGAGGCTGTCAAATGCTCCAAGAGCCTGTTAACTTCTTTCATATGTGTCTCTTCCTCCTAATGAGTGACTGCTTTTGGTTTGATATAAAACCTTTCTTTTTTTGGTGACAATGAGCTTTTGGAAGCCAGAGTTATTTTTTTTTTCCTTGCTCATTTTCTACTACTTTAGTTTCACATTCCATTAATTTTTATCTGAATTTTCTTTCCTTTCTAATAAATAAATTTGAAAATGATAAAAGGTATATTTTATACATATATCCAAATCAGAGTCTGTCATTTCTTCCTTATTTTATGGAAACATTCCCAAGCCACTTTCCAAATGGAAGTGAAAACAGTGCATTCAGACGTAATCAACAGTTTTGCATTGTGTTTTCATTGAGGTTTCTCTTCTGTCTTTGAAATTTTTTAGAGCCCTTCATTTATTGTCATCCATATGTTGTGAGGCTAGGCCAACTTTTATTTATTTATGTTTTAATTATTGTATTTATTTTTTTGAGACAGAGTCTCACTCTGTCGTCCAGCCTGGAGTGCATTGGCATGATCTTGACTCACTGCAACCTCCACCTCCTGGGTTCAAGTGATTCTCCTGCCTCAGCCTCCCCAGTAGCTGGGACTACAGGCATGCGCCACCACGTGCAGCTAATTTTTGTATTTTTAGTAGAGATGGGGTTTTACCATGTTGGCTAGGCTGATCTCGAACTCCTGACCTCAAGTGATCCACCCACCTTGGCCTCCCAAAATGCCGGATTACAGGTGTGAGCCACCACACATGACCTAGGCCAGCTTTTAGACAAGCAGACCATCCTGTTACACTTGGCCTTTCTAAAGAAATATCCATGTTGGATCTGTGTTTAAAGTACTCCATCTATAAAACAAACCTAAAATGAAAACAAAATGCTGCTCATATAGAAGTAGTCATAACCTCAGGTACCGTTGAGGCACCTTTTTCTCCAAAGATCTGAGGAAACGGCCAGCACACAGCCCATATTCTGCAATGACCCCAGGTGAGTTGGCACAGCGGTGTGGCAAGTATTTCTGGAAGCTACTATCACACCTGGACAGACACAATAATTTAACTCTACTTGTAAGAGACAGAACCGTGGCAATAAGCCAAAAAAATGCCCTCAATCCATTTTCTCTGTAGTCAAAGCAGCAAAATGCCCGAGGCCGTTCTAATGCCACCCACGGGAGAAGAGGTACATCAGTGAGAAGCAGGAATGAAGACAGAAGTGCTCTTAATCAAATATGGTTAAAATATCTTATTTTTGCAAAATTTACAAAACCATATGACCACGTGAACACATGGCTTGGCCTCTCCCCGGGCCTTGGAAGGGGGTCAGGTGAGCCAGGGGCCCTGAAGCCTAAGCATCATGAGCTTCATGGGAAATCGACTTCTGCTTCCTCCTCAAAGCCCCTCCATGGCTCCCCTCTTGCAGCAGGACCAAGCCTTGTGGCTGGCATCAAAGACTCGGTACGACTGGCCTCTACTTACCCCTCAGGGTCGCCTGCCCCAGCACATCAGCACTGCAGTGCTGACTGCTCTGAACAGACCCCACTCTCTTCCCTCCCTGCCCTGTGCACACCTCCATCTCCTCAACGCACACCTGGCGCAGTAGACCCCGTGCTGTGCCACCCAGATACCTCTTCAGGACCAAGTCATTGATTCCTCAAACTGTAGAGCATGTGGGCTGTTCATGGCTCACAGCTGAGTTCTTTTCCAGGAACAGCCCCCAGACCAAAGTCATGTCCCTTTCCTGGGGATAGCCAAAGCCAGTGACCGGTCAGGGTTGGGGTTCAAACGTTGCTTCACTTGGGCCAACTCTGAAAGGCTCCAGAGCTGCACGTGGTGCTGGCCGAGCCCTCTCCTGAAGTCCTATCCCTGTGCAGTGCCTCAGTCTCCCCACAGCACTGGCCCTGAGAGTGCGCCCTGGAACTTCTACCATCAGGTCTCTGTGTCTGAGGTCGTTTCTGGGGACCTGTACTCCTGTGTCCACGCCTGAGCTGCTCCCCTCCTGTGCTTCCTTCCTGGTCTTCCTTGCTTGGGCAAGCCCTGCCCAGCACCCGACTTTGCCCACATCTTCCCTTCCTTCCTAGCAAAGGCCCCTCACTCTCATGCCTTGCTAAAATCCTCCCAGGCCTGCCTTTGTGGCAGTCTGAGCCACGTGGGGACTGCAGAGGCCACTACTCTGTGGAAGGAGATACTGTGGGCAGGCGGTCAAGGGCTCTTCCTATCAGGCTGGGCCAACAGGAACTGACTGGGGTCAGGCAGCCCTGGCTCCCGGCCACTTGGGGTCCTAACCATCTCCTTCCTGGGCACCGTTACCTCATCTCTTGCCCCAAAGCCTCCCCTCACTCGAGCATGGAGGGGAGGGGAACAATCCAGAGAAATGCTGGCTGGTGTTCCCCTCAGCCAGTGGTGCAGGTGGGGCTTGCAGGCGAGGAGGGGCCCAGGTAAGGCAATGCCATGGCCTGAGTGTGTGTGTCCCCTCAAATTCATATGGTGAAGCCCTGACCCCCAGTGTGGTGGCCTTTGAGAAGTGTTAGGTAATGGCCCTCATGAGTAGGATTGACATCCTCATGAGAAGAGACGTGAGAGAGATGCCCTCTCTCCCTGCCATGTGAAGAGAACACGGGAACATGGCAAGCCAGGAAGAGGGTCCTTCCAGAAACCAACCTTGCTGGCACCCAGACCTTGGATTTCCCAGCCTCCAGGACTGCGAAGAACAAGGCTCTGTTGTGTACGTCACCAGCCTGTGGTATTTCTGTTAGAGCAGCCGACGCTGAGGAAGATGGAGTGGGTGAGCTGTCCTGGCACTGCTGAAGGCTGCGGCCGGGGCAGACTCTAAATCACTGGTGGCTGCAGGAACCAGGAGCCAGGAGGATGGAAGGAGCCACACAGTGGTTCCCCTGTCCCAACTGGGCAAGCCAGTGCCTAACCTGGAAATGGAAGCTGGGCATGACCACTCAGGGCAGCCCCCCAGGGTCTGCAGTGTGGGGGACCACCCCTGGGGCAGACCTGGATACAAATGTGTAGAAGGGAACAGGAAGACAAAGCAATGCAGAAAGAGAAAAAGTCACCCTCATTTCCGCCACGCAGATGTCATTCCTCTAATAGGCTGGTTGATTTCCTCCTGGACAGCTATGAGCGCTGAAAAGTGTGATAACCCTCCATGAAGAGTTCATCCTCTGATCTCCTCAGTGTGATGACCCTGCATGAAGAGTTTCATCCTCTGATCTCAGTGTCATGACCCTGCGTGAAGAGTTCATCATCCTCTGATCTCATGTCATGACCCTGCGTGGAAGAGTTCATCCCTCTGATCTTCTCATTGTGATGCATCCTGCATGAAGAGTTCATCCTCTGATCCTCCCTCAGTGTGGATGGACCCTCCATGAAAGAGTTCATTCCTCTGATCTCCTCAGTGTGATGACCCATGCATTGAAGAGTTCATCCTCTGATCTCCTCAGTGTGAAACCCGCGGTGAAGAGTTTCATTCCTCTGATCTCAGTGTGATAACCCTGCTGTGAAGAGTTCATCCTCTGATCTCCTCAGTGTTGATGACCCTGTGTGAAGAAGTTCATCCTCTGATCTCCTCCAGTGTGATGAACCCTGCGTGAAGAGTTCATCCTCTGATTCTGCTCAGTGTGAGACCCTGCGTTGTAAGAGTTCATCCTCTGATCTCCTCAGTGTGATGACCTGCATGAGAAGTTATCCTCTGATCTCCTCCAGTGTGATAACCCTGCGGTGAAGAGTTTCTCCTTGGATCTTCAGTGTGATGACCTGCCGTGAAGAGTTCATCCTCTGATCTCCTTCAGGTGATGACCACTGCGTGAAAGGGAGTTCATCCTCTGATCTCCTCAGTGTGATAACCCTGCGTGAAGAGTTTCATCCTCTGATCTCAGTGTGATGACCCTGCAGTGAGAGTTCATCCTCTGATCTCCTCAGTGTGATGACCCTGGTACCGAGCTAGCGGGGCCTGTGAGAGTTCATCCTCTGATCTGCTTCAGTGTGGAGACCCTGTGTGAGAGTCATCCTCTGATCTCCTCAGTGTGATAACCCTGGCGTGAAGAGTTCATCTCTGATCTCCTCAGGTGATAACCCTGCGTTGAGAGTTTCGAATTCTCTGATCTCAGTGTTGATAACGCTGCAGTGAAGAGTTCATCCTCTGAATTCCTCTAGTTTGATAATCGCTGCGTGAAGAGTTTTCATCCTCTGATCTTCTCAGTGTGATGGACCTGCCGTGAAGGAGTTCAGTCCTTTCTGATCTCAGTGTGATAACCCTGCATGAAGAGTCATCCTCTGATCTCCTCAGTGTGATACCCTGCGTGAAGAGTCTCATCCTCTGATCTCTTCAGTGTGATGACCCTGCGCCTTGTGAGGAGTTCAATCCTCTGATCTCCTCAGTGTGATGACCCTGCGTGAAGAGTTCATCCTTCTGATCTCCTCAGTGTTGTATGGATGACCCTGCATGAAGAGTTCACCTCTGATTCTTCCTCAGTGTGATGACCCATGCATGAAGAGTTTTCATCCTCTGATCTTCCGCAGTGTGATAACCCTCCGTGCAAGAGTCATCCTTGATCTCCTCAGTGTGATGACCCTGCCGTAAGAGCTTCATTCCTGATTCTCCTCAGTGGTGTGATGACCCTGCGTGAAGAGCATCCTCTGATCTCCTCAGTGTGATGACCCTGCATGAAGAGTTCATCCTCTGATCTCTCACCCATTGTTAGAAAAGAAACCATTTAATGTTGTTGACATGTTTTATAAACATATGCTTAAGTGCCTACAAATATTCCATCCACTAGAGAAACTTCAACATTTAAAGGGAAAGGTTATGTGTGCTGCGTGAATTTGGAACCCGTCATATGGGGAAATGAATGAATGAATGAATGAATCTAGAGCTGAGGAGACATGTAGCTTCCTCAGCCTAATCCTCTGGCCTATTGCCTTTTTTTTTTTAACCCAAAGGGAATGAGCCCACCTCTCCCCTCTCACCCAAACCAGCCAAACCAGCCTGTCCAACACAATCAGTTCCATGGAAAGGCTCCCCTCCTCCCTGCCCCCACCCCACCCCTCCCACTGAGCAACCTGGCCCCATCTCTCACTACCCTGGTCCTCTGCTTCATCTTATGGAGGCCAAGGTTCTGAACCCGCAGGCACCGCAGCATCCCTGCCTCCCGGTGCACATGGGCTCAGGGCAGGCAATGGATGGGCCATGCAGCCGCACAGCAGAGGGTGAGGGCAGATCACCTGTGGGCTCTGTGGCTTCTCTCCCAGCTACCTCCGTGTCTAGAATCTAGAGACAGATCTTCTCTCTCTAGGAAATGGTGGCAACAGAGGCCAAGAGGGGAGTGAGGTGCTGGGACAGCCAGCAGGAGTTCCCAGTCAGCGGCCTCATGCAGAGCCTGAGCTCTCCACAGCCCCTGCCGGGTGTCTGGGGATGCAGACGGACAGCTCTGTCCCAGAGCCACTTTCAGCAGGCAACCTGCCATTTCTCCAGCCCGGCCAGGCTTTGCCTTGCTCTCTCCTCTCTCTCCTTCCCCTCTGGCTCCCCTTGCAGGGAAGGGTGGGAGAGAAGATGATTGCTTTCCAGACGTAAAATCACAGTGCAAGAGAACAGTGATGCGTAGAACAGGGAAACATCCAGACCCACATTCAGGGATTCTGACAGCTACCCGGAGGAGCCCCTCTTCCACATTCCCCTAACCCCTAACACAGGATTCAGCACTGAATCCTGATCTAGGTCAATTTCAACCTATGCTCCTCGGGAACCAGGGGAGGCTGAGCAGAGCCCCAGCTCTGCCCCTCAGTCAGCACAACTATTCTTTATACATAAAAGGCAATTTCACTTACTGGGCTAAATGCAGAGGATCCTACCACCAAAATGAGTGAAGGGCTGCGGCCAGGTCAGTGGTCTCTGTGAGGAGGGGACACTTTGGTTGCATCTGCTCCCTGTCCTCACCAGACCTCCCCCACCCCGTTTCTACCTTGCAGGAGAAGCAGGGGGCAATCAGCTGGGGTGCAGGCCAGCCACACACACACATGTGGGGGCCCCACCTGCTCCTGCTCCTGCTCCCTGGGCCAGCATGCCTGTGCAGGGCCTGCCTTCCATTCCCTGTGCCTCCTCCCTGCCTGGGGTGGGTGGGGCGGGCAGGGAGCCATGCTTAGCTGGTCTTGTTCTCCAACTCAGCTTTCCGCAAGCACCCCCTGGGGTCACGGCAGATGTTCTGCCCTGCTCCTTCTGCTGAGCTCCTGTGGGAAGAGGACTAGCTGGGTGGTTCTGGCCTCACCAGGCCCCCAGTGAGTTACCAACAACTCTAACCCTTCATTAAATCTGGGCACATCTTAAAAACACCAATTCCCAGGTCCTCAGACAAAACCTTATACACGAATGTTCACAGCAGCATGACTCACAATGGCCAAAAGGTGGAAACCACCCAAATGTCCCTCCATGGAGATAACGGATGCACCAAATGTGGGACATCCACATGACGGGAGGTTATTCAGTGATCGAGAGGAATGGAAAGCGGACAGATGCCACACAGGATGACCCTTGGAACCATTCTGCTGAATGAAGTGAGTCAGATACAAAAAGCCACATATGTATGATTCCATTTATATGAAATTCCGGAATAGGCAACTCTACAGAGACAGAAAGCAGACTGGTGTTAGCCAGGGGATGGGGTGAGGAGGGAAGGGAGGAGTGACTGATAAATGAGACTTCCTTTTTGCAGTGATGAAAAGCTCTGGGACCGGGTAGTGGTGACGGTTGCCCGACATTGCGAATGTACTAAATGCCACCGAATGGTGCACTTCACTTTTATTTTTAGTTTTTGAGACAGGGTCTTGCTCTGTCGTCCAGACTGGAGTGCAGTGACGCAATCTCAGGTCACTGCAACCTCTGCCTCCCGGGCTCAAGAGATTTTCATGCCTCAGCCTCCTGAGTAGCTGGGATTACAGGCACCAACCACTGCACCTGGCTAATTTTTGTATTTTTAGTAGAGACGGGATTTTGCTATGTTAACCAGACTGGTCTTGAACTTCTGACCTCAGGCGATCCATCCGCCTCGGCCTCCCAAAGTGCTGGAATAACAGGCATAAGCCACTGTGCCCGGCCTGAGCTGTGCACTTTAAAGTGGTTCAGATAGTGAATTTTACCATAGTTTAAAAAAGAACACCCAAAACAATTATTGGATCCTGCCCCCAACAAAAGTCTTCAGGGATGGGCCTGGGAATTTGTTTCTTTCAGAAGCTCCACCAGGGACTAAAATTAGGTGGCTGGCCCAGTCCCGAGCCAAAGACTTCCATCAAGGAGCCACAGGTCCAGACAGTCTGGGGGGGTTCCAGGCCTGGCTGGGATGTGCACCGGTGTCCACGCCCCACTCCCTGCCCCCACTGCAGGGCCAGGGTGGTCTCAGTGGGGCTGAGCCTTCCTGGGCAGGGATCCAGGCTTTGCTCATTTGCATATGCCAGCCCCCTAGCAACTAACTGGCAGAGTAGGGGGTGTGTGATTTCATCTGAACCAATGAGAATCAGGTCTGGAGTTCTGGGAGGACCATGGGGAAGACGCCCTTCTTTCAAGAGTCACCGGGGGTGGGAAGTGGGCCTGGGGCAGCCATCAAGTGACCTTGAAGGACAGCGTGCCCAGCGAGGGACAAACACGGAGATCCTGGGGATGGAGAGGTTAAGCCTCATGCTGGGCCCGAGGACTCCAATGCTGACCTCAAGGTGAGGTGACCCACAGTGCCCAAGGGTAACCAAAGGCTGCCAGGACCCCAGAAATTACTCCTTAGAAGGGGATTTCTGAGTGGGGGGCATGAAGCACTGTGAGGAGCTCTCAGATGCCAGGTGTGCTCCAGCACAGGGTGGAGGCAGCTCTGGCGTATACTGTGTGAGGGGTAATTAGAAAGGGGAGAGGAGAGGGCAGCAGAGGTCCCTGAGAGGGCCCCCCATCTCCACTTCAGGGCCTGTCCCTGGCGACCTGGGCACCTAAGATTCCTGGCCTCTGCACTGCTGCCCTTGATCCTGCCTCACCTTGCCAGGTGCACACATAGTCCCGTCCAAGGGGGGTCCCTTCTTGGTCTTGCAGAAGTAGGGGTTGTCGGGGTGGCTGCACCACAGCTGCTTGCAGGGGTCGAAAGTCCGGAACTGGAAGACAGAACCACAGCTTGCCAGGCCCTCCCGCCTCAGGGACCTCCCAGGGGTGCCACCCACGCCCCGGGTCCTGTAACCTGAGATGCCCCAGTGGGACTGGCCCGTGATGGGCCTGTGTGGCTGGTGCATGTCATGATTCTGGAGCGGTGAGGACCCTGCCCGTACAGCGTGGGGGCTGCCGCATCCCTGGACGTGGCTGGGCCTCTCTGCTTCCATTCCTTGGAGGCTGCACACCTCAGAGGGCCTGGCAGGCAGCTGGGCCCTGTGTGCCCGCCTGAGGCTAAGTGCGTCCCTTTTGACCCTTTCTTTGCTGTGGATTCCCCTCCTAAACCCAGGTGAAGCCCTGCCCCCACCCCACAGGCCTGCCCCCTCTGCAGCCTCGGCCTCCCCAGACTTCACAGTCCTCTTGCCTGGCCTTTCTGCTTCCTGTCCTGATAGCACTTCCCGCAGGACAGCCCTGAGGGATCAGCTGAAACTCAGCCGCGGCCCTGAGGCTCCCCTACTCAAGCCTTTCCAGAGCCCCCCATCGCCATGAGAACCGAGTCCACCCTGCTCCTTAGGGGGTCCTGGAAGGAGTTAGCCCTCCTGCATTGGTACTCGACTCCATCACTTGCTCACTGTGTGGACTCAGGCAGGTTACCTAGCCTCTCTGGGCCTCCGTTTCCTCATCTGTAAAATGGGACTACTTTGCTTCCTTCCTTCATGCAGCAGAGGCAAGCATTAAGACACTCACAGACACCGAAGCTCCCCCGCATGGCCTCCACCCTGATGGCCAGTTCCTCTGACGGCTCAGCCCTGGCCCTCGGCCCTGGAGAGCATCGAGTGCTCCTATGCCTGCCACGCTCTCCTCCAGGCCTCTGTGTCCATGGCCCTCCCTTCCTGAATGCCCTCTCCTTCTGCTTAGCCTGCAGGCCTCCCTTCTTCCTTGGGAGCTCTCCTGACCTCTGCAGGCTGACACAAAGGCCTTGCCAGGCTCTCACTGCCCCTGGCTGACACCCTGGTCACAGCCCTGTCACCCATGTGCTTCCTGCCTAGGACCATCTGGGCCTGCCAGGTGGGCTCAGGGTGCCTAGCGGGTAGGGAGTGGTGGGTGCAGAGGGAGAGGCTGCCACTCTGGAGGGCTGCTCTGCGCTCCCCATGCTGGGCTGATCCTCACACTGTCCCAGGAGCTGCCCCAACACCAGCACACTTCCCCTGAGGTCTGGGAGGGGACCCCGCTGCAGGGCTGCCACACTCACCGCTGTGCACATCATGTAACCCAGGCCGAAGTCAAAGCGGCACTGCTCGTTCATGGAGTAGTGCAGCCCTGGGAGCTGGGGCAGTGCCGGCCAGTCGTGGGCAAAGGGGTCATCCCGCAGGCAGTCATAGGAGCTGTGGGGGACACACGGAACCTCAAGAAGCGTTCAGCATGGCTGACCATCCAGCCCTGGAGGCAGCTAAGGCCCCTGCTGGAGCTGCCACAGCAGCCCTACCTGCACATCCCGGCCCCTGGCTGTGCTGCCTCAGTTTCCCTGCTGTGTCTCTTGTCCTTGGTGTAAGATACCAGGACCCGGCTTGCGCAGACCCCAGGGTAGCTGCCTTGCCTACTTGCCATTCAAGGACAGACTCCTGACAATGGGTTCTCCTCCAGACACCAGGCTCCTCTCACAGGTGTGTCCTCTCTCCTCCCCTGCACACAAGGCTAGGGGACCTGAGGTTGGAGGGCTCTGGCTCCGGTGCATGGGGACTTGCACCCTCCCAGAGCTGAGCCCAGGGACTGAGGGGTCGCCCTCGGAGGACAAGGGTGGTACTCACTGCAAGTAGCGACTCAGCTCCTGCTGGCTGCAGCGGGACCAATGGAAGCGGTGGAAGGCGGCCTGCACCAGGGGCGCCATGATGCTGCCCAGCCGCACCTCGTCGCCGCAGCGGTTGCCCTGCCCGTCATGCTCCATGCCCAGCCTGTGAGGGGTGAGGCAGCTGGTTGAATCCTATTGGCACACGGGCCTGCCAGCCCCACCCTGCCCCGATGATAGGAGGGAGCCCCATCTTTCCCTCACGGGCTTCCCCTGACCTTGGCCCACCCTGAGCCGGGTGGCACCGACCTGCTGCACTTTGAAAGCTGAGGCACTCTGGGGAGACAGTGTCCAGCGGGTAGTCCCCAGGTATCCTGTCCCCAGGAGGGGCATGCACACCTTGGCGGAACCATGGCTTCCCTGCCTCCAGCTTTCTGGGCGAGCCACCCTCCAAACCTCCGATCCTCCTTTACAACATGGGGTAGAGCCCACCCTGCCTGGGGGCTTGGATGGGATAATGTGGCAAGGCCCAAGCTCTAGCTGGCCCAGGGCGCCTGCTCAGTCTGCAGGTGAGCCCTTCCTCCTTTGGTTGTTGCCTTCAGCAGACAGTGGGCCTTGGGCCAGCACTGCCCAGTGCTGGGAAGACAGGAGACCACACCCCAAGTGGCTTTCACACAGTATGTGTCCCTCTTAAGGCACAGAGAAGTGGGCAGCCAGGGCTGGGGATCCTAGGGAGGCCCCTCTGTGCCCCGCCCTTCCACTTACACGTGGCCAGTCTCATGGGCCACCACGAAGGCTGAGGAGAAGCCGTCCTCGTGGTTCAGGGTGCAGCTGCGGACTGGGTGGCACATGCCGGTGACGGGAGCATAGCCTGGGAGGAGACAAGAGGCGGCTCTAGACGCTGCCATAGACTGAATGGGAAGGTGAGGCCTGGCCCAACTCCCAGGCGCTGCTTCTCCTCAAGGCCCCAGTGCCTCCTGTTCCACAGGTAACTACCCCCAGCTGGCACAGCTCAGAAGACACCATAGCAGACACCTCATAGCCTGTGACATCTGGCTGACAGCAGGCCCCCAGCCCATCACCATGCAAGCCCCGTGGCCGTTCTGCCTGCAACAGCTATACTGCAGCTGGGGCCCTCTGCTTAGTCAGATGTCACCTGCTATGGCTTGTCTGATACCTGACAGTTTCCTGCCTGCCATTCTCTTTCACGCTGCCTGCCCCTGCCCACTGTCTGCCTCACTGAGTGGCCCCTGAGCAGCACATGCTTCCACACTTCTCTCCCTGCTAGAGGCATCCTGCCCCTCATCTGCCTGGCATCACACCCTCCAAGCCCACCTCCTCTGGGGGTTTTTCCTGGGTCTCCCCTTGTGTCTCTGGGGTCCTTGAGACCCCAGCTAAACCTGTTTCCATAACGCCGCAGAAGGCTGCAAAGCTGTTCAGCCCATGTGCCACACTAGCCTGCAGAATCTCCCAGAGGGGGCTGGCTGGTGTGGACTGAGAGGTCAGAGCCACCGCAGAAGATGAGACCAGTGGCCTATGACAGCCCAGGGCCAGGGGGAGGGTGGCAGAAGCTCATGATGCTGAGACCCCACGTCAAACTGCGGAAGACAGATAATGAGACCGATTCATTTCCCCAGCTCTTGTCTCAGCAGAGGGAGGCGGCTTGGACAAAACAGAGAAGTGCATACAGGGATATGGATGCCACATGAGGTCTCTACTTGTACCCCTGGGAGTCTTCCTAGAGGCCTGCCAAGCATGGAGCCCTGACTTTCAGAACCCCAACCTGCCCTCACTCCTGCCATGCCCCGGTGAGAGACCCTGAGGCCATGTGTTCCACAGAGAAGGGAAGGAGGGTCGCTGGGATCCCGGGTGAGCTGGCGGTGTATGCCCCTAAAAATAGAAGTGTGGTGATCCAACCCTTGTCTTTTCCCATTGTAATAAATAGGGAAATCTGCGTTTTTTGCTCTGCGGATTTTGAGACGAGTGTTGAGTCTGTGTGCCGGAGTGGAACGCTGCCATCTCCTCTTTGTCCTTTGTGTGCAAGGCTTGCAGATGCATCTGCCTCGTGGGAGACTTTTCATTCCTCCTACTTAGCATTACAGGAGCCTGCGAGATTTGAAAGCGCATCTTTATGTTTTTCTTTGTTTTCTTCCCTCTTATTTTACTGTGTGGCTGTTTCCTCCATCCGGAATCTTATTAGACAGAGTGTGCCTCCTCGATGGAGGATATGTCTCCTAACTTCTCTCATGTTCATCTTTTTGTCTTTTGCTCCCATTGGGAGATGCCCTTGACTTTTCATTTCAGCTTTCGATTTTTTTTTTTTTTTTTTTTAAGATAGGGTCTCACTCTGTCACCCAGGCTGGAGTGCAGTGGCGTGATCCTGGCTCACTGCAACCTCTGCCTCCCGGGTTCAAGCGATTCTCCTGCCTCAGCCTCCCAAGTAGCTAGGACTACAGGCGCCTGCCACCTTTGCCCGGCTAATTTTTGTATTTTTAGTAGAGACGGGATTTCACCATGTTGGCCAGGCTGGTCTCGATCTCCTGACCTTGTGATCCGCCAGCCTTGGCCTCCCAAAGTGCTGGGATTACAGGCATGAGCCACTGTGCCCGGTCTAGCTTTCAAATTTTTTACTTTCCCCATCCTATCCATAATTTTATACAAATGCTTTGTTGTTCTCTAATTCTTCATAGAAACCTCCTCTGGGTTTATGGATGTATTTTCTCAAACATTCTGGGAATACTACTTTTAAAAACCTGCTTTTCTTCTCTCTAAATTATCTCTGTTTCCTCTAGAGCCAGTTTTCAAACTTTTTGTTTTGTCTTACATCTTGGTCCGTCTTTTTTTTTTTTTTTTTTTGAGACAGTCTCATACTCTGCTGCCCAGGCTGGAGTGCAGTAGCACAATCTCGGCTCACTGCAACCTCTGCCTCCCGGGTTCTAGCGATTCTCCTGCCTCAGTCTCCTGAGTAGCTGGGATTACAGGCGCCCGCCACTACACTAGTTAATTTTTGTATTTTTAGTAGAGACGGTGTTTCACCATGTTGGCCAGGCTGGTCACAAACTCCTGACCTCAAGTGATCCGCCTGCCTCGGCCTCCAAAGTGCTGGGATTACAGGAGTGAGCCATCGCACCCGGTCAATTTCACATTTTTAAATGAGTGATCGGGTCACTTAATATAAAAGCTGTGTCGGTTTCCTCTCCTGGGGGATAGCTCTGCTCCCCCATTAGTGCCCTCACCATGACAAAAGAGCCAAGCGCACCCTCATCACGTGGCTGGGGCAACCCCTGGCTGCACTGCGTTCGAGGGCGAGCTATCCACTCCTCACCCAGACATGGCAGTTTCAGTCTTTTCAAGTTAACTAAGCTATTAGCTATGTCTTGATATCTCATTGTGGTTTCCTTCTCTTTCCTTTTTTTTTTTTTTTTTTTTTTTTAAGACAAGGCCTCGCTCTGTCGCCCAAGCTGGAGTGCAGTGGTGCAATCATAGCTCACCTCCTGGGCTCAAACAATCCTCCCACCTCAGGCTCCCGAGTGGCTGGGACTACAGGCATCCAGCACCATGCCCAGTCTCATTGTTTCAATTGCATTTTTCCAATGTCTACTGAGGTTGAGTGCCTTTTCATACATTTATTGCTCATTCATATTTTGTTAAGAGCCTGATAAGAGTCTCCTGCCCACTTTCCAACCGGATTGTTTTTATTATCCTTACTGTTATTGCAGGCATTCTTCATATACTTCAGATAGCAGGTCCTTTTTCATAAATACTTCCCCCAGTGGATTAGCAGTGCCTTTAATGCACAAACTTTTAAAATGTGCTACTATTTATCCGTTTTTTCCATTGAGTTTGTGGGTTTTTTTTTTAGGTCGGAGTCTCGCTCTGTCACCCAGCCTGGAGTGCAGTGGCGCGATCTCGGCTCACTGCAAGCTCCGCCTCCCGGGTTCACGCCATTCTCCTGCCTCAGCCTCCTGAGTAGCTGGGACTACAGGCGCCCGCCACCGCGCCCGGCTAATTTTTTGTATTTTTTTTAGAGACGGGGTTTCACCGTGTTAGCCAGGATGGTCTCAATCTCCTGACCTCGTGATCTGCCCGCCTCGGCCTCCCAAAGTGCTGGGATTATAGGCGTGAGCCACCGCGCCCGGCCTATTTTTTTTTTTTTGTCGCTTTTAAAGAAAACATCTCTTACTCCAAGAACATGGAGCTGTCCGCCTATGTTATCTTCTTTCATTATTTTGCATTTCTTATTTAGACCTAAAATCCATGTGAGATGCTCTCTGTCTACAGAGTGAGTGGAGGTGACAGGCCTCCTTTCTTTCCAAATTAGCCCCACACCATTTGTTAGACTGTTTTCCTCCTCTTCTCTGAAATGTCACTTTTGTGACACAAAAGTGTCCCTATACACATAGGTCCAATTCAGGACACCGGATTCTGTTCTAATGTGTATTTGTCTGTCCGTGCACTGCCCCACACCCTCACCCAGCTAAGGTGGCCACAGCCTTCCTTGCCCTGACACTCTTCCCTGGGCTGGGCCAAGGCTCCCAGGGCCCCTTGCACGATCAGGGGCTTATTTCCAGTTTCATGCCTCTATGGCCCTGCATGGGTGAGGCTCACCTTGCATGCCAGAAGGCCCAAAGTCCTGCCGTGTGAGGAAGATGGCGTGATCGTGGTATTCATCGTGGTCCGTGTCTGGCTTCTGCTGGAGGTAGGCCCAGCGGCAGACATTCTCCAGGCTCTGAGAGGGGTTCCCGATCTCGATGAGGCTCATGGACTGCAGGGGGATGGAGAGAAATGGAAGAGAGAGGTTGGCGCCTGGTGGCCCAGCAGGGGGCCGAGCAGTCTGCAGTGTTGACAGACCCCATCCACTGGGAATCTGGTCCATATAGTACAAAGGCCCGGCCCGGTCACTCTCAGGACCTGCTCCCACTGGGCTCCATTCTTTGACATGGAAGGAAAGGTTCCCCAGTCACACTCACCTGCATGAGTTTCCACACAAAGTCACCGCAGTTTTCAGGTGAGATACGGAAGCCAAGCTCTAGGTCATCTAAGGCCTCACATAGTCCCTCCATTACCCCAATTCCAGAAGTCCCTGTGTTTGTTCTATGAGGCACCTGTTCCGTGAAAGGCCTCCACAGAAGGCCAATGCCATGCGGACCTCACCCCAAAGAGCTCACAGTTCTGGGAGGGTCTGTGGCAGGAGAGGTGGAAATCCCAATGTGGTGTGCAAGGCCAGAGGAAGCAGGCGATCACTTTACATGTTCCGCCCATGTGAAGGTACTTGCAGAAACCAGTGCAGGGCAGGAAAAGAAACTGCAACTGACATATTCGGTTGGTGTAAAGGTAATCGCGGTTTTGCCATTAAAAGTAACGTCAAGGACTTTGGCACCAAACTAATAGAAAAACAGCTGTATCAAGAACAGGGGCATACACAGATGATTCCCACAGGAACCACACGTGGGAAGCCACTGGGAACCATCCCATTCCATTTTGTATCATGACATACGCCTGACAGCCAGGGTGGCCTCGGGACCACGTGTCCTGCACACCCTCTCTGCACCACGACATTCGCAGGCACTCTCATTTAGACTCAGGACGAAGAAAGCTGTCCTGGACAGGAAACTGAGACTCAGAGAAGTTAAGCAGGTTGCCCACGTCACAAAACTAGGAAGTAGGAGAATTGAGATCGGATCCGAAGAAGCCTGAAACCAAAATCCATACTCAATTCAGCGCCCTAAACTTCCTCCTTAAATAAGACGTGTACAGTATCGTTTCAAAAGCGAGGCTTCTTTGAGCGGCGCCCTTCCTTTTTTCCTCCACAATCCTCACAGCATCATTTTGGTTTCTGTTCTCACCATAGACTCCAAACACCGAAGTAGTTCCCTCCAAGAGAACCAACAGTCCCTCTGAGTCCTGGGCGTGTTCTTTTCCCCTTTAAGGATTTATCTGGCCATAAAATAGAGATGTGCATTCCTTGGTAGCTATGTATGCAGCTGTTTTTTCTCTTGCATAAATATATCTCTTGCATAAATATAAGTAGAGCCACGTATTTCTCTTTGTGTGTATAAATAACAAAGAGTTAGCTGAGCACAGTGGCACACACCTGTAATCCCAGCACTTTGGGAGGCTGAGGTAGGAGGATCACCTGAGGTCAGGAGTTTGAGACCAGCCTGGCCAACATGGTGAAAACCTGTCTCTACTAAAAATGCAAAAATTAGTCCGGCTTGGTGGCGTAATCCCAGCAACCTGAGAGGCTGAAGCAGGAGAATCGCTTGAAGCTGGGAGGCGGAGGCTGCAGTGAGCTGAGATTTCGCCACTGCCCTCCAGCCTGGGCAACAGAGTGAGACTCCATCACAAAACAAAACAAAACAAAACGAAACGAAACAACAAAGGGTATTGTTAGCAAACCAGTTAGGTCCAGAAGAAGGGAGCACAACTCAAGCCTAGTAAGACAAGTCGTTCCCAGGGGTCCCAGTCAATGACTGACAAGATGTCAGACCAATTCCCAAGTCCCAAGCACAGAGTTAATTGTAAGATTTTATTTCCTGCTCCTGGGAGATGAGATAACTCATTCGAATAATGTTTCCATGAGTCCTGATGAAATAAGTCATAAATCAGTGTGTGATGTCCTGTGACCAGGACTTGTGGGACATTGGCACAGCCTAGAGGATGCTGGAAGAGGGCAAGGGGAGGTGCACTTCCTGTTCCCATCATGACCAAGAAGAGCATGTGACTAGCTCTGGCCAATGAGCTGTGAGCAAAAGTGGGGCATGTCTCTTTTTGTTTGGAGCATCTAATTGCCCACTGAGACCCTTCAGAGATCTCTCTTTTCTGGCATGTGATCTGGGAACATAAAGACAGTGGCTGCTCACTAGAACCTGAGTGACAATGAAACCCAAATCCTCTGCCAACCCACACTGAACATACAGCGTGAGCAGGAAATCTTGGTCGTTTTAAGCCATTAGGATGCAAAGTGTGTTTGTTTCTGTAGCATAACCTCACCTACTCCAATTGATACAGGAGGAAGGGAGTGGGTATCTGCATCACATCCAAGCCTGATCCCTGCAGCTCATCCCAAGTCCCAGCCGGGTAGTATCCGCCTCTGGGTAGCCTTGAGAGGTCACAGCTCTGAAGGAGGAATCAGGTGAAAGAATGTCCTTTCTCACTGTCTCCACCTAGGGAGTGAGCTTGGGATGGCATGAGGAGGAAGGGACCCTGGGGTGGATGGGATTCGGTGCTAGAGCTTGGGCCTTGTGGTTGGTTGTACTCACTGAACTTAAGATTGGCAGCCCAGGCCGGGCGCGGTGGCTCAAGCCTGTAATCCCAGCACTTTGGGAGGCCGAGACGGGCAGATCACAAGGTCAGGAGATCGAGACCATCCTGGCTAACCCGGTGAAACCCCATCTCTACTAAAAAATACAAAAAACTAGCCGGGCGAGGTGGCGGGCGCTTGTAGTCCCAGCTACTCGGGAGGCTGAGGCAGGAGAATGGTGTAAACCTGGGAGGCGGAGCTTGCAGTGAGCTGAGATCTGGCCACTGCACTCCAGTCCGGGTGACAGAGCGAGACTCCGTCTCAAAAAAAAAGATTGTCAGCCCAGATATGGATGAGCCTAGGGAACCTTATGTTAAATGAAATAAGCCAGGCTCAGAAAGACAGATATTGCATGCTCTCGCTCCTATGTGGAAGCTAGAACAGTTGATGTCATAGAAATGGAGAGTAGTTCCTAGAGGCTGGGGGCAGCGGGCTGGGGAGTGCCAGAGGCTGGTTAACATATCCGAAAGTACAGCGAGATGGGGGGAATAAGTGCTAGTGCCCTGTAGTGCCAGAGAGTGCCTGGAATCCATAAGAATGTATGGTGCATTTTCAAACAGCTGGAAGAGTGGACTTGGAATGTTCCCAACACAAAGAAATGATAACCGAGGTGACAGATATGCTAATTACCCTGATGTCATCATGACACATTGCATACCTGTGTCTAAATCTCACACCCTACCCCAGAAATATGTACAATTATTACATGTCAATTAAAAATAACAGTAAGAGCAAAATCAAAAACCAAACAAGCATGACTTTTAACATAAATGTTTTAAAAATGCCAGCCCAAATCCAAATCAGAAGGTCAGCACAAAGGTCACTAATGATTGCTTTTGCTAGGATGGTGGCAGGCCCCTGCTGCAGTGTGAGTGTCTCTATCCATGACACCCAGCACAGCTCAGCAGCCTCGCTGGGCTCCAGGGAAAGCGGCCTTGCTTCCTCCAGGGCACATCTCCCAGCATCAGTGTCAAGGGAGTCCTGCCCATGATAAACTCACCTGTCCTCAGGGTCCTAAGCCCCATGTAGTGGGACGGTCCCTTCCAATGCCCTGGTGGGCTGCAGGGACTTCTGCCTGCCCTTGTTTCCCTTTCTTGAAACATCCCCTCCTTTAATCTGAGTCAGACCCCAGGCTTCAGGGGCGGGCCATCCTGGCCAATCCCAGCACCCTGCCTTCCTGGCCACCATGAAGGATCAGGGTGAACACACAACCAAAGTGGACCAAGGAGTGGGCAAGGTGTGAGGTGGTGGCCTGCGGCGGCTGGAGCCCCTGCACTACAGGAGACCCCCCACCAAGGATTAAAGGAGGATGACACCCCTGTCGAGCTAAGACTGGGGCTGCATTCTCATCTGAAGGCTGTACTGGAGGCGGGTCAGCTCCCAGGCTCATTCAGGTGGTCACGGCGGGCCCCCGCTTCTCAGAGCTGTTGCACACCATACCGTGTGGGTGGGGCTGTCACCCATGGCAGTTTTACCCCCCACCGCCGCCCCCTGCTCGAGGGAACCCAAGAAACAACAAGAGAATGCACCTGTATCAAATGCAGAAGCCTTTGATAGAATCTCAGTCCTGTCTACCCCACGGCATGGACATTAAGAGACCGGGTCACTGGGGGACATCGCGAAGGCTGCCTGCTGCTGACCTGCGTCATTTATGCATCAAGAAGTTCCTCTCCTTGTGAAAGCCAATTCTGAGTTGTGTCCTTGTCACTTGCAGCTGACAGACTCTGAGCCACATGCTTCCTCCTTTGGGGGACCCCAATCAGGACATTCTCTGGCCCATGAAAGATGGCGTCTGGTCTGGGGGCAGCTGATATGTTCTGGGGGCAGTTTGTATGTTTTCCAGTGGGAGAAGCCCCTGGCCAAGTCTTTGAGGAGTCAAGAGTCCAGCCAGAAAGACATGCCCCAATGTCAGGCCCAGAGGCAGGAATGAGGCCATCAGGTAGGACAGAGCCGCGGCAGGAGCCAGGCTGAGGCAGGCTGGGAGCAGGCAGGCTGGGGGTGTGCAGGGAGGTCCGCCATCATAGTGTGTGGGCTTGTGGGGAGTACTGGGAGGAAGCTAGAAACCCAAGTGCCTACAGGAGCAAGGCAGCTGACAAGTCAATGAGGCAGGTGACAAGTCAACGAGGCAGGCTGGTTGCACGAAAAGTAAGTCCATCTTGTGTTTTCCCAGTTTTGAAGGAGAAAGGGTACAGAGGAATATTTCCCTATTAGAATAGAGTTGGGGGTGGTGATAAGGAATGGCGAGGACTGTGGCAAACCCAGGTGCCCAGGCACAGCTGAAGGGAGCAACATCCGCCCAGTGCTGGCAGGAACAGAGGCCCGGAGCCACCGGATCAGATTTCTCAGGTCAGTCGTGAAATCTGGATTTTACAGACACCTACCTAGTAGTAAACACTGGCTCAAATTAAAATTAGTTATGCAGACGAAACAACGCATCCCCCCGATCACTGCCTTATTCCAGAACCCTGGAATAAGAGCCCTGCAGTGAACAGCCCCTTCTCCACATCCCTGCAGACTGGATCCACTCTGGCTCATCACCTCTCTCCTCCCAGATGCTGGCTTCTGTGGTTCAGCCCGGGTTCCCAGCGCCTCTTAGCAGCCAAAGTGATCCTGCTGCTGCGGCAAGATAATTTATTGAAATATTGATTTGTGTTTTTGTTCTTGCCTCGCTTTGTTCTTGGCCCATTCCAAGAAGGCAGTCTGCCACTTTCGTTCTCCAACCCCAAGGGGGTTGTACTGCAGGGTCCAGAGCTAAAGGGGTCTACGACCCCCTTCTGGCTTTGGGGTTCTGAGGAGACTCCCTGAGGAGGGGGCAGGGGGAGGGCTGGGGTGCATGGGCACAGGGAGGGGAAGCTGCACTGGGGCCAGGGGAACCCTGGGAGGCAGGACTTCAGAAGACATGACAGTGTGCTGGACCTTGGGAGCCTGGGTCCCAGCAGGGGGCACCCCAAGAAGTAGAGGAGAACGTGACCTCAGTGTCCAGGTACCCCAGGACTCAACCTGCCACTAGGATCTTAACTGACAAGCCATGGAGCTGCTTGTACTTTCTCTCTGCAATGTCCCAACATTTCCAAGGTCCCGGCCTATCGCTGATGGGCACAGAGGAGTCCAGGGACAGAGATCTTGTCCTTGCTGGGTCTGGAGCATTCAAGGGCTATGGGGTACCCATGATGCCCAGACATTGACCTTGTGCCCAGAGACTAGGGCAAGGGCTGTGTGCATTCTTTAAAAAGCCCTTTGGGTCAGTGAGGAAGGCATGGGGATAGAAGGGGACAGTGTGGCACTAAGATGCATGCAGGTGTGGCTGGTGCTATGTCAGGAGGGTCAGGACCTGGGGGCAGGAGCTAAGAGGCATCAGGGCTGCAGGATGGGAACAATGAGGCAGAGACAGCACCAGTCTCTGGCTTTGGGGATTGGTAGCAAGGCAGAAATGGAGGCTTGGGAAGGGGACGACAAGCTCCAGAGGAAAAGCGTGGGGTCCGCAGTGCATGGAACATGGTCACGGCAATGTCTTTCCTGGCCAGCTTGCTCGTGGGGAAGAGCTGGACAGTTTGGCTTTGGGAGCTCTTCCACTTTTGGGGGTGCAGCCCTTGTGGGTGATCAGTTCCAATCGTTAGCAGGGGCCCACGTTAGGCCTCATGGAGCACAGGTTCAAAAGGACTGAAAACTGGCCAAAGTGGGTTTGCCTGGTGGCAGCACCCAAAGCAACCATCCCCAAACTCCTGCTCATGCACCCCAGAGCCCCCTCCATCCACTCCTTCCACTCCATGAGAGCTACAGGCAGCCTTGGGTTCTGCATGCCTCTAAGGACTCCTCACAGAAAGAAACTGATGTCCAGGCAGAGACATCGGGGCAGCTGGACAGGTCTGCAGCCCAGGAGGGAAGTCTGGGCTGGCCGTGGGCAGGGCAAGGCCCTCGCTGCGGGAGGAGTCAGAACCCAGGGAGAAGAGCCAAGCTCAGGTCTCTCTGCTGAGATCTCCAGCAAAGGATACTCTCCTGACATGCAGGGAGCTCCCCCGTGGGCCACTTGGGCTCCAGCGGGACCACCTGCTGGGATGCGACCTCCTTTGCTCCTCTGCCACCTGGCCTGCATGCAGGAGGCCAGATGGGTCCCTGCTGCCTGGGGCACCCCAGCCCCCACCATCCTGCACCCTTGCTTGTATCAAGCATGGGAACTGTGCTTCCCCTGAGCGAGGAGGAGGAAACACACATTTCTCATATATGGATCTCCTCCAGAAGTGAGGGAGGCTGCATTGCTTGTTTCAACTGAGGATTCTTTCACCAGCTCACCCTGGTCATCTGCGTCCCTCCCAGTCCTGAATGCGCCTGACTTTCACCTGCCTGCTTGGCTCTGAACGGCTCCTCTAAGAAAGTCTGTCTGTGTGACTCCACCTGTTCCCAGCTGTGCTGACATGGGGACCAGGAGTGAGCCCCTTGGGCCATGGTGTTCCTGGGGAGTAGCAGCCCGGGCTCTGCAAGAGGGTGGCCACAGGACCAGCCAGGGGCTTTACAGGGCATCCAGTCCTCTCCCGGGCAGCCGCGGGCACCCACCTTCCAGAGCAGGGGGCGGTAGATGGTGCTGTATGACTGTGGATGGACATTTCTAGACCCTGGGGCTGCATGCTAGCTGCAGGATCCACCTCCTGAGTGCGGCAGGGCCTCTGAGGGCAGACTCTTCATAGCAGCAGCAGCTCCCAGAACTCCCAGCTCCAGCCTGGGGGCCCCAGAGGAGCCAGGCCAGAGAAGCCTTCAGTCAAGCCGTGGATGGAGTCCAGGGACCCACCCAGTCCAGGATGCAGGAGGAGTCCTGTGTGGGCTGACCCTAGCTCAGAGCATGGGAACAGAAGAGCTTCCTAGGAGGCTGATCGGACCCTCCACAGGGGCCTGAGGACAGTGGTCATCCCTCATGGAGGGCTCTGCCACCTGTTTGGATGTGACATCGACTGCTGCAGACATGGGCTCCCAACTGGGCTCCACTACCCGAGTGCTTTGGGGCCCTGGCCCAAGCTGGCTCTTCCCATGTGCAGGGTCCTCCTTGGCCATCATGAGCAGCCACCTATATCCACATGGAGACCCTCCTTGCTATGCTGGTTCACAGAGCTGCCCAGATGCACAAGCAGACACTCGTCCAGGCCCCTGGGGTCCTCCCAGAGCAGCGCCAGGAGCCTGGTCCCAAAAAGAATGGTGTTTCCTCCGGGTTCAGCCTGTTTGGCTCCCCTGGCCTGGGCTGGAAGGGGTCTGAGGACATGCGTGAAAGGCTCAGTGATCCCACCATGAGGTGGAGAGGGCAGATCTGAGAGGGCAGATCTGAGGGACTTAGCGAGTCAAGAGCTTGATGGCCCTCACCTTGGGTCCGAAGGTCACTTTGCTGAACGCTCGCCAGGGCTGTCAGGAGTTTTGGCCAGGGCAAGGATGGGGAACCACTGCGGGTCCCTGAACCTCAGGCCCAGCCTGCAGGGGTCTGGGTAACCCCACGGGCCTCAGGGAACAGCCAGAAGCTTAGGGGGCCTGTGGGCCTTGGGTGGGCAAGTGGACTGTGTCCAGCTCCAAGCCCCAGCCCCCATCCTGGCCGTGTGACCCTGGCTCTGAGCTGCCTGCCTGGTCCCCTCTCCTGGGTGCGGTCGGGCACCTGCCAGATGGGGCACCTACTGGGGATATGCCTGTTGCTGTCGCTGGCCTCTGAGCCATTAAAGCCTAAGCTCCTTGAGGGCTGGGTGGATGCTGGGCACGACTCTGTGCCCCAGCCTTGGCCCATGCCTGCCCTCAGTAGCCCCGCTCGGAGCAATGTCAGCTTCTCTCCATGCCAGGATGAGGCAGCGAATGTGGCCAGAGGGCCCTGGCTGCTGGGTGCTTAGTGACCGGGAGGGAACACAGGAGTGAAGGAATGAACACAAGCACCCTCAGGAGCCAGGCTGGGCAGGGAGGGAGGGGCCGGCGGTGGGGGCGTTCTCAGGAGGCCTGGGGAAGTGAGCCAAAAGGGCTGCCCCGCAGATGCTGACCCCAATAATAAGTTACTGCCCGCAAAGAGCGCCCCGCTAGGCTCAGGCTGGGCACACAACATCTCACTTCAACTTTATTTTCCTACCTTCCAGATGACAAGCCGCGTCTCAGACAACTGAAGGGACTCGCCAAAGCCCCACAGCTCGAAAGAGGTCCGGATGGCAGCCCCCTCGCGGGGCGCAAGGCAAAGGCCGGGCCGGGCCCGAGCGGCCACCAGGTGGCGCTGCTGCCGCGAGAACGGCGGCCCGGGCCGGGGACGCACCCTGCGCCGACACCGCGGCCGCACCCGGGCTCCCGGAGCCCCGGCGGCCCCAAGACAGCCTCTGGGTTTCACCCTAAATAAATCAATTACGACCTGAGCAAAAAGTTCTGTTCCAATCGTTGCTCTCCGCCATTTCCATTGTTTGGTCTGGAATGAGCTGAATTATTTATGCCCTTCCCTCCTTCAGTCAAGGAGACGTGGGAGGAAACCGGGATGGGGATCCGCAGCCTGGAGGCCGACTCCGTTGGAACCGCGCCCGCCCCGCCAGGAGGCTCTGTCTGCTGAGCAAGGCGCGCTCAGCCAGTCCCGCAGGTCGCTACCGGACCCAGGCTCAACCGAGGCCACTGCAGGTGGCAGGTGAGGTCACCTGGGCAGCTCTAGGCCCGGTCTAAATATCTCATCTGCTCTGTTCTTGGGCAGGTTACCTTACTTGTCCCCACCTGCAAAATGGAAACAACTGCAGCTCCAAGCTTGGAGCTGGGGGATTCCGCCCAAGACAGTTCAGGCAGGGTGCAGTCAGCGCCCACAAACGCTCCTCGTCCTTGTCTCTGCCGTGCTGATGATACAGATGGAGGATGACGCCAGTCCCCGGGGACTGGCCCACCCGCTGGGGCTGGCTCATGTCCCAAGGGGATGTGGCTTCAGCAAAACTTCTCAACCGTCCCCATCCCAGAGGGGCCTTCCTGCCTCAGACCAGCCTCCCAAACAGGTGCGAGATAGGACAGCAGAGAGGTTGGTTCAGGTGAGCAGAATACATTTCTCAACCTCAGCACTCCAGACATTTGGGGCCAGATAATTCCTGTTAGGTGGGGCAGGCACCCTGTGCATGGCAGGATGTTGAGTGCACCCCTGGGCTCTCCTTGCCAGAACCCAGTGGAACCCTCCCCCTAGTCGTGACAACCAAAAGTCTCTCCAGACACTGCCAAATGTCCCCTGGGTCGGGGGAGGGGTGGCAAAGTCATTCTTGATTGGGAGCATCTGATCCTCAGGGGACCAGGGCAAGGAACCTGAAGCTGGTGCTCCTGACCAGCAGGATCACAAAGTCCAGCCCCTCCTCCCAGAGCAGAGTGGCTCCACCAGCATGTGGCCCCAGGCAGGCTGCTTAATCCCTGGAGCCAGGGTCCTCACTGTCAAACGGGGATGGTTACAGCGACTACTCCATAGGGTTGCTGTGGGGGTGAGGGCATAAAGTCACGTAAAGGGCTTCAGACGGTGCCTGTCCCAGAAGACGCTCTACAAACAGTCACTTGCATGAACACCTTTATGATTGTCATCATTCCTGTGGTGTGCTGAGGTTTCACAGACCCCCCCCCCCCATGGGGGAATCTAAGGCTCCAGGATGTTACATTGCTCACCAAAGGTCCCACGAGTATGGACAAAGCCAGAATGAATGGCAGGGACAGGGTCCCACCATCCCTGCTCCGTGAGCACACCTTCTACCGTACGCCCCAGCTGAGTGCAATGTGGACTCCCCCAAGGCTGGAGGTCTCTTGTTCCAGGCAGGGCTTACAGATGAAATTTCATCACGACGGGGAACCACAACAAGAGCTGGGGCAGAAGGCGTGCACCTCATTTCTCTGCCAGAACTCCCATATCGTTCCAGCATTTTGTTTCCAGCCATCCTCCCCAAAGCCTGGGAAGCTATTCCCAGAGAGAGCCAAGCTGCCAGAACAGGATTCTCAACTCGAGCCTTCCCAGGCATGAGCCGGTGCAGGCCTGGGGGCAGCCAGGAGAGGGACCTCCTGCTAGAATCTGAATGTTGTGTTCCCCACATTTGAAAGGTTGAAATCTGAGAACCAATGTTCTGGTATTAGGAAGTGTGGCCTTTGAGAGGTCATTAGGTCATGAGGGTGGAATCTCCATAAATGAGATTAGCGCCTTTACAAAAGAAGCCTGAGGGAGCCTGTTCACCTTTCCATCATGCGAGGGCACAGCTAGAAGGTGCCCTCTAGGAGGAATGGGTCCTTACGACACATCAGTTCTGCTGGTGTCCTGCTCTTGGACTTCCCAGCCCCAGAACAGTGAGTAACACAATTCCATTGGTTGTAAATTACCTAGTCCAAGGTGTTTTTGTTATTGCAGCCCAAACAGAAGACACCTCCTGAGGGCAGTGTCCAGCCCTAGTGTCTCCTAGTTCTCTGGACCCAGGTAAGTCTGGGTCAGGAGGTGGATTGAGGATGACCTCGGTGGGCCATCATGCCTATCAGGTTGGGGGTTGGGACCCAGATGCTCAGGAGGACAGGGGGCTGTCCCTGGGATGAGGCATGGGGTGTGCTTCCCCACCTCACCCCTGTCCCAGATCCCCAGGGCCCTTGACAGATCCTCCCCAGACCTTCACTCCCTGGCCTTCCTGCACCATGGCTGGGCCACTCTACCCTACAGGTGGGTGGGTGGGCACAACAAGCCCCCACCCTCAGCACCTCTCTTCTCTTGCTTTCCACTAGGAGACTTACATGCAAAATTTCTCAGACCTTTCACCTCCAATGCTGAAAAATTCCAACAAGCATTCCACACTTTGTCTTGACCTGGTTTTTCATAACAAGACACTTTATGCCCTTCTCTGATGGTCCCCAAGTCTCTGATTTCCATTTGCTTTGATTTTCATCATCCTAGGAAATATTTAAAATGAGAACAGTTGAGTAGCTTTGGTACCTTCTCAAAAAATCAATTGAAAAGCCAGTTGCTATGCAACCTCAAGTGTTGCCGACGCTCTGCCCCCTGGCTGGTGGCATATTGTATAAAATAAGATCATCTCTTTTCTTCTGCTTTATTTTTTTTAAGAAATGGAGAAAATGTTGTTTTAGGAAAACTTGAGATAACTCAGAGGCTTCTCATAAGCTAGAAGACAAACAACATGTCACTCAAACAAGTGCTACCAATTTTATCCCCACTGGAGCCTGGTGAGGCCGGGGGGACAGGCAATGGGGGAGCGGCAGGTGATGGGGGAGCGGCAGGCGGGGAGTTGGTCTATTTCTGTCACAATTTGGGATGAATAACAGGAACTGAATGCCTGGGCCACTTTCTGCTCAAGTCTGGGTCACGGTCTCACAGCCCCCAGAGTCTGCCTCCACCGCAGCGGGGACAGCTCAGCCCTTCCTGATGCCATCACCTTGGTTCTGCCGTGCTAAAATTCTTCCAGAGATGGGGGCCTCGTTCCTTGAGAGGAAGCCTGTGGTTCCTTGAAGAGCAGCTCATCAGAATTCATCCTCACCATGTGCCAAACTTTGTCCCCAGAGCCCCATCGAGCAGCCCTGGCTGTGCTTCTCTGTGAGCAAACAGAGCCTGTTTCCTTGGATGCAGGAGCTGGGCCTTTTGCCCCCCAGATCTGGGCTGGGAAGTCCCCATCCTGGCCTCTCCATCCATGGTCCCCTATTGCCTGCCACCCTGCTGTATTCCTTGCCGGTGCTCACCACTCTTTCGCTGTCTTGTCTGCTGCTCTACTGCCCGGACACAGGGCTCCTCTACCCTCCTCCTTCAAGTACCTTCCTGGGATTCAACAGCAGCTGCTCCGGAGGCCAGAGGCTCTGGGCTGGCTGGATGCTTTGGGGGCACCAGGATACATCTCCCGCATCCACCCCATACCTCACAGACCTGAAAACAGGGCCTCCCCCAGTGCTATGCAAAGTGAAGGCTGTGCCTGGTGGACACAAACTGTTCCAGTCCACAGTGAGATAAGCACAGAAACTAGAAACTTTTATAGCAGTTGGATGGGTTGAGTTTATGTCCACAGAATTTAATAATAAAAACCCAGAGCTAGAGTTTCTGGATACCTCGGTTTTCGTCACATCTGCTTTTCTCAATAATTCACTTATAACGTACAGTACGGAAGTATTGGTCTGTGATGGGTTTGAAATAGGAAAAAGAAAACAGCCAGGTCTCTGGCACTGAGGTGCACTGTGTGCTGCTGCTCCCCAGGATGGCCTCTCCCCTGGCCACCTGGGGATGGCAGATGGATCCTCCTGTCCCACAGATGCTGCTCCCAAGCCCTGTGGCCCACAGCGCATTCACTGAGTCAGCCGGGGCCCATGACCAGCACCTGTTTTCCTGGTCGCTGTGCCCTCTACCCCAAGCCTTCAGCCCAGCCCCCAGCAGCGCCACCTCCTCCACTCTGCTATTTCCTGCACTTTTGCAGTGGGTCCAACCCAAAGCAATGAGGATTCACAACCTTGGCTCACTTCCCCTCTCACAGCCCGGAACCCTCCAAAGGAGAGCGCAGCAGCGGGCAGGCCCCGGCTTTTCTGGCAGTCAGTCCACACTCACCTGACCAACCAGTGGTTCCTGAGATCCCCGGGACATCCCCATGGGAGCTGGCGTCCCCTACCCGCATCACTGCCTCCTGGGCTTGATCTAGGAGGCTTCTAGGAGGCAGGTGGGGTAGGGCCAGGCAGAAAAAGGTGGGCAGAGTATGCAGTGGGCTTTGCTGACCGCCACTCTGGACAGGCATGAGCTAGGAGCAGAAAAAAAAGGCCCAGAATGCTGGAATGTTCCCAGAACATTCCAGGAGGCCAGTTGTTCCTTAATCCCCAGGGTCTGACAGAGGGACGGGCTGTGGGTTGTCCTCCAAGCTAGGCTGAGGGGCCTGGGGACAGGCACTGGGGCAGCCTGGGCCCCGCACCCCTCATAACCCAGCACTGCCTCTCTCCTGCCTCCTCAGCTGCTGGTCCACTGAGCCCTTGGGGCCAGGGGTCAGCAGGCTCCATCTGGAGTTAGCTCTGGAAGCATGCGTCCACCTTCCGGTTCTGTCTTCCAATCCCTCACCGCCATCAGTTCTCAAGCCCCTTCCCAGGAGGAGGCGGAAGCAAGGCCAGCCTCAGTTCACCTATGTCCTCTCTGTTCTCTCTGTACCTGGTGTCACAGAAGTTGCCCAGTGCCCACCATGGGCTTGAGCTGACCTGCTTTGCTGGCTGTGGATCTCAGCATCCCCAGGGCCTGCACATGTCCCCATGTTGTCCCTGGGAAGAGCAGGGTGCACCTGACAACCAGTCCCCTGCCCACTGCCCCATTCCCGACTCTGCCAACAGGGAAAGAGGGGCACCAGCATGGCCCCAGCAAAGTAGAGCCTCTGCAGGCACAGCGCATGAGGGGCAGGGGCCAGGGAGGCCCTGGCCAGGAGGGCAGTGCCTGCTAACCCAGGGGGGTGGGCTTCCCATGCAGGGGTGACCACGTACCTGTGGCAGCCTGCATCCTCACTCCAAGATTTCTCATTTCCTTCAGGTGGACCCGCTGTAGGTGGGTCCCTGCCCCAGCCACAGGAAACGTGAGATAGTGCCCATAGGGTGGAACACAGAAACCTCATTAATCCTCCCCAGCCCACTGCAGAGATGAGGTGCCAAGGGAAAGCGTGAATTCTCTTTGACGCCTTCATTCAAATCAGAAATAAAGGACTGAGCGTGACGGAGCCCTGCGGCGTGCCGTCGGAGACCTTTCTCCAGAGTGCTGAATTCAGTTAAATGGCATCATTTGGATCCTATCATTTTAAATGATTTTTTAAAAATCATTTAAAAAATTTAAATTTCATAAATTTAAAATGCACTGTTTTGCTTATAAAAGAAACATGTTGGGCCAGGCTCAGTTCGTGACACCTGTAATCCCAGTGCTATGGGAGACAGAGGCAGGAGAATCATTTGAGGCCAGGAGTTCAACACCAGCCTGGGCAACATAGTGAGACCTTGTCTCTACCAAAAAAAAAAAAAAAAAAAAAAAAAATCGAGTGTGGGGATGTGTGCCTGTAGTCCAAGCTACTTGGGAGGCTGACATGAGAGGATCCCTTGAACCCAGGAGACCGAGGCTGTGGTGAGTTATGATTGCACAATCCACTCTAGCCTGGGCAACAGAGCTACAGCCCATCTCTTAAAAGAGTAATAATAATAATAACAACCATGCGCATCATGGTGAATTTAAAAAATTCAGTAAAGTACAAAGAAGAAAATGAAAATTAATTGGACTACTGCCCAGAGACAAATCCTGCTCACATCTGATGTGTTCCTTCCAGTCTTTTCTGTAAATACGTTTGTACACCAAATTGAGATCATACGGAAAACCGATATCCTGCTTTTCAAACAAATAACAAATAACTTTAGACTGTAACCATTTCCCGATGCCATTAAACGTGCTTTGAGAATGCAATTCTGTGGCAGCCTAATATTCTACCACACAGGTTTATCATTACTTAACTAGACCACTATTATTGGACAATACAGGTTGTTTGCTATTGTTTACATGAGAGATGATGCCTGGTCTTGTTCCTAAAACTTGGTCCATAGCTGGGATCACTGCTTTGGAACAGAATTGTAGAAATGAATGTCTGGGGTCATAGAAATTAATGTTTGGGGGCAAACATCAAGAACATTTTAAAGGCCGAGCATGGTGGTTTGTGCCTGTAATCCCAGCACTTTGGGAGGCTGAGGCGGGCGGATCACCTGAGGTCAGGAGTTTGAGACCACCCTGGTCAACCTGGTGAAACCCCGTCTGTACTAAAAATACAAAAAATTAGCTGGGTGTGGTGGCAGGCACCTGTAATCCCAGCTACTTAGGAGGCTGAGGCAGGAGAATCGCTTGAACCCAGGCAGTGGAGGTTGCAGTGAGCTGCGATCGCACCACTGTACTCCAGCCTGGGCAACAGAGCAAGACTGCATCTCAAAAAAAA
>NW_016803512.1:510720-515527 GCF_001698545.2 Rhinopithecus bieti
AAAAAAAAACATTTTTAAGGGCAGTGATAAATATTGCTACATTTCCTTAGAATATTTGTACTCATACCGAAAGTGTGCGCATGCTTCATTCTCCCAGCCATAGATCCCTCTTCATCTTAACAGAGTTGGTGCTTTATAAATGGGGTATTATTTATTTCTTTAACAGTAAAGTTAGATACTTTTCCATATGGGTTTTCTCTTAGCTACTTGGATTTTTTTCTTTGTTTCCTTCCGTTGCCAGTTTTGTTTCCCTATGATTTAGAGGAGGTCTTTATAGATTAAGACGTATTTGTCACATTGCACGTGTTTTTCCTGCTTGTCATTTGCCTTTTCATTGTGTTTTTTGACAGAAGTTTTGTATTATACTTATTCAAATATATCTATATTCCCCCTTACAATTCCTTCAATTGGATTTATGCTTAGAAAGCTCTTGACAACCAATATTTTCTTCTTGATTTCTGTGATTTAAATAGTTGAATGTTGTACTGGCTTATATTTGGCATATGATAATTTAATTTCCTATTTATTAAATTTATGTTATATTTATTCATAACGCGATAACCATCCTGTGTTTATCACGTTAGGTTATTTGTAAGAGGGGTATTTTCAACTACTTTATTCAACTGAACTGTCTGTGAAAGTTTATGCAAATACGGCCCTATTTTAATTATCTTCACTTCACAAGGTGTTTGGAGGAAGTCTCTTACTTGCTTGGGCTCCACACCTGTCTCAGCCATTCTTGACCATTCATGCTCCTAGATGGCACTTCGAATCGCTTCATAACATTTCCAACTATGAATCTGGGAAAGGTCAACCTCTCGACTACACCCAGCTTCCCATGAAGACAGCATTCATGTCTTCATTTATGATCACTTTTTTCCTATCATTAATCACATACAATTTCCTTCCAATGGGTCCTTCGTCTGTCTTGTCAGGACTATTCCAGGTATTGTGCGTTTTTGGTTACTACCATAATGGAAATTTTCTTTCCCTGTTTTCCCTACTACCAAGGCTTTTTTTTTTTTTGGTTCACACAGAAGCTGCTGACTTTTTAAACAGTGGTCTTACATTTGGCCATGTCACCAAACTCCTCTCCCAACTCGACAGGTTGTCCCACGGATTCTTCTAGGTTTTCCCGATACACGATTAACAGCAAACAGTGAGAATTTGTCTCTGCTTTTTTCCAATATAAGCTTCATGTCACATAAAACTATCTAGGATTTTCAGAACCATAGTAACTAGTTTATGGGTCTTTTGTTGTTGTTGTTTCCAAGACTATCTCCAGGGCAGTGCTCCCCAAAGCTGGTTCGGTAGGCTGTGGATTTGGCGAGGAAGAAGCTTCCGTGGAGAAAGTTTTCAGAGACCACCTGGACTGCTCTGGCTCTCGGAGGTGCACCGTGCACATGTCCACAGGAAAGTCTACGGGAAATTTCACCCCCGGGCATGCCCATCTGCCTTTTTTTACCAGTATTTTCCAGACTTCTTTGACCTTGGGACGCCTCTGTAGTCCTCTGTAACATCTACACATATCCTAAGAATTCGCTGTGCAGAACACTTGTAGGGAAATGTGCTGCTTTTTCCACCTTTAAACACAGTCTTGGTTGTCCTGTTGCCCTCTGTTACTAGTTTTCTGGATTTTTTTTAAAAGGAGGAGTGCCCTGTGAGGGGCCATGGGGCCGTCATGCCCTTGCCCTGCCCAAGCCTTCAACACCGGAGCCCTGGGGCCTCTCTCCCAGGCACCCCCCAGGCAGCAAGCTCCTCATGCCTGCAGCTGCTTCTGCCACCCCCAGCTCCAGACCTCCGCAGGGCTCCAGACCCACATCCACCTCTTCTTGGCCTCCTTCACTGGGATGGCACCAGGCACCTCTAACAACATCTCAGTTGACCTCTTCAGCTTCCCTCCTGTGCTCCCCAATCTCAGGGGTTGATACCATCATCTACCCTGCTGAGTGTCTCCACCTTCACCCACGTAGTGCCACATCCTCTCGAAGTGACCTCCTCTGTCCTCCTGTCTGTATCCCTGGACCCAGGCAGCCACATCCTCTCGAAGTGACCTCCTCTGTCCTCCTGTCTGTATCCCTGGACCCAGGCAGCCACATCCTCTCGAAGTGACCTCCTCTGTCCTCCTGTCTGTATCCCTGGACCCAGGCATGGTCCCAGTCCAGCTGCCATCATCCCCATTTGATGGCAGTGACTGTCTCCTAAGTCACTGCTTCCACCTGCCACTTCTGCATACAGGAGCCAGCAATCTTCTTTTCTTTTTTGAGACGGAATCTCAGTTCACTGCAAGCTCCCTCGCCCGGGTTCACGCCATTCTCCTGGCTCAGTCTCCCGAGTAGCTGGGACTACAGGTGCCCGCCACCACGCCCGGCTAATTTTTTTGTATTTTAGTAGAGAAGGGGTTTCACCATGTTAGTCAGGGTGGTCTCGATCTCCTGACCTCATGATCCGCCCGCCTCGGCCTCCCAGAGTGCTGGGATTACAGGTGTGAGCCACCACGCCTGGCCAACAGGAGCCGGTGATATTCTCAGAAGTGCACATGGGATCGTGTCACTTTGCTTAAAGCTGCCCTCATAGGCAAGTCAAACCCCTTGGTGGGTGACGCAGATCTGCTCTGCTTCTCGCGATCTGCTCTGCTTCTTGCGATCTGCTCCTTCCAGCGTCTTTGGCATTGGGTCTGCTCTTCCTGTCCCTGTGCTCCTCCCTCTGGGTTCAGGTGCCCTCCCTCCCCTCCCAGCCTGTGAAGTCAGAGCATCTCTGTGCTGGTCACTTCACTGGACCATCTTCAGGTCGGGGTGGAATGGTCACTTCCTCCCGTTGCTTTTCCTGACCTTGTAAGGAAAGACTGCCTGCCCCGCATCTCCTCCATCCAGCCCTGAGCCCTGGTACAATTGTTTCCTTGTCTAGATCTCCCTTCTGGAAGCGGTCCCCTGAGGACAGGGACCCTGCCAGGGAATATTCCCAGCACGGCACTTCCCACACAGAAGCTCTTCACACAGTATTTGTTAGAGGATGAGTTTTGTCATTTGGGAACTGATGTGATGAACTGTATGAATAGATTTCCTGATATTAAACAATCTCCACATTCCTAGGATAAGCCCTAGTTGGTCATGGTGGAAGTTTATCTTTATGCATTATTCAATTAAACTCTTAATGCCTTGGCATTTTACTTCTATTTGCAGAAGCGAGACAGGTCTGTACTTTGTCCTGACAGGCTACCTCTGGCATCTGGGTATAAGGGTCCCATTGACTACGAAAGATACATTGGGTAGATTTCAGAATACATGAGTTTACGGGCTATGGTATTAGTCTTGCTTGATAAGTGCTTGCAAATGAGTCTGAATGCACTGGCAAAACTTTGGAAAAGGTGAAGAACTTGAGTTCCCTCCATGGTTATGGGACTTATGATGTATTCTCCATTTTTTGAAGTCAGCTTTGAAATATTCACATCTCCCCAGGAAATCCTCAGTTTCCCCAGGATCTCCACGTCCCTGGCACAGAGATCCTCAAATTCTCACCTTCAGGGTCTGACTCTCTTCTGCAAATGTTCTGACTGTGGTCACATACTCCTTCTACCTACCTGAGGCAGTTAAGGAAAAAAAAGGAAAATAAAAGAAAAGGCTTAGGGCCGGGACAATTTAGCACAGAGCCTGCTAAGGAATAGTTAATAAAGGAGGCTTTATTCCATTAAGTACTCAAGACTGGGAAGGAGCAGACACTTTGGAGGCCAAATAAGATCCAAAGCTTTGCCAGCACTGGTATGCGATTAACCCTAGCCAATTACAAAATTTTCTTTTAAACAATACAGGAGCAACCCGCGGGGAAATGCAAGCTGCCACCCGGAACCCAGACCAATCAATGGGATAATCTTTTCTCCCCTTTCTAGCCCCAGGACCAGGAGTTTCCCATTTCTGGAAACTTCCAAAAGAGGATATAACTGTCCATCTCTCATGCCAAAGACTTGAAAATTCCTAAAACACCAGAGGATCCTGGCCAGGAAGGGACAGGCTGGAAGGCCGGAACAGAGAACCCCACTGGAGGCAGGCAGAGAGCCACATGGGATAGTCCAAAGACCCTCCTCCTGTGAAAGGAGAGCTGGAAGCAGATTGCTGGGCTGGGGCCCACCCCAGGCCCTGCATCTGTGTGGTCCAAAGCCCACTGCCACAAACCTGGGATAGAGGGCTCAGCGAGCCTCTCTCTGCGCTCCCAGCCAGCATTCACTGGCAGAGGAGGCCTTGCATATCCCTCCTCCACCGATCACCCCTGGGCCTCCAAAGCGGCCGGCTGCAGAGAGCCTCCCAACAGCTTCCCAGTGGGCAGATGGCCCTGAATGCTTTCCCTTCTGCCAGAAGAAACATCTTGTTGTAGTCACATTACGTATACTCTTTCTGATCTTTTGGTTTGTGCCTTCTCTCTTTTTTTCTAGATTAAATAGGCCAGAGGGTCGCTTTTCCAAAGCTCTCTTGTTCCTTGATTCTATGTGTTTCTTCTGTTTTCTAATTTATCTGTTTCTGCTTTTCTGAATTATTTCCTTATGTTTGCTTTCCTTAGGTTTTGGTTTTGCTGCTGTTGAAATTCATTCCAATGTATTGAGTTGAAGGCAGGGCTAATGTGTGTCAAACACGTCACCCAAGGAAGAAGCTTTTGGAAAATATCTGTGAATTTGCCTCTGAATACAGCTTTAACCACATTCCATAAGATTTGACAGTAGTGCTCCTGTTTTATTAGCGTTCCAAATAGTCTGTAACTGCAATCCTAACATTCTCTTGCCTTGCTCTGTCGCCCAGACTGGAGTGCAGTAGCATTT
>NW_016803512.1:516678-581464 GCF_001698545.2 Rhinopithecus bieti
GCCACATCCTCTCGAAGTGACCTCCTCTGTCCTCCTGTCTGTATCCCTGGACCCAGGCAGCCACATCCTCTCGAAGTGACCTCCTCTGTCCTCCTGTCTGTATCCCTGGACCCAGGCAGCCACATCCTCTCGAAGTGACCTCCTCTGTCCTCCTGTCTGTATCCCTGGACCCAGGCAGCCACATCCTCTCGAAGTGACCTCCTCTGTCCTCCTGTCTGTATCCCTGGACCCAGGCAGCCACATCCTCTCGAAGTGACCTCCTCTGTCCTCCTGTCTGTATCCCTGGACCCAGGCAGCCACATCCTCTCGAAGTGACCTCCTCTGTCCTCCTGTCTGTATCCCTGGACCCAGGCATGGTCCCAGTCCAGCTGCCATCATCCCCCATTTGATGGCAGTGACTGTCTCCTAAGTCACTGCTTCCACCTGCCACTTCTGCATACAGGAGCCAGCAATCTTCTTTTTCTTTTTTGAGACGGAATCTCAGTTCACTGCAAGCTCCCTCGCCCGGGTTCACGCCATTCTCCTGGCTCAGTCTCCCGAGTAGCTGGGACTACAGGTGCCCGCCACCACGCCCGGCTAATTTTTTTGTATTTTTAGTAGAGAAGGGGTTTCACCATGTTAGTCAGGGTGGTCTCGATCTCCTGACCTCATGATCCGCCCGCCTCGGCCTCCCAGAGTGCTGGGATTACAGGTGTGAGCCACCACGCCTGGCCAACAGGAGCCGGTGATATTCTCAGAAGTGCACATGGGATCGTGTCACTTTGCTTAAAGCTGCCCTCATAGGCAAGTCAAACCCCTTGGTGGGTGACGCAGATCTGCTCTGCTTCTCGCGATCTGCTCTGCTTCTTGCGATCTGCTCCTTCCAGCGTCTTTGGCATTGGGTCTGCTCTTCCTGTCCCTGTGCTCCTCCCTCTGGGTTCAGGTGCCCTCCCTCCCCTCCCAGCCTGTGAAGTCAGAGCATCTCTGTGCTGGTCACTTCACTGGACCATCTTCAGGTCGGGGTGGAATGGTCACTTCCTCCCGTTGCTTTTCCTGACCTTGTAAGGAAAGACTGCCTGCCCCGCATCTCCTCCATCCAGCCCTGAGCCCTGGTACAATTGTTTCCTTGTCTAGATCTCCCTTCTGGAAGCGGTCCCCTGAGGACAGGGACCCTGCCAGGGAATATTCCCAGCACGGCACTTCCCACACAGAAGCTCTTCACACAGTATTTGTTAGAGGATGAGTTTTGTCATTTGGGAACTGATGTGATGAACTGTATGAATAGATTTCCTGATATTAAACAATCTCCACATTCCTAGGATAAGCCCTAGTTGGTCATGGTGGAAGTTTATCTTTATGCATTATTCAATTAAACTCTTAATGCCTTGGCATTTTTACTTCTATTTGCAGAAGCGAGACAGGTCTGTACTTTGTCCTGACAGGCTACCTCTGGCATCTGGGTATAAGGGTCCCATTGACTACGAAAGATACATTGGGTAGATTTCAGAATACATGAGTTTACGGGCTATGGTATTAGTCTTGCTTGATAAGTGCTTGCAAATGAGTCTGAATGCACTGGCAAAACTTTGGAAAAGGTGAAGAACTTGAGTTCCCTCCATGGTTATGGGACTTATGATGTATTCTCCATTTTTTGAAGTCAGCTTTGAAATATTCACATCTCCCCAGGAAATCCTCAGTTTCCCCAGGATCTCCACGTCCCTGGCACAGAGATCCTCAAATTCTCACCTTCAGGGTCTGACTCTCTTCTGCAAATGTTCTGACTGTGGTCACATACTCCTTCTACCTACCTGAGGCAGTTAAGGAAAAAAAAGGAAAATAAAAAGAAAAGGCTTAGGGCCGGGACAATTTAGCACAGAGCCTGCTAAGGAATAGTTAATAAAGGAGGCTTTATTCCATTAAGTACTCAAGACTGGGAAGGAGCAGACACTTTGGAGGCCAAATAAGATCCAAAGCTTTGCCAGCACTGGTATGCGATTAACCCTAGCCAATTACAAAATTTTTCTTTTTAAACAATACAGGAGCAACCCGCGGGGGAAATGCAAGCTGCCACCCGGAACCCAGACCAATCAATGGGATAATCTTTTCTCCCCTTTCTAGCCCCAGGACCAGGAGTTTCCCATTTCTGGAAACTTCCAAAAGAGGATATAACTGTCCATCTCTCATGCCAAAGACTTGAAAATTCCTAAAACACCAGAGGATCCTGGCCAGGAAGGGACAGGCTGGAAGGCCGGAACAGAGAACCCCACTGGAGGCAGGCAGAGAGCCACATGGGATAGTCCAAAGACCCTCCTCCTGTGAAAGGAGAGCTGGAAGCAGATTGCTGGGCTGGGGCCCACCCCCAGGCCCTGCATCTGTGTGGTCCAAAGCCCACTGCCACAAACCTGGGATAGAGGGCTCAGCGAGCCTCTCTCTGCGCTCCCAGCCAGCATTCACTGGCAGAGGAGGCCTTGCATATCCCTCCTCCACCGATCACCCCTGGGCCTCCAAAGCGGCCGGCTGCAGAGAGCCTCCCAACAGCTTCCCAGTGGGCAGATGGCCCTGAATGCTTTCCCTTCTGCCAGAAGAAACATCTTGTTGTAGTCACATTACGTATACTCTTTCTGATCTTTTGGTTTGTGCCTTCTCTCTTTTTTTCTAGATTAAATAGGCCAGAGGGTCGCTTTTTCCAAAGCTCTCTTGTTCCTTGATTCTATGTGTTTCTTCTGTTTTCTAATTTATCTGTTTCTGCTTTTTCTGAATTATTTCCTTATGTTTGCTTTCCTTAGGTTTTTGGTTTTGCTGCTGTTGAAATTCATTCCAATGTATTGAGTTGAAGGCAGGGCTAATGTGTGTCAAACACGTCACCCAAGGAAGAAGCTTTTGGAAAATATCTGTGAATTTGCCTCTGAATACAGCTTTAACCACATTCCATAAGATTTGACAGTAGTGCTCCTGTTTTTATTAGCGTTCCAAATAGTCTGTAACTGCAATCCTAACATTCTCTTGCCTTGCTCTGTCGCCCAGACTGGAGTGCAGTAGCATTTAAGTGTTCAAATGAATTTTATTTTTTTAGGTTTATAAATTCTGCTGCCCCCACCCCTAGTTTTAGGCATTTCATCAGAGAACATGGACGAAATCGTTTTGGCTGTATAAAATTCACATTTTCTTTATGACCCAAAACACTTCTATAATTTTTAAGTGTTCGATGATTCCTCAGAAAGAAGGTACATCTTTTTTTCTGTAGAGCAAGGGAAACAGTGATATAACCACTAATTTAACTTTACTCATTGTGTCATTCAAAAATTCTATGCCTTATTAGCATCTAATCTGTGAAAGGCTTTGAAAAGGGTATCAGAGACTCTCATAGTTAAGTTTTTGCCAATTTCCCCTTCGTTCCAAGGATCTGCTTTGGGATGTTTTGTGTTCTCTTGGGGTGCATGAAGGCCTGTAACTGGCATCCGCCCTGTGGGTGCCTTCGGTCACTGTGCAATGAGGTGCTTGGTAGGTGTAGGGAAGTGGCCCCAAACCTACTTAGTATTCCTGGGATCCCTTCTGCCACCGGAGCCCTTCGTCGTCATTCTTACGTCATGTGCCTTGTAAGTTGCATGCAGTTTTTTATTTTTATTTTCAAGATTCTCTTTGAACAGAGTTCAACCTTTATATAATTATCTGATGTGTTTGATCCTATTATGATTTGATTTTCTATGCACAGTCAGACCACAGGCTTGAATTCAGCTGTCTGAGTGAGAAGCCTGACTCTTCAGGTGCTGGATGGCCCTGGCCACTGACCTGGGCATGCCACTAAGTCACATTAAGCCTCAGTGTTCTTATCTGTGAAATGGGCAGAGTCACAGCATGCACCCCTCCATCTACCCTGTAGATTAAGGGCATTCATCTGTACAAAGTTCTTCCCACATGGCTGGTACAGGCACTTTGCAGTCCACACTGGCCGCATCATGAGGCTCCTCTCTTCCTCTATCTCTGTCTGCACGGCATCCTGTGTTTCCATCCCAGGTCACTGTCCCTGGCGGCTACACACCCATGCCCACTGCCAGGAAAGGGTGTCCCAGGCTGCAAAAGGAAATGGGACGGGCAAGAGGGCCCAGCTGGGACAGCAGCTGAGGCCAGAGGAGAGGAGGCCACAGATTTAATACAGGGACAGGAGTCCAAGGGAGGGTCGTGTAAACCACGTGTTTCTGAGGCTTTGACATCCGAGCCTTGCTGACTCTGGAGGGACGGCCCCCGCCACCAGTGGGAAGCAGTGCTTACAGACAGGGAACAATTCATCCATGGGAACATTTTTCAGATACAGACCAACCAATCCAGCGCCCATGTCCCCAGCCACCTCCTTTGTCAGACCTCGCACTCTGAGCCACTGTCCGCCTGCCCTCATTACCCAGGGCCAGGTGCCAGAAAACTCAGGACCGCTCCACTCCCCAGAGCCCTACTGGAATTATTCAAACTGGCCGACCTGAAGCCAGCTCACCCTGTCTCTGTTGGTCCTTCCTGCAGAAACAACACGGACTCAAGGCCGCTGTTTACCCAACTCCCTCTGCCTCTTGACCAACCCTGGTGCCTCCCTGTGTGACCCCGGGGCCTGGTATGTCTCTTCCTCTAGGGATCTGGGAGTAACAGACTCTTTTCAGTGAACGATAGTAATGGCCACATTTTAAAACTAGGGGTGAAAGGGAGCAGGTATCTAGGGGCGGCTCATGAGTTTCTTGTTTCTTTTTTATTTTTTTTTTGAGACGAAGTCTTGCTCTGTCGCCCAGGCTGGAGTGCAGTGGCGCGATCTCCGCCTCCCAGGTTCACGCCATTCTCCTGCCTCAGCCTCCCAAGTAACTGGGACTGCAGGCGCCCGCTACCATGCCCGGCTAATTTTTTTGTATTTTTTTAGTAGAGACGGGGTTTCACCATGTTAGCCAGGGAGTTTCTTGTTTCTTATAGGAACCTCAGGGGAGGCAGGGAGAGGCACAGTGGTTCTGGCAAATGCAAACGCTCTCCAAGAAGGCCCATGCCTCCCTCCCAGGCCCCTCACTCTGAGTGGGTGGAGGCAGGCCCAGCTGGCCACAGTGCACTCACCTTCCCATAGCTTAGGAGGATGATCCGCACCAGGACCACATTGATGTGGGCACCCAAGGACTCGTCATGGTAGATTTCGTTGACCTGAAAGAAAGAGGGAGGTGTCAGCGGGAACCACAGGTCCTAGAATGGGCTCTGGCTCTGCCAGTGGGATGACCCCCCAACCAGCTCCCAGGCCTGGGACCCCCACCCGCTCCTGCCTCTTCCCATGCTTTCCAGCCAGGCATCACCGTCATCTGGGAGCCACCTTGTGACCCTTCCCTCATTGTCCCCTCTGCCCCTCCAGGCAGCCACCACCGCCTGCTGCGATCACTGCAGCCCTTTCCTGAGCAACCCCACCCACCAGCCCAGGGATTCCTCTCCTGGGGCCTGAACATGGAACATGGGCAGGGAAGGCAGCCCTACACTTGCTGTGGCTTCCAACTGAAACATGACCTTCCCTTCAATAGTGAATGTGGGCAACGGGCCCCCGGGGCACAGGCAGGGCTGGGACCGGCCCTGGAAGAAGTCACTCCAAGCTGTTGCTGGTGGGTGTGGGGGTTACCTACGAGCATCGCTACTTGGAAATGGGGGCAGTTCTAGGCCCACCACCAGGTATAATGTTTTAACGTGTTAATTAAAAGCTCATTATTGCATCCCCAACGTGCTCTCCCTGTTCTGTTTTGATGGCTGGAGCTCCTGCAATTGCTGTCCTCTGTACTTATCACAATCTTTTTTTTTTTTTTTTTTTTTTTGAGACGGAGTCTCTCTCTGTGGCCCAGGCTGAAGTGCAGTGGCTGGATCTCGGCTCACTGCAAGCTCCGCCTCCCGAGTTCACGCCATTCTCCTGCCTCAGCCTCCTGAGTAGCTGGGACTACAGGCGCCCGCCACCACGCCTGGTTAATTTTTTGTATTTTAGTAGAGACGGGGTTTCACCGTGTTAGCCAGGATGGTCTCAATCTCCTGACCTCCTGATCCGCCCGCCTCGGCCTCCCAAAGTGCTGGGATTACAGGCGTGAGCCCCCGCGCCCGGCCACAGTGGTATTCTTACATGTGTTTCATTCTTCCCATTTAAAACCGTTATTCTGAGCAGGTGCCAATGGGCTTCAGCAGATGTCAAAGGGATCCATGGCACGAAAACGGGGTGAGCTCCCCTTTCGCAGAACACAGCCAGCAAGACACTCCAGAAACACAGGTCATGTTACCCCGGGCTCGAGGCTGTTAAGGGCTTCCTTCCCACTGAGCCCCCACCCTCCAGCTTCCCACCACACACACCCAGGACCCTTCCTAGCACAGCCCCCTCCCGGTCACCTCCTTTGTTGGTTGACCAAAGCCTACTCCTCCTCGAGGCCAGCTCAGCGGTCACTTCCCCCTGGAAGGCCCCCCGCAGGCCTGATCCGCTCCTCATCAAGCACAAAGTGTATTATTCCTGGAGCCCTCTGTGTGCCCTTGTGGGCTGGGCAGCCACCTGCATCCTCCCTGCTTGCACGCCCAGGGCCAGGCTGAGCAGCGCCTGGCAGGTACTCAGGGATACCCGCTGACAGGCTCAAGACATTGGCACCATCAGGAAGTGGAGAAGCAGGAACTGGCCACGCACCCCTCCCCATGTGCAGACCGAGCCCAGGGGCTGCTGACGGGCTCCAGACACGGCCAAGACAAACTTCCTGGAGCCTGCTGCCATGCCAGGCCAGCACACACTCCCTGTATTCCAATCTGTAGAGCCTCCATCTGAGCAACAGTCATTGCTACCTCGAAACAGTGGGGAGGCACCTCAGGAAACCTGAGGGTTAACAAGGAGAATCACATCATGATGGATGGGTGGACAGGCACACAGGGCATGCAAGACAAGGATCCCGGGGCCCGCTGGCATTGGTGCTGGGAACAAAGATGGCACCAATCGTGCGGCAGGGTTTGTGAGCATGCAGGCCCCTGCTAAGGGGACCATCCAGCCCCAACGCAGCTCCTCCCAGCAACTGCTGCCCAGCAAATCTACGTCTGATTGTAAATGGGCTCCCACAAGTCTCAATTCTCTTTCCTACAGGCAAGGGACGACTCATCAGACCCACAGGAGCGTGGCTGGTCACCGTGGCTCCAGGCCGTGGGTGTCTGGGGAGGGTGGGTTGGCAACCCCTGTGGGCACGAGGGTTATCCTCTAGACCCTCAGGGACCCATCTCGCCCCTGTGGCTGATGAGGTGGAGCTCCGAGGAGGGCACCCAGGTCCCCAGGAAGCCTTGCCATGTGGCCGTCGCTGTCCGTTTCCTCTGTAAAATGAGGATCGCTGCCCCCCCCATCACAAAGCTGTTGTGGCGATGAAATCTCCAATGGAATGGTGCTTGTGCAAACAATGAAACAATTTCTTCATCATTGCTGGTAAACCATAGTGCCCTGCAGCTCCCTGCGAGGTGCTGGGGGTAGGGTATGCACCCCTGAACCACAGAAGTCCTTGCCCAGCTTTGAGGGTCAGACTAGATTTTTTAGTCCATGCTGGCACAGTAGCCTTAAAAGCCAGTTTTTCTTAAGAAAGAAGGGGTTTCTTTAATTGTCCACAGTAGCGCTTTCTCTATCACGACAGAGCCTGGCCAGCTTGGCTCATGGAGTCTGACTGTAGAAATGAAGACCTTGACGCAGGGAAGGTCCCACTGCAGCTGACAGGAGCAGAACAGAGGAGGGGAGGGGAGGGGAGGGGAGGGGAGGAGAGGAGAAAGGCCAGGGATGAGGGGCCAGGCTTCTCCTCATCCCCAACCCCAACCTCACAGGTCATACAGAACAGTCCTGACATCTGAGAAGGAAAAGTGGGAGAGCTTGATCCTGACTGCTGCCTGGGACCTGAGAGGTGACAGGTTCCTAGCAGTAGGAGTGGCTTCCAGGGCCCGAGTGGAGGCCCAGCCTGGCTCAGGCCTGAGAGGGTGGCCCAGCTCCCAGCTGTGCGTGGCAGATGCCAGGGTCCCCTGCACCCCAGGGACACATAGGCAAGACAGCTGGGGACTGGCTTGCGGTTTACCTGGCTCTAGGGGGCACCGCCAGGCTTCAGAGCAAGCCCAGAGGATACTGGCCTACAAGAGAGGAGGGCAGGCCTACTTGCAAGGCTGCTGCAGAGAGGACACGCTCCTACTGCCCCCCACCAGTCCTCTGCCTGCAAATCGGGCTTTTGGGAGTTAATTAGGGGTAGATGAGTTCGTGGGGGTGGGACCCTCGTGATAGGGTTAGTGTCCTATAGGAACAGACACCAGAGAGCCTGCGTCCTCTCTCTCTGCCATGGGAGGACCCAGCAAGAAGGTGGCTGTCTGCAAACCAGGAAGAGGGTCCTCACTGGGGAATGACCCAGCTGGCAACACACTCTTGAAATTCTTAGTCTCCAGAACTGTGGGAAATGATTTCCTGTGATGCAAGTCCCTGGGTCTATGGCACTTTGTTATACCAGCCCAAGCGGAATGAGACAAAGGCTTTATGGGGAAGAGACCGAGCCACCTCCCACAGGCCAGACTGCAGCCTTCCTTCCATCCTGGGGCTGAGTGCCTGATATGAGGGCAGTACCAGATATAGGAAAGAAAGAAAGCCCCTGCCAGCTGCGGTGGCTCACGCTTGCAATCCCAGCACTTTGTGAGGGCGAAGCAGGTGGATCACCTGAGGTCAGAAGTTCAAGACCAGCCTGGCCAACATGGTGAAACTCTGTCTCTACTAAAAATACAAAATTAGCCAGGCATGGTGGCAGGTGCTTGTAATCCCAGCTGCTCAGGAGACTGAGGCAGAAGAATCACTTGAATCCAGGAGGTGGAAGTTGCAGTGAGCCGAGATTACGCCACTGCACTCCAGCCTGAGTGACAGAGCGAGACTGTCTCAAAAAAAAAAAAAAAAGAATGAAAGAAAGTTGCATTTTTCCCCATGTTTGAGCCTAAGTGTGTAAATGCCGACCTCACCATCCACACAGACCCTCAGCACAGCCACGGGTCCCTCACAGGTTCTCAATGGGATTTCTCAAACTGAACTGACCCTGGCCTCTCGTGCAGCCCACCACACCCTGGGAACGAGAATGGCCTGGGCGAGCCTGGCCTGGTCTCTCCTTCCCCATTGGCCTGAGGCTGGCACCCAGCAGACCCAGCGGAGCCACTGCGTCACCATGAATTGTGGCTCTGAGTGGATCAGAACCAGTACAGAGCCAGCCCTCCTGCCAGGAGGTGGAGAGGGACGCTCAGATGCCACCAGACCAGCTCCAGGATCACGGGCCTTGAGGGAAAGGCCGGGAACCAGAGGACATATTAGTGGGAATCTGCCCACTGGGGCCTGGGTCCCCCTAAGGATGTGGCATGTCATGAGACCTGAGAAACAGAACAGGTTAGCTCAGCAAAGCAGGCTGGCGCTCCTGGCAGAGGAGGCAGCCCACGCAAACCTCCCAGGGTTGGAAGCAGCGAGGCACCTTCCAAGCACGGAGGGGATGCGGAAGGGACGCTCCAGCAGAGGAGGTGAGGGGAGCACTGAGGCCGGACCACAAAGTCAGGAGGATTTTAAATCCACTCTAAGAGCAATGGGAGAACACAGAGGAAGGATGATGGCAGTGCATTTAAGAAGCTTACACCAGGTGCCTTATGGAAAGTAGATGGAAGGGGTCAAGATGTGGGAATGTGGGGTTCAGCTTTGGGGATGAGTGCAGAGAAGGGACAGATGTGAGGGATGATGTGGATTGGAATGGGGGTCATTGGCTCGCCTGAGCAGGTGGAGGCTGGGGCTCTGGGAAGGGCGTGCCAGCAGCTCCCACAGGGCGGAGGGAGGAGAGGCGGGGCTGGCCCTCTCCTGGCTCCTGGCCAGGCCCTGCCCCTCAGGACACAGGATCTTCCGTTCTCCTAGCACTGCCCCTGGGGCCAAAGGTGGCAGCTCTCATCTCAAGAAGGAATCTTGTATCCTTCTGGAACATTGGGAAGATCTAATCCTGCTCCCTGTTTTGGGACAGGAGGTGACCAACCATTCCAAAAGCCCTGCTGCCGGGCATCGAACTCCCTGGGATAGACCCACCTCACATTCTGCTTGGAGGTGGGGTCAAGGCCGCTGAGCCCCGGGGTGTCAGGCTGCTAGGTGTGGGGCCCTGGCTGGGGAGCCCCACTGTGGGGCTGTCTGCCAGCAGCCAGCTCCCACCTCCTGCGCTGGGTGCCCCGACCCTGGCCTCTGGAAGCCTCAGATGATTCGGAGATGAACTGGGGTTCCCTGGCTGCTGAGGAGCTAGAGAGGGCTTCCTTGCAAATGCTCCCAGCAGGTAGCCAGGAAGGAGGAGGCCGGGCCGCAGCCAAGGCCCCCTCGTGAAGGCTCCCTCAGCCTGCCCTCCCTGGTAGCCTTCGACTGTGGTGTGCTCTCCCTGATCCTCTCCCCAGCAAGCCTCTGTCCTTCCTCTCTTCCACACCAGAACAGCACACTGTGCCCCAGGCATCCCTCCTCTCTGGCAGGCAGGCCTGAGCGAAGCCATGGTGGGGCTTGCGATGGCCTCCTGGCTCCTCTGGGTGGCCGCTGGGCCTGGAATCCTGTTCCAGAGCCCTCACCTTGGCCCCTCCCAGGCCAGGCCTCAGCAGCCCCTCCCAGCAGTCAGGAACCCCATGGGGCACTGTGGCCCAGAGACCACTGACCGCTGGCCTGGGTGGTTCTCCTGCCCTTGCATGTGCTGTGGCAAAGTCCAGCCCACAGTCCGGGCCGGGCTCCTTCTGCTGTCTGGCGTCTCAGTTCCCGTAGGTTAATATGATACATCAGGAACAGACATGGCGGGCGGGCAGGCAGGGTCTGTGGGGCGTGAGATGCAGGGGCTATCCACAATGTCCTTGTCCTCCACAGGCCTGAGGAGTGAGCCCCATCCTGTCCCCCTCTACCATCCCAGGGCTCTACATGCTTTTCAGGGGGCTGCAAAATTGCCACAGTTTGCTGCCCAGCCCTGGCCCCTCACAGGTTCTCAATGGGACTTCTCAAATGGAACCTGGGCACGGGAGCCACTGGGAGGAATCAGTGCAATTCCCGACAAAACACTGGCATCCTCAATAAGGACAGAGCTGCAACATTTCTGCAGAGCAGAGAGTTGACTGATGTGGCAAAAAGAGCAACTGAAGACAGAAGGCGGCCTCCGCATGCCTGCCTCCCTCACATCCTCCTCCTCCCCTGGCCCCACCCACTTTCTCTTCCAGACAGGAGACAGGTGGTAGGGCTCCCCAACAGCTCCCCTCATGTCCTCCCCACCGTCCCCGACACACACACCATTCTTCACTACGATCACCCCGAGGAACAGATCTCACCTTCCCCTTCCGCTGTCTAAAACCCTCAATGGCTCTCCAGTGCCTTCAGAGGCAGGGCCCAGCCACTCCGCCTGCCATTCAGAGCCCTCTGCATGCTGGCCCTGGCTGGCTTCTCCATGCCCTACTTCAGATACTTCCCCACACGGCACCCTTCCCCAGAGCCAGCTGCCCTCTCCTGCTGCCTGTGCATTGGTTCAGACCTGGAATCCTCACTTTCCCTGACCAGCCCCTGAATTCTTTAGATATCTCAAGAGCATTTGGAAAAAAAAAAGACTCATCCTAAAAAATATATTTAAAAGGAAGGAGGCAGTGACCGCCTTGCTTAAACCCTTCCTACCCAAGGTGTAAGACCACAGTTCCTGGCACGACCTCCAGGCCAGGAGGGTCTAGCCCTGCTGCATCTTCTCAGGCTGCCCTGGCCCTGCTCCCTGTGCTCTAGCGGATAGCCTGGCTGCTCCTTGCACAGGGAGCCTGTCTCCAACTCAGGAACTTTGGACTTGCAGTGCAACTGCTCCCAGCAGTGTCTGGCCCACAGTAGGTGCTCAATAAACAGTTGTTGAATGAATGGAGTGAATCACTTTGAAGATACGGAATAACAAGAAATGGGCCAAATGTATGACCCAGCATAGGCCTGTGACCCCTGTCATGGGGAGGCCCCTAGCTAAGGCCTCCCCTCGGCTACCCCCAGCAGCCCTGGGACCTCCTCCGCATCCACCCTCCCCAAGGCCTGTATGTGCTGGGGGGAAGCAGCTCTGCTTTCCCAGGTTGCAGGGGGAGGGGAAGCCCAGGGACAATGTCCTTGAGTCCTGTCTGAGAAATTGATCCTGGAATCTTTAAACCTTGGGGGGAAATGTTCAAAGCCGCAGCCATCTTTGTGCGGAGAGAGGCCAAAGGCTCTCTTGTTTGGGGAAATACATTGTAATGTGCCTTTTGCTTATGCAAAGATGCAGCCAAGTTTCTGTTCTGGAATAGACAATGAGGAAGGAGTGGCTCTGCATGACGATGTAAAAGTTTGCCTCCGAGGGTGGCAGAGTTCCACCCGGGGACGGTGAGCCCTGGGAGGTGGCCTGAGGCTGCTGGGCAGAGGTGACTTTGTCCTCTGCCAAGGTGGGGGAGGGGTGCAGAAACAGGGGAACCGGTTCAGGTTCCCTACTAGGGGAGGCCTGCTGGCCCGCCTGCCCGCTGCAGAGGAGACAGGCAGGGGCACTGGAACAGCAGCCACCCCAACCTTCAGGAAAGTTCCCATATCCTTCGCTCGGCTGAGCTTTGGGCCACCAGAGGCAGCCTGTGACCCACCCGGCAAAACCATGGCCAGGAGCAAGCCAGGCCTGCAAAGTCTGTCAGAGGCCTGGGGGAGGGGGACCTGCTGCTCTGTGACTTCTCTGGGACCCCCTGAAATAAGTGGGGAGAGGGCTGTTCTCTCTGTGGCCCCTTCGGAGGCCAGGCTTGGACCACCAAGGTGGAGGCAGAGAAGAGAGTGCAGCCAGAAGTCAGGGAGAGAGGTCTGCTGGCCTCAGGGAGGAACTGCTTCATCTGTGTGCATTGCATATGGTGCCTAAACGGGGCTGCCAGAGCCTGGGCTTATCATGAGAATAAATGTTCTCACGGCATAGCTTCTTCACCCTCTGGCTTCTCACCCTCAGCAAATGCTTCAGAGGCAATGCGAGAAGAAACATGACTCTTGCTCAAAATATCAAACTATCATGGAATGGAAATGGCCAGGATCAGAATTACTGGGGTCAGATCATACATCAAAAAGCCAGGCGGTCAGAGCCCTCTCCTTCAATACCCAGTGCGAGAACACTCTGCCCAAGGCCACCCCCTCACTCCTCAGGCGCTGTCTCCTGTGCCCGTCCACACTCTGCTGATACCTCTGCAGGTGCCTCAGGGTGGGGACGGGGCCCCTCCACCCCAGGCCAGCTGATCAATGCACAGAGCCCAGCAGAGGCTAAGAGGCATGTGCTATGCTCAAGAGATATGTGTAGCACTCCAGCAGGCACGCTGAGAAGACAGGTTGCATGACAAACCTTCCCGGCTTTGTACTAACAACTGCAAGAGGCTGCCGCTCCCCCTCTCCAGAGTTTGGGGGGTTAGCAGAGCATTGGGGGCGATATTCCCACTCCGAGGTCAGACTGCATGGGTGCCAGCATGGGGGGTTCTCCCACAATCCTGCCGTGTGACTTGGGGGCCACTTACTTAATCTATCTGGGCCTCAGTTTCCTTATCTGTAAAATGGAGATAATAATAGTCCCTGTGTCTCAGGGTTGTTTCAGGTTGAAGCAACAATGAAAGTTGTCACACGCATCCGTGTGAAGAGACCACCACCCAGGCTTTGTGTGAGCAATAAAGCTTTTTAATCACCTGGGTGCAGGCGGGTTGAGTCGGAAAAGAGAGTCAGCGAAGGGTGGTGGAATTGTCATTAGTTCTTATAGGTCTGGGATAGGCGGTGGAGTTAGGAGCAATTTTTTTGCGGGCAGGGGGTGGATCTTACAAAATACATTCTCAAGTGGGGTAGAATATTGCAAAGTACCTTCTCCAGGGTGGGGAGGGTGTACCGTACAAAGCACATTCACAAGGGTGGGGGAATATCACAAAGTACTTATCACAAGGGCGGGGAGGGTGTATTGTCACAAAGTCAACTGATCGGTTAGGGTGGGGTGGAAACAGATCACAATGGGGGATGCCATCAGTGAAGGCAGGAACTGGCTATTTTCACTTCTTTTGTGCATCTTCAGTTGCTTCAGGCCATCTGGATGTATACGTGCAGGTCACAGGGGATATGATGGCTTAGCTTGGTCTCAGAGGCCTGACATTCCTGTCTTCTTATATTAATAAGAAGACAAAATAGTGGTGAAATGTTGGGGCAGTGAAAATTTTGGGAGGTGGTATGGAGAGATAATGGGCAATGTTTCTTAGGGCTGCTTGGAGAGGGATTAGGGGCAGCGTGGGAACCTATAGTGGGAGAGATTAAACTGAAGAAAGAGTTTGGGGTAACAGGTGATATTGTGGGTTTGTTAAAAGAGCATTTGTTGTATAGAATGATTAGTGATGGCCTGGATGTGGTTTTGTATGAATTAAAAAACTAAACCGAAGACTCAAGGTCCAAATAGAAGGAGAAAAATAGGTATTAAAGGACTAGGAACTGGGAGGACCCAGGACATCCAATTAGAGAGTGCCCAAGGGGGTTCAGCATAATTATTTGCTTGGTTGGCGAGTTTTTTGGGCTCCATCCTTGAGTTTTTTTATGTTGTCATATACCAGGCCAGATTGATTTAGGTAAAAACAACACCTGGGTGATTAAAAAGCTTTATTGCTCACACAAAGCCTGTTGGTGGTCTCTTCACAGGGACGCGTGTGACAAGTGAAATCCCCAGCACCTAGTACAGGCTCAATGAGATTGCCATCAAATTGGCCGGGCACGGTGGCTCACGCCTGGAACCCCAGCACTTTGGGAGGCCAAGGCAGGCGGATCATGAGGTCAGGAGGTTGAGACCATCCTGGCTGACACAGTGAAACCCCATCTCTACTAAAAATACAAAAATACAAAAAAAATTAGCCGAGCATGGTGGCCAGCGCCTGTAGTCCCAGCTACTTGGGAGGCTGAGGCCAGGGAATGGCGTGAACCCGGGAGGCAGAGCTTGCAGTGAGCCGAGATCGTGCCACTGCACTCCAGCCTGGGCGACAGAGAGAGACTCCATCTCAAAAAGAAAAAAAAAAAAAAAATTGTCATCACATTACAGGAGGGTCCAATAGCCCAAGCTGCTTCCCTGGGACCCCATGAGCAGAATGGTCCATCGGGACTTCACCCTTACACCCACCCTGGCTTTCCTCCTGGCTATCACCATGGGGAGGGGTCTGAGTGAACAGCTTGCGCATGTCCCTGTGTTTTCCAGAGCTGGAGGGGCTGCCGTGCCCAGGCACGTCTACGAGTGTGACCCAGCCCTGGAGCTCTCCCTGCTGGCTGAGTCGCCATGCCACCACTTAGACTGACCTTCCCACTCGCTGGCCGGACGCCTCATCAGAAACGGAAATGCTGCAGAACGCGGAAGAACCAGTGCTGCTGAGGCCGCAGGACACAGAAGGACACGGCCGAGCCCGCAGGCCAGAGCCCAGTGTCCCCCAGGGGCCTCTCGGCCGCTGCGAGCCACTGACAAGGAAAGGCTGAGAAAAGTCAGGGATTCTTATTCTTGCTGGCAGTGGCTGCGGGATGGCCCTGCCTCCCTGGAACTCTGCTGAACTTGTCAGCTGTCCCTGGCCACAGAGCCCTGGGGGGCTCAGTGTGGAGTTTCCTTTCAAAGAGGGGCCCCAAGTGTCCAGGCCTTGTGCCACCCCCAGCCCTGGCACCCCCATGCCTGCCTCAGAGCCTGTATGGCACAGCCCATCCCCTGTGACTGAGCTCAGTCACCTGGGTACGTTCGGGCACCACCATGTAACTTGAGAACAACGCATTTTTATTACCCTGCACATCATATTCTGCTGCTGCTCTGTCACCAGTTTGACCTAGGGAAAGAGGGAAGGAAAATGCCGCTATGGGAGGAGAGGGCCATGGCATCAGGGGACAGGAACGGTGTGGAGGAGGGGGCAGGGGGGTGGGCTGCTGAGCTGACACCAGGCTTAGAGCCGGAGCCCTATCCCTACCGCTGCCCCTGCCTTAGGGTGAGATGCAGATAGTCCCTAGGGTTCTGAGCTCCACTTCCCACTGAGATGAGACCCTCTGCTGAGGGTGGAGTCGGATCCACATGGTGGCTAGGCAGGTGCTTAGAATCGAGAGGGATCTCATGTTAATGAATGGGCCTCAGGCAGCACGTGGATGCCCCCCAGCTCCAGAGGGGTATGTGAGGGCTGCAGCAGCTCCTGCTGATGAGGGCCAGGGCGTGGGTAGCTGGCAGTGGCTGGCAGAGGCTGCAGAGTGGACACCCATCAAGGCATAGGGCTTGGACTGGGCAGGGGTCCAGCACGCCTAAGTGGCCCAGACGTCAGACCTGACCAACTCAGAGCAAAACTGAGGAGGACTCAGGCCAGCCTCCCTACGCCCCAGGCATCCATGCATGATAAGGAAGAAGGGAGAGGCCCTGACAGAGCAGGTATGAACCCCTCAGAGACTGAGAAGGCATGACAGAGGGCCGCAGGCCATCACCTTGCAGTGTGCCCCTCGACCTGGGCAGGGGCTCCCAAGGCACTCAGAGCACAGGGCAAGAGTAAGGTGACGGCTGCAAGAAGGGTCCTGCATTACAAGCTCACGGCAAGGGTCGTCCGCTGCGAGCACATCCCTCCCTGAAAGTGCAGTCACGCGGGGTGCTTTCCAACACCCAGAGCACAGGCGTTCCAGCGCCTCTTGGGCTTGGCAGGAAACGGCTTTGCCCTTCTGTGCAGCAGGTCACATGCCCCCTGCACCATCGGAGTCTGTTTAGGTGGCTTAGCTCCCTTGCCAGACTCTGGCAGACGGGAAGATAGATGAAATCCTGCCCACCGCTACACAGGAAACCCAGAACCAAAGGAAGAGGGGCTGAATTATTGGAGGCACAAGTGTCCGTGATCACTTCTGCTCAGGCTGGGAAGGGCCAGCATGGGCAGCCCCCAGGCCAGGCTCACTGCCAGGCGTGGGTGGGAGGTCGTGCGGGCTGCACCCAGGCTTCTATCCTCCTGTCTGGCTGCAGGGAAGTCTCCTTTGCTCTGTGAAGTTTTCCCACTCTGTGAACCTTCCCACGGGGCACCCTATGCTGCCTCGGGTGCTGTCCCATCTAAGTAACTTCCTGGCACCATTATAATCTCCAGTCACCTTCATTTGTTAGCTGCCTATCCATCTCCACTAGACAGGGACTCTTCTGCATCCTTGCTGATGCACCCTGGGTGCCGGTACTCTTGTGTTTCCCCAGGCTTCAGGACCAAGGCCAAGCTCAGCCTCATGCACCTTCTCCCACCCCAGCGGGCTCCCCAGGGTGGCCAAGGGCTGGCACCTCTTTTGCAGAAGCAGCCCCCTCTGTGTGTAGTTATGCCCTCCCCACTTTCCACTTGGGAAACACCAACTCTGTGACCAAAACCAGCTCAAGGATCACCCCACTGGGACTATCTCCATAACCAGGTGGAGGCAGCTGACGGTCTCCTTTGGCTGCCAAGGCCCTGTCCTCGCTGTGCCAAAGCAAGCAGGTGGCCCCCATGAGAAAAAGCTTGTCCAGCACAGGAGCTGGCTGGGGCTGTTCCCAGACATCATGGGCCGAATGAACAACGGCTCGCCTGGCTGGTCGGCTCTGATCTTCTCCGCCCGTGCTGAGCACTTCCCCGTGTGCGATATCTTTCCCCTCCCACACCCCACAAGTGAGTATTATCCCCATTGTATGAGTGAGGAAGCCGAGGTACAGAGAGATTGAGAGGCTCACGTAAGTGGGCGTGGGAGTCAGTACAGAAGCTCTGGAGAGCAATTTGGCAAAGCTGCTGCAACTAGAAACCGCATCCCGGGACCTGGCCATTCAGCTGTCAGCTTGACGACGGAGACACAGCCTCTGCCATAGACGCGAAGGCATGAGGGCACCAGCCACCAGGAGGTCCACACCCACAGATAGAGCTCATTTTTTATGGGAGGCTCTGAGATCACAGTTGCTTTATGGGAATTCATTTAGTCACTTATTCATTCAAAATAGATTTACTGGGCGCCTACTATGTGCCTGGCCTTTTCCAGGTACTCAGTGAAAAATCAGGCGGGCAGACCCTCCCTGGGCCCCGTACAAAGTCACCTTTGTGGGAGTCCCTAACCCTCCTGAGACACACCGCCAAGGAGACCCCTGGACTGGGGAGCAAGACCCAGGATTGCTTGACGGCAACTCAGCTCAGGGGGCAGCCCGGGAGGGGCCTTGGGAAGTGAGAGCCCGTGCCAGGCCAGCCTGGGAGCCTGGCGCAGCACATCATTGCCTCTGTCTGTGGTTCAGCTGTCACCTCCTTGCTGGAGCCTGCACAGGACAAGCTCTGAGGCTGCCTCAAGCTGTCAGCGGGTGTGCGGACGGCTGGCCCTCCTCGTCCACAGGGACTCAAACTCGCACTCTGACAACCACCAGCTCCTCACAGGAGGCCAAGGACAGGCTGCTGGGAGGCTTCCACCTCAGCTGTCAGGAGGTCTGCGGAGGAGCGGGGAGGAGGGGAGAGGCCCGCTTGCAGGGAGGGTGTCGCACATTTCAGGAGGAAGCAGAGGTGAGACCCACCCACAGGACCCCCGTCAGAGGGTTCCCTACCTGCTCACCATCACCGGTCTGTCGGCCTCCCCAAACCTGCTGGAACATATGCTCTCTGCAGTCTGGATCCCGTGCTCACCATGACATCCCCAGCACCTAAGGCTGCTCTATCCGTGTGCGCTAAAGGAGTGAGTAGGCAGGAGGGCAGCCCTCAGAACAGGAGGACACAGTAGACGCAGAAGCCAAGGCAAAGCAAGAGGCAGAGCAGAAGGTCTGCGGGGAGAGGCAGGTGTGGCCAGGAGACTCCAAATGCTGCGGGGAGGTCAGCGAGGCCTGAGATGAGAACCTGTGGGGCATGCGGGGAGAGGCAGGTGTGGCCAGGGGACTCCAAATGCTGCGGGGAGGTCAGTGAGGCCTGAGATGAGAACCTGTGGAGCATGCTAGGGGATTTGGGATCTCTGGATCTTCAGGCCGGAACAGTAGGGGAGGACCAACACAGGGGCCACCTTCCCACAGGTATGTGACTCCGTCTGCCGTGCTCTGGCCATGTCTCTCTGAGTCTCAGTGACCTGATGCAGGCAAGGGAATCTCACAGGGCCACTGGGGCAAGGAAGTGAGGTCCCAGACATGCCTCCTTGCACAGGGTCAGCACGTGCAAAAACAGCAAATGTGAGTTTCCCCCTCCTCAGGTGGGGAGAGGTGCTTCCAAGGATAGAAAGCATAAGCCCCAAACCTCCTAAGAGAGATGAGTCCATCTTTGTAGACCACAAAGCAGCCTCACTGCTGTTCTCCAAGCCCCCTAAGCTCCAGCAGGGCCCAATCTGTGCACCATGATTCACGATGCGGCCAGGTTTGCAGGTGCTGTGCCGCCGCCAGGAGCCCTCATTAGAGGCAGCTGCAGTGGCCCTTGTCCGAGGAGCCTTCCCTGACCAGCCGCCCCAGGCACCCTTCCCTGGTGATCCAGGGTGTAATCACGCGTCCTGATTCTGCTCCCCATACTCCTGTGCTCTGAGCTCCCTCAGTGCAGGGACGTGGAGGCCAGGAGTTCAGGGAGTGCCGGACACGACTGAGGACAGCTCTCAGTCTCAGTGTGCTCCTCCCATGCCTGTCTCTGCTGAGCACTTCCCTGGTGTTTCACTTGAGTGGTGCTCCCAACGGCCCTGGGAGTTGGCACTGCCCAGCACAGGGCGCAGCAGGACAGGCAGTCGCCTCCTTCCCTCTAGGCTGGAAAGGACACTCAGGCCACCCACACGCCAGACTTGTCCCACAGCCGTGTTCTGCTTCACCTGTGCAGCGTGGGTTCTTAATTTCAATTTGTGGCCCACATTGAAAAATAATTAGATTTCCCATAAAAATTAGATTTCCAGCTTCTCATGGAAGAAGGACCTGGCAGCAGTGGTCTGCTTCTTCCTACAGAAACACAAGTGAGTGGAACCAGGAGGAGCTGGTTCCAGGGGGGCTGGAACCAGGGGTCGTGGCTTCTTCTGTCGCCCCAGTCCCCACCACTCTCAACAGCCTTCAGCCACCTGGGCCCCTCCTGCCTGGCTCCTGTGAGCACATGAGGACACTACCCTCTTAGCCCTGCATGCAGCCTCGCACACACCACTGGCGCTCATGGCTGTGTCTCCTGGTGCCGCACAAGGCCAGGCTCTGAGGCCAGCGGGACAAGCATGAGGAACAGAAACAGTGCCAGCAATATCCCCAGGGCCACGCCGCCACCAGCAGACCCTGAACCCCACTTCCCTCCCCCCACTTAAGGGAACCACATTTTCGTGTCCAGTTTCAGAGATGTTTTTCTCTTTCCCAGGAACCAGAGCCAGAGACTCGTGAACTATGACTTGGGGTGACGCTTTCCGCCTGGCTGGTTTGCAGCTCCGTGGCCACTTTACAAGATTTCCACCACGACCAGCCGAAAGCATTCCTGTCCAGCCGCTGCCTTCCCCACCGCCACCATGCGGTCTCAACACGTTTGAAAGTTGGTGAGAAATTGAGCCCATATGCCTTCTGATTGTTTACAAACCCTGGCAAGGCTTTGGTAAGTCCAGGCCAATTTCTGGATTAAATTAGAAAAGAAAAGAGGAAAAATATCTGAATCCTGGCATAGAGAGAAATCATTCATTCAAAAAAAAAAAAACTGTTGAAGAACATACTGTACAGAGAATGTTTTCATGCTGGGAGGGGTCAAAGGTTATAGCCTCGGCTGAAGGCACAGAAGACCCTTGGATTCCACATTCTCCATAGGTCTAGGAGCGTGTCTGCCCTCAGCAGAAGAGATGCTCTGGGGGCTCAGGCATTCTCCCAGAACGTAAGCAGTTAACACAGGTGGGAGAGACTATTCTGCGTGACCAGAAACCTGCTCCTCCTGCTCTGCCGTTCTACAGCGGTTAAGAGCAGCTCATTCTATCCTTTAAAAAGAATCCCCGAAGTAACCTCACCGGAGCTTTGTGCTGACAAGGCTAGGGTGGGGGCGGGCTGGGGTCTGAGCAGCCCACTGCACTCAGTACTTCCCTAATACGTGCACCCACATGCACTGATGTAGTGAAAGGCACATGCTAACTTTGGAGGCCTGGGGCCATCATAGCTCAAGGCAGGCACTAAGCAAGTACATTTCTGCAGAGCCTGGTAGCAAATATTCCTTTAGCACCCCATAGTGAATTTCTTCTCAGCTTTGTGGGCCATATGGTTTTTGTTGCAACTACCCAACCTGTTGTTGCAGCACAAAAATGGCCACAGGCTCTGCCGGGTGCAGTGGCTCACGCCTGTAATCCCAGCACTTTGGGAGGTCGAGGCAGGTGGATCACCTGAGGTCAGGAGTTCAAGACCAGCCTGGCCAAGATGGTGAAACCCCGTCTCTACTAAAATACAAAAATTAGCCGAGCATGTTGGTGGGCGCCTGTAATCCCAGCTACTCGGGAGGCTGAGGCAGAGAATCGCTTGAACCCAGGAGGTGGAAAGTTGCAGTGGGCCAAGATCATGTCACTGCACTCCAGCCTGGATGAGAGAGTGAGACTCTGCCTCAAAAAAAAAAAAAAAGCCACAGGCAATTCATAAATCAATAGGCGTAGCTGTGTTCCAACAAAACTTTATTTACAAAAACAGGTGAAGGGCCAGGTGGCCCTGGGGCCAGAGTTTGCCAACACAGATTTAGAATCTCTAGTTCACGTGAATTTTGCTTTCGTGCAAGTAATATGTCCAAATTTATTTTAAAGTAAAACTGATGTTTTAAAATGCTTCTAAAAAAGGGGCCACTTCAGGGGGAGATGGCTTACATCTGTCTGGTGGCCTCTGGCAGGCCTGAGAGTATGTGTTCTCATTAGCAAATAGGGTGAGCGCCGTCCTTGCTGCAGGCTGCAACGGTCTCTCCCTCCTGTCTACAAGGAGTGCAGTAGGACCAGAGGCTCACACAGACAGTTCAAGGTCTTTGTAGATCCTGATATTTAAGCAACACATTGAGGCCTTAGGCTTCGCAGGGAAGAGGAGGATTGAAATTAGTGCTTTAATTAAATGCTTGAAGCCACAAAGGAAACTTTAGCCTTGGGCCCAAGCTTTATATTTCTTGAAGTCTTGGCACAGATAGATTTTACTTTTAAAAATGTATCCATAGCCAGGCATGGTGGCTCGTGCCTGTGATCCCAGCTACTCAGGAAGCTGAGACGGCAGCATCATTAAGCCCAGGAGATTGAGTCCACCATGCAACATAGCATGACCCTGTCTCTAAAAAAATCTTTAAAAAATTAGTCAGGCATGGTGGTGTGAGGCTGCAATCCCAGCTGCTTGAGAGGCTGAGGTTTGAGGCTGCACTGAACTGTGATTGCAGTACTACACTCAAGCCTGGGTGACTGAGTGAGACCCTGTCTCAAAAAAATAAAAATGCATATATAAACATATTACTTCCACAATGGCTCTGATCTTCCAAGGCATTCATCCCTGCCTCCCATTCACCTGAGCCTAGAGAAGAGTCCCTGACTGTACCTGGTGACGAAACTTGAGGTGCCACACACATCTGAGCTGCCTCCTAGCCTGTCAGGCTCAAGCCCACTCCACGTGTGCCCAGGCCCACACACATGGCCACTGCATCTAGTTTGTGAGCAGAGACTAGCCTAGGCACTGGCAGAGCAAGTTTTTGAAAATGTGAGAAATACCAAAGCCCCAGGGTCAGTATCAGGCATGTTCACCAGTGTCAACTGTGTCCCAGCCTGGCAGCACCCGGTACCTCAGGGAGCACGTTTCCAAGCAGGAAGCGTCACACATGGCAGTGGTCTCCCAATGCCGTCGGGGGCGGGGGGCAGGCCTGGACAGAGGAGAGCCCCTTATCCTCCCGGCTGGGCCCAGGGGAGGCAGCAATGCAAGGTGGAGGCTGGAGGCTGAGCCAGAGTCGAGGCTGGGAGGAGCAGGAGCAGAATGAAGGCAGAGGGAAGAGAGTTCACTCTGCTAGTGATGGGGCCAGGGGGCCGGCAAGGCTGGACGGGCCGCACCTCTGCCCATGGCTCACACTCCATCCTCTTAGCCCTCACAGTGCTTGGGAGGGAGACCCCTCTGCCCTTAGATGGGGAATGTGGGCATCCCCAAGGGGCCTCAGCCTCTCTGACCAGGCTAAGGGCCGCTGAGCCTCAGGAGACTGGACTCATCCCAGGGTTGCCAGCAGCCAGGAGGGCTACGGCTGTGTGTGCTCAAACTCCATTGTAGGCCAGGTGCAGTGGCTCATGCCTGTAATCCCAGCACTTTGGGAGGCTGAGGTGGGTGGATCACCTGAGGTCAGGAGTTCTAGACCAGCCTGGCCAACATGGTGAAACCCAGTCTCTACTAAAAATACAAAAATTAGCCGGGCATGGTGGCATGTGCCAGTAGTCCCAGGTACTTGGGAGGCTGAGGCAGGAGAATTGCTTGAGCCTGGGAGGTGGCGGTTGCAGTGAGCCGAGATCATGCCATTGCACTCCAGCCTGGGAGAGAGAGCAAGACTGTATCTCAAGAAAAAAAAAAAAAAAAACTCAGTGCAGGGAGCCTCCACAGACAAGGGCCGCAGGCTCAGCGCACACCTAGCACCCTCTCAGCACAGCTGGCTTCCCCTGAACCTCGGAGTTGTGTGGATGTGCCCAAGTAGAGGCTGGGGAAAGGCCACAGAGAATGGGAGCCTGAGGTGGCATACAGGGGGCACATGCAGGGCACCAGGTGGTCCACCGGGCTGTGGGGTCTGAGTGCAGGGCTCAGGTTCTTGGGCTTGCCCTAGGGGCAGGCTGACTTCATAGATGACCAGGGCCCGTGTTCAGAAGGCCCCGAACTTGGGGCTTGACCCTCTACAGCTCCGTCTGGAAGTTCTTCATCATCTCACCCTTGCACGTGTGTTTTGGAAGTGAAGGCTCCTGGGGCAATGGAGCATGGTCCCACCTCCCCAGGACAGGCTCTCAGCCGCCCCCAGCAGGTGCAGGATCAGGCATGTATTCCCCACAGCATCTCAGGGCAGGCGTGGTGGTGGCCGTCCTGCCCATGGCTGGCAGGAAAGGGGCATGTCTGGTGGATGGCCGGCCAGAGCCCATGTTTTGGCGGAGGTGAGCCTCCCGTGAGTGACACCTGCATAGAGATGGGATTGGCTGTGGCCATACGCTCTGGGCTGGAGCAGTGTACCAGTGGGAAGGGGGTGTGCCTGGCTCTACTTCCCCAGACCCCCTGGCTGGGACACAAACAATGTGTTCTTCCAGCGGTGGCAGGAAGCTCTCAGACTCCAGTGGGCGCACCCTTCACGCTGGGGGTGCACTCACTCTGCTAGGACCCCGTACCTGAGGAGAAATCCCTCAGTGGGGTTCCACTCTGTGGGATCCTCTCTTCCTCCTCCCAGCCTCCCTGAGTCTGGCCTGTGCCTGTCATAAACTTCTGGCCAGCCTGAGGCACCCACCAGGATCAGCCACAAAATGCACATTTGTTTAATTTCAGTGACTCCACGTAGAAGCTAAGCGCTCTAATATTTGCATTTAAAATAGCCATTGCACAATTTAAAGATGAATAAGAAATTCATGCTAATAATTCAAGGTTCCAATTTTTGTTCACTTAGAACAACACTGAAAAGCAAATAAAAAAACAGCAAGTTGAGAGAGAAAGAGACAGAGACTAAGGAAGAAAGGAAGTGGCTAAATAGTCCCTTTTAATGGCACTTTCTTCTGCTCTTCGAGCAAGCGATCCCACATTTCCATTTTGCGCTGGGCCCTGGGAGTTACGTGCTGGCTCTGCCTATAGGCCAGCGTTCCCCACTGATGAGTTTTGCAGCAGCCAGATATTGCAGGGAAATAAGAATGCATTGCATGTAATACACTGGCCCCTTTGAATTCTCTATCTTCCCCCGCCCCCTTCATTTTATGTATTTATTTATTTATTTATTTACTTATTTGAGACAGAATCTCACTCTGTCGCCCAGGCTGGAGTGCGGTGGCACGATCTTGGCTCACGGCAACCTCCGCCTCCCGGGTTCAAGCCGTTCTCCTGCCTCAGCCTCCTGAGTAGCTGGAATTACAGGCACGGGCCACCATCTTGGCTTATTTTTGTATTTTTAGTAGAGACGGGGTTTTGCCATGTTGGCCAGGCTGGTCTCGAACTCCTGACCTCAAGTGATCTGCCCACCTTGGCCTCCCAAAGTCCTAGGATTACAGGTGTGAGCCACCGCGCCCAGTCTATCTTTCCTCTTACTTCGGGAGAAATTCAGGTGGAGGGCTGCTATGGCTGAACCCAGGTGTGACAAGAACAGTCAGTGGTTGGTGAGGAGCTGGAGCTTGGGAAGTACGGCTGCCAAACAGAGCGGCATCTCAAAAGATTAACTTCTGGGGAGGGCAGGAGACGCCAAACACGTCACCCAAGGGAGAAGCTTTTCCCATGGGAAGGGAAAGACTGCAGGATCTGACCACACACAAAAACGTAGGACATCAAAAACTATCCCAGGCAGAACAAAACAAAAGGTACACAAGAAGAGGGGGGAAAATATTTCCTACACATGTGACAGACAAAAAGTTAATCTACTTAGATACGCAAACTCTTCAGATGCATGGAACACCCCCAGATCCCAGCAGAATCAAGGGCATGAATAGGCCAAGCACAAACAATAAAATAATCTCTGTTTACAAATACACGTATATTTTTAAATGCAGGCTCATTAACATCAAGGAAATACAACTTACAACAAAAAGTTTATCTCAGTTGTAATTAAATTACCACTGTTCAAAAGGACTCAGTGGTGTGAGGGGGTGGGGAGACAGGCATTTGCTCAACGAAGCAGGAATAGAGGAAACCATAACAGAGAACATTCCAGCGTAGAAAGCTTACAAAATGGGCATATCTGTTGACCAGAGACTCCGCTTTCAGCAACTCAGCTTAAGGAAATATGTAAGCAGGAGCGGTAGATTCAGCTCGATGAACATGGTACAGTTAGTGGCATGTCTGACCTCTAATGGAGAAATTAGTTTTGCTATGTGAATATGTCGTATAAATAATAAGTTAGGTAAAAAGTGTGCTACAGTCATATGGTGTGATGTTGTGTGATCATTAAAACCAGGTAGTAGACAATAACTGCTGGGAGAAGACACTCACGTATCTACATGAATTTATGCTAATTTTACATAGTAAAAAAAAGATGGCTGGTGCAGTGGCTCATGTCTGTAACCTCAGCACTTTGTGAGGCCGAGGCGGGTGGATCACCTGAGGTCAAGAGTTCAAGACCAGCCTGGCCAACATGGTGAAACCACTGTCTCTATTAAAAATATATAAAAAAAAAAAAACAAAAAACAAATTAGCCAGCCGTGGTGGCACATGCCCGTAATTCCAGCTACTCAGGAGGTTGAAGCAGGAGAATCACTTGAACTCGGGAGGAGGAGGTTGCAGTGAGCCGAGATCGCGCCACTATACTCCAGCCTGGGCGACAGAGTGAGACTCTGTTTCAAAATAAATACATACATAAAATGAATCATCTGTGTTAAATATAGATTATTTCGATAAACCAAGAAACATGTTTTTCTAGATGTAAGGAGGAAGATAAGAAAACTGGACCCATCAGGGGCTGCCGGAATGGGCAGGTGGGGGGTTGCCTAAACCAAAGAGCCCCTTTCTGTGCCCAGGTGACCCCGTGAAATGCTCCATTTCCAACCCTCTTCCCCTCCAGCAAGTCTGAGATGAGAAGGGCAGTTTCATTTTTCCCATGGAAAAGGGAATATCATGTCTTGCCATTCACAAGAAAAGGAAGCAGCCCCTCCAGTGATTTCTACTGCTCCCGGAGCCACAGGCAGCTCCCCTCCACCTCTGGAAGACTGCGGTGGGCGGCCTCGCTCATCCCAACTTCCCCTACCTGTGCCCCCTGCTTCACAGGCCAGGCCTTCTCCATTCTTCCAGCCGGCCCCATTCCTGCCTCAGGGCCTTGGCACCGCCTGCCCCCTCCCTCAGACTTGGAACAGGCTGTCCCTATCCTACCTCTTTCCACATCCTTCATTTGTCGTGAGCCTCAGCTCCCATGATATCTCCCATGCACCAGCCCCTGACCTCCTCTATAAAGTGGCTTGCCTTCCCCTACCCTTCTTCCTTCTCCATCTCATAACGATTTTATTTCTTTCATTGCATTTATCATTACTTGAAATGATCCCGTTTGTTTTTCACTTGAATATCGTCTGCGTCCCCCTTCCCAGAATGCAAGGTAGCAGGGCTACATCCTGTCATGCTCACGGCCACACCCCTAGCCTGACATATAATAGATGCCCCATAAACACTGGTCCCCCGTATGAATGGCAGCCAGGGGCACCAGACAGAGGAGGATGGCTATGCCGAGAATCCACCCCATCTCAGCAGCTGAACACAATACAGTATACACTGTGTTTCCCTATTCACACCATGGTGCGGCGTGGGTCAGGGGGCTGAGCCTATGCTGTAGCTGTGCCTTCTGGGACACGTGGTTTCCAAGGTTTCCATAGCAGGGAGAGACAGAGATGGAGGGGACTCCAAGTTTTTACCAGCCTTGGTCCACAGGTGACCCAAATCACTTCCTTTCACACAGGCCACTAGGCAAAACTAGCCATGCAGTTCCATGTCAGTTACAAGGAAGCCTGGGCAGAGGAGGGGAGCATGGGGGTGACTGATGAGGCTGAACTGCCTGTGCCACCCCTGGACCCTAAATTCTGGCCCAGGCTCTGGCACAAAGAGATCCCAAAGGGAGTTCTGCAGGCAGAAGTCACCCCAAATGATGAGGGAAACTGAGGCAGTGCAGGGCTGCAGGGCTGCCAGGGTGGAGCTGTGCCTGCACTCAGCCCGCCTCTGCCTCACCTCCTCCTCAGAGTCTGCATTCCCTGGGTCCTCACCATCGGAGCCCCCACCAGCTCCTCCTCCCAAGGCTCGATGGCCTTTCCCAGGGCACAGGCTGTGCCACTGTTCTCTGCATCCAGTTCAGTGGGCAGCTCACTGCCCAGGACTGGCCCTCACACCCTGGGCTCTGGGCGTGCCATTGCCCAGCCCACCTGCTGTACAGCCAGTCAAACACCTCACTGGGAGCCCAGTCCCAGCTGGCTGCTGCCACCTCTGTCCTTCCATGCTTTTGCTTTTACTCTAGCCATGGGGAGCCCCATGACCAGCTGGGACTTACAAGAGGAGTGTGACAAGCCACTGGCCAAGCCTTGGGGGGCCCCTTGGGGTTGTGGTTTGAGGCCCTCACAGCACCCCAGTTCAGAGACAGGGCACGGTAGGCAGTCCGTCTGTGCACAGACCCAGCGCTGCCCTATCCAGCACAGCAGCTGCCAGCCACACTGTGGCTTCCATCTAGGTGCAAATTAATTCAAATAAAGTACTCTTTGGGGTGACTACCATAAAAAAGAAAAAAAAGACAAGTGTTGGTGACAATTTGGAGAGACTAGAATCCCTGTACACTGTTGGCAAAATGGTGCAGCCACTGTGGAAAACAGTGTGGAAACTCCTCAAAAAATTAAGGAAAGAAAGAATTACCCTGTGTCCCGCAATTCTACTTGTGGGCATATAGTCAAGAGAACGGAAAGCAGGGTCTGAACACCCACGTTCATGGCAGCATTATTCACGGTAGCCCATGAGGGGGCAACCCGAGTGCCCATGGATGGCCGGGATACTATTCCTCCCTGAAAAGGAAGGACATTCTTACATATGCTGCAACATGGAAGGCCCCTGAGGACATCATGCTAAGTGAAGTAAGCCGGACGCAGAAGGACAATTACCGTGTGATCCACTTACGCGAGGTACCCAGAGTAGTCAAATTCTTAGAAACAGAGAGTGGAGTGGTGGGTGCCAGGAGTGGGGGAGGGGAGGAACAGGGCTGAAATTTAACGGGCACAGTTTCCACTTTACAGGATGAAGAGTTCTGTGGACGGTGGTGGCGATGGCGGCCCAACCATGTGAATGTGCTTACGCCACTGAATCGCACGCTTAAAAATGGTGAAGACGCTGACTTATGTTCTGTATATTTCACCGCGATTAAAAAACTTTTAATTAAAATTATCTTGGAACAAATAAGTTACATTAAAAGTTCAGTTCTTCAGGGACACCAGCCACACTTCAAGTGCGTGAGAGCCCGGTGGCTGCTGCCCCAGAAAGGGCAAAACCAGCGTCTCTCCGCTCCAGCACTGCAGGAAGCTCGGTCGCACGCACAGCAGTGTTCTGGAAGGTCATCCTTTCTCAGACGCTGCCTCAATGCTCCTCCTCCCCAAGACCACCAAAGGGTCCGGCATGCCTTAGATCTGTCCCCAGGACTCTCCGGGCATGCACAGGCTCTCAGTGAGGACGCAAGGTATTAACCGTCAGGGCAACGCATGCTCCAAGCAGGGCCACGCCTTGTCTCCCTCGGCCACGCTGGGCTCTTGCAGAGGGAGCTGGGGCTCCGATCAGAGGACAGACCCCCGCTGACCCTCCGACCCTGGTCTCCCAAGCCCCGGGACTCTCTGCCATGCCCCACCGCCTCTGCAGGACACTCCCACTGTGCCCATGACAAGCACACTGTCAACACATGTTTGCTGAATGAATCAGTGCTCACTTCTGTGCAACAGGGGACAAAAGACGCGGCCCAAATATTTTCTCAACTTCTGAGACTTGTCTCCTAAAACGGCTTCTCTGTTGTGATAAAACTCATCTCAATTTAAGACGTTTTAAATTTCTCATCCTTTTCTAGAAACGAACCTTCCCATTATTGGGGGGTACGGCTGGATCACTAGGGTTTGAATAAAGTTGGATGGCAAAAGTGAGAGAACCTTCTAGACATCCTCCAACCAGCTGTTGTGACAGAGAGACCCTCGGCACCAGGAGAAAGGCTGATCTGCCTCCACCGGCCTCATGAAGGACTCACCCCGGGTCCCACCTTCAGTCAGCGTCCTTGGTGGGCTCTCAGCAGTGACCCCTCCTGGGCTGTCACTAAATTAGACAGTGTCACTGTCATGATAACAAAACCACATTTTATGTGGAAACTAAAAAGGTGTCCACCCTACCGAGAGACTGAAAAGCACAGTCACCGACATTCTCTCATTTAACCCTCACATCAACCCCCACGATGAAAACACTGACCCATTTTATAGACGAGAAAACCAAGGCTCAGAGGATGGGAGCAGCATTCCCAAGGACGCACCTGGAAAAGGCGAGGCCGGGAGCCGCCATCGGACGGTGATTCCAAGCCCAGTCCTTTCCCCGCTGGGTTGGAAGGCAATATGATGCTAGGGGAAGAACTCATTGTGAAGGCAGGCAAGATTTTATACCCACCAGTCTCACAGACCCAGCCTGAGGACTTCCTAAGATAATTCAGCACGGCAGGTGCCCAGTGTGGGCTTGGCATGGTCACATAGTAGAGGCTCAATAATTGTAGCCATTATGGTTTTATTGTTATTATTATTGCAATAAAGGTACGTTTCAAAAATAAGATGAGGTTAATTGTGAAAACACTCTCCCAAATAAAACGAATTTTGCCGACGCAGCGGACTTCAGCCGCCGGTGTGGATAAGGCTGGGCTCCAGAGGGCTCGCGGACTCATGCAAGGCCGGTCAAGAGGAAAGTGAGTATGAAGGTGGGGTCTCTGTCAAGTGTTCAGCTCACTTACATCCCCCTTTTCCCCCTGAGGTATCTTTTCACCAGGGCCCTGGGGACTCTGACCCACGTGTCAGCTTGGTTACTGGGGGGCTCATCCCTGGCCCGAAAAGCAGAACTGAGCAGCAGACTCCGAGCAGACCTCCACAGCCTGCTGCTTGCCTCCAGCCCGGCCCCAGAGGACCTCATTCATCCACAGGTTTGGACACACAGCATGGGGTTCTAGAACTTCCCACCTGCCCGGCTTCCACAGCACCTCTAGCCTTCCCTAAGCCCTGGCTGGTTAGTGGGGCCCCCTAACGCCCCATTGGCAGCATCTCACATTCCAGGCCATGCCGTGGTCCTCCTTCTCACCCCTTCTTTTCCCTGCAGGGCTCAGCCGAGCCAGTCTGCTCCCCTGGGAACCTGCATTTTGAAGACTGGATGCCCCTCAGCCCCACAGTGGCTCTGGCCACTTGAGGCAGAGAGAGGAAAGGCCTGCACAGCCTCCACCCACACATGATGCAGCGTCCTTGCATCTCCAGGTCAGGCTGCGGGGGTGTGGAGCGAGGGAGGAGGTTCTTTAATCTCATAGCATCAGGCAGACAAGGGGCAGGTGACCAGAAGACAGAGGTGGCACACAGACACCCCTTTCAATAGCCCAGACTCACAGGGAGAAAGGAATTCCCTCCCCGATTTTCAGTTCTCCCACTGCCAGCTTCAAGGAGGGGCCCTGGGTTGGTGCCTGGCCCTGGCTCTAATGCACACTAATCTCTACTTTAAACAGAAAGGGGCCTCTGTTCGGAGCCAGAGGAACGCAGGACTCTCTAGTTGGGGCTGAATAATGTCACTTTATGTCTTACTATTAGGTTAGCTTTTTAGGTAAAATGAGGTTTCCTTTTAAAATAATTTTAGTTTTAAAAGTGGCAAACATTGAGAAAACCTGTTTTTCAAATGACACATTGAATGACATTTGTCATTCAAATGACTGGAGTCTGCATAAAACCGCCTTAGCCTATAAAGAGCCCATCAAGTTGGAATTACCCGCAATTTGCAGATGAGAAAACTGAGGTCAGGGAGGGTCAACTTGTCTCACCTGTGGACCCAGAGCGCCTCCCTGAGACTGTGGCACTCACCTCCGGCTAACAAGGAAATCAGCAGAGCCTCAGGGGATGCAGCTGGGCCTCTCTGGCCTGCCCAGCCCCTGGCTGACCCTCCCCGTCCCGCCCCGCCCCTCAGCCACCCGACTCACAATGTTCATGAGCGTGAGCAGGTACTTCTGCACATGCTCCTTCCCGTGGAACTGCACCACAGAGTCATCCACGCCCAGCAGGACCTCGATGTTGTAGTCGTCATCTGCAGCATGCCTGCGTGCCCTCCGCCTCGAGCTGTTGACACGCTCCTCTAGGATGCCCAGGGCGCGGCTGAGGCTGTCCAGGTTGCCCAGGGAGGCTCCTGCAAGGAGAGGACACCATCTTCAGCATCAGGGCAAACCCACCTGCACACAACACCACCCACCAGGCGCCAGCTCGCCAGCTCAGCCATCCTCTCATTTAAAACTCATAGCACCCCGAACCTGGGGTATTGTTCCATTTTACAGAGGAAAGCGAGGTGCAGAGGAAGGTGGCAGAGACTTGCCAAGCTGTCTCACACACAGCAGGGCTCAGACAGCCACCTTTGGGACTTCCAGGACCGCTCGTTCCCCAGCCCCTGGTGGCAACCCCAGCCACAGCAGGGGCCACAGTGGCCTCCACACGATGGTCAGGCCTGCTGAGACTGTGAGAGTCCCAGCCCAGCATCACCGTCTGCCTTATGGATCCCAGGGCTGGCACCCAGCCACAGAGAGGCCAGGAACCTCAGCCCACACTGCCTGAAGCTGGAGTGGGCAGAGCCGCCTCTTCTCCCCCCAAGGGCTGCCAGGTGCCAAAGGACTGGTGTCCCAGGTGTCACTGCCAGCTGTTATGACTGGGGAAACCGAGGCCCATCCTGGGCTGTGCATGTTCTCCACTGCCTCCTTGGGCCCCTCCCAGAACTTTCTGCTCAGTCCTCCACTGAAGTGAGGCCCCACACCTCTGGGCCAGGTCCCGGGCCCCTCCACAGGCGAACTGTACCACCTCTGGTCTGATTGAATTGTTCCGAGACCAAGACGAACCCCTCTGGGGCAGCTCTGCTGCAGTCAGCCCTGGGCAGGCACTGATCTCCTGCCCCCAAGGTGTGCCTCTGGCCACTTGGGGCTGCCATCCTGGGGAGCCCGCCCCGGATATCGTCCCTGCCTTCTGTGCAGCGCAGTTTCTGCTCTGTTCCGTGTCCTGCAGGCCGGAGATCACCCTGGACCAGGCTTCAGTTCCCAGCCCTCCACTGCCCATCTCTAAAGGCCACAGCAAGGCTGGCCAGGCTGACCTTCAGCATCGACGGCAGCCCCAGACCACACTGCCCACTGCCCCCCAAGCCCCAGTGTCCAGGAAGCCCCCATTCCCTTGCACTGGTCTCTGTCTAAGCCAGGTCCCGGTCCCAGGGTCCTGTGTCTCCATGGCATTCCCCAGGCAGGTCCTCAGAGACAGACCCAGGGCTGCAGGTCATCGTGACATCACCAACCCACAGAGCCCCGAGGCCCCTGCAGTTGTGGGACACCAGGGTCCCGGCTGCACCACCTCTCTACAAAGAGTCTTCCAGAAAAACACTTTTCACCCCCAACACCTCTCTCCTGCTACCTCTTCCAGGTAGGGACAGGCACTCCCTCCCTGTGAGGGTGGCCCAGGACAGGCCCCGGGGGCAGAACCAGGCCTCTGCGGGCAGCACGGCCACTCGGACAGTGAGGCAGCCTGGCACCGGGCCCCCATCCTGGCACACACTTCCTCACCCGGTGCTGACAGCCTCTCGGTGGACTTGGCCATTTCCGTTTTACAGCTGGGGAGACCCATGGCATCCCAGTGGGGCCAGCTCTCAGCCAAGGGCTCTCTCCTAGCACCCTGCAGCCCGGCTCAGACAAGACAGACTGAACATGAGGTTTCAGGCACAAACCTGCAACCCGACTGTGGGCAAGACCAAGAGAGACAGTGCAGGTGCGAGGCAGAGGGTGAGGGCTGGGACGGAAAAGAGGAGTAAGTGGGGCCAGGGCTGAGCAGCTGCTGGGGTTCCAGTACCTTTGGGGTCCTCGTGCCACCTCCAGCTCCACAGTTCTGTGTCCCCTCAACATACACACACAAGCACGCGCACATGTACACATACATGCACACACACACACGCATGTACAAAGCAAGGACTCCCAGGGCCACTCCAGGGACAGGGGTGGGGCAGGCAGGCCTGTGGGCAGGGCCATGTGGAGCTGAGCAGTCTGCTTAGCTGCCTGGATGATTCAGGACCATCCACGCTGTTCCCAGAGGAAGCGCCAGTGACTTAAGCCTGACAGGGGGGTTGAGGAATCGCCACTCTATTTTTGTACATTTATTTCTTTGCATTTCCAAAGAACAGAGACAGCTCACCTTCAGAATCACCTTGGGAAGCAGAGAGATGCTAATTTCCATAGGAAAATTCTTCTTCCCCTGGGGAATAGGCCGGATGTTAACCTCTGCCCTTGTCAAGCAAGGGGTCACACACAGCGGTGCCCTCGGCAAAACCAGACCACAGAGCCACCCGTTGAGGCCATGTGGTGCCATTTGGTTAATAGCATTTGAAAATTGGAAGATTTCATGTTTAAAAATTCTAGAACATCCAGCTTCTCTTGAGGAATTAGGAGACGGGGCCATCCCAGGGGTAGCCCTGGACCGTGAATTGAGGGGCCACACCTGGAGACAAAATATACAGGGCTTGGCTCACCAGGGCCGCTGCCTGCCACCCTCAATGTCATTCTGGCACCAGAAAGCATCACAGTATGTCCTCCTGGCCCTAAACCCGGAGTCACCATGCAGGGACCCTCCAGACACTCCCCGCAGGAGGACTGGGGCGCCGTGTCGGGACAGAGCTGGGCTGGGCACGTCTTGAGGATGCTTCTGCTGAGCAGGTGGAGTTTTTAACTAAATTGTGTGTTGCAGGCCCATGAAAAATAGCAAAGATTTCTAAAGATGCTTTAAAAGTGTCAGTTTCACCTGAAATGGATTTATTATTGTTGCCATCATTATTTTAATCGTGATAATTTTGGGGGGAAATTTGGAAATTATGTTCTAGAGCACTCCTTCTCCACTCAGGACCAGTGCCTAGAGACGGTCCAAGGCCCAAAGGTAAAGAGGGTGAAGAGAGGAAGACAGGGGCCTGGGTCACCTGGCAGGTGACAGTCACCCCGAGTCTGGCCCCTGGAAGCCTCAGTCATGTTCAGGCTGGACAGGACAAGGGGAGAGCCCTCAGGCCTGGGGCAACAGGAGCCCTGGCCCAGACACCCTCCTGCCTCCTCTGTCCCAAAAAGACCCAGCAGTCAGGCTGAAACCCCAGCTTGTCAATCATGAGTGCCACCTCAGTTTTCCCCACAATAGGATTGATCCCGACCCTGTCAATCATGAGTGCCACCTCAGTTTTTCCCACCGTGGGCTTAACCCAGGCCATGAAGACACTCTGACCACATGCTGGCCCTCGCAGGCTGTTCCCCAGAGCCTTGCTATAAGGAGCTCTAATCGATGGGCCTGGCACGGTCCTGAGTCGGCTTCCTAGTGATCCCTCTGAAGTCAACCTTGACCTTGGGCCTGCCCACCTGTACTGGTTGCCTACCTGGTCTAATGGCCCCTGTTCCACTCAGTCCCTCCAAGGCAGGAGGGGGCTATTTGCTGCTCTCCCCTCCTCCCCTGGGAGCTTCCTATGTTTGTAGCCCAGCCCTGCTGAGCTGTGGTGACCAGGAGCTCACACAGCCTCTGCTCTATCCCTCGGCATTGACCCTGCTTGGATGAGTGGTCAACGCTGCCCGTCTCCTGTGGAGGCAGGAGGATGACGCTGCCCTTGGCCTTCTTTTCCTCTGGGTGCAGCCTTCCCCACGAGAAGGCGCGGGGCCCCCTGGGGGTGCTGATTGACCAGGCCCCAGAAGTCATGCCCAGGTGGGCTGTGGCTACCCAGAAGGGAGGTATCTGTGGCAGGATCCCATCTTTTAAATAGGTAACACGGAGCTTTTGAGTTCCTGGCATTCCCTGTACTCGGGGCCCCTACTGGATGGCAGCTGGAGATCTCCTTGCTCACATCACGGCCATAGAATGACACTGTGGGAAGCCCTCCAGAGCTGTCCTGTTTCAGAGTCTCTAGAATGGAACAAAAAGACTCCATCGAAGAGTCAATCAATAAACAGGGAGAGGATGGAACGAGGGGAGGCAGCAGTTCTGTCCAGGGAATTCCAGCAGGGGAACGGGTGGGTCACAGCAGCCATGGCTCATCCACAGTGCCGTAGCGCACAGGGCACGTGGGCGAGGGCTGCACCTGCCAGCATCCTAGGCACGCCCCAAGTCTCCAGGCAGGGGTGTGTGCACAGCCCTTCACAGTGACAAAGCTCCATACCCCCAGCAGCCATCTAAGCCCCTCACCAAGATGGAGGCTCGTCACCATCAGCATATCGTCCCATTTTAGCATCAAGGAAACAACCAAGGAGCAGAAAAATTACATGACTCAGACAAGCCACACCACCAGAGAGGATGAGTGGGCATGTGCGCAGGCCTCTGGGTCCAACGTTGTCCACATGCCCGGAGCCCTTCTGTACTTCACCATCACTGAAGGGTGATTTGTGGGAATAAAAATTGTAGAAACAAGTATGATTACCCTAGGGAAGAGAAAACCTGGGACCGAGTCTGGAACCTCATGAGTACCGTGGGATGGTGTGGGCTCTGAGGGCAGGTACAGTGGGCAGGTGTGGGCTCTGAGGGCAGGTGCAGTGGGCAGGCGTGGGCTCTGAGGGCAGGTGTAGGGGGCAGGCGTGGGCTCTGAGGGCATGTGCAGTGAGCAGGTGTGGGCTCTGAGGGCAGGTGTAGTGGAGCAGGGTGGGCTCTGAGGGCAGGTGTAGCGGACAGGGGTGGGCTCTGAGGGCAGGTGTAGTGGACAGGGGTGGGCTCTGAGGGCAGGTGTAGTGGGCAGATGTGGGCTCTGAGGGCAGGCAGGGGCTTTGCTGTGCTAAGGGCGGCTGGGTGTTCGCTGTCCTCCATGCAAAGCCTAGGCCTATGCCTTTTCTGGGCTGGCCTCTTCACCTGGGATGCCCTTTCTGCTGCTGCCGCCGCTGCTGGCCAAATTTAGGCCCCCTGAAAGACCCAGAAGGAAGGGAGCCCACTGCCTTTCATGGGACTCAGAGCTCTTGGAAGAGAGGAGCATGTTCTGCCCCTCTCTGCCTCCTCCACAGCCCCACTGCGTGCCACTTGGGGAGGACAGGGACAGGGGCTGGGGCAGGGATGCTTAAACCCTGAGGACAACACTGTTCAGTGATAGGGCAGACTGCTATCCCCTCTCCATGGGATGACCATCCCCTCATTGCTCTCTTCCTTCAGGTGTCTACTGAAACGTCAGCTCCTCAGGGAGAACTTTCCTTATTTCATCCTAAACTGAAATTGCCCCTCCCCTGATTTCTCCCAATAGCACCTCGTGCCCTTCCTTCCTGCTACGCTCCACCACGGGCAGGTCTTGTCTCATTTGTGAATTTGCCTGGGCATTAACTGACTTTCCCTCTCAGATAGAGAACCCTGGGGGATGGAGACCATGGGGTCTGGTGTGCCTCAGTTTCCCCAGTGCCCCACAGGTAATCGCAGGGCTGTGAGGGGCTGGAGCCATGGAAAAGAGATGCTTTGGGAACAGAGGGCCCAGCAGAGGCGAGCTGGGGGCCTCTGGGGAGTTGGGAACTGAGATATGAGAGGCAGGTGCAGCAGGGCCAGAGGGGCCATACTGGGGGGTGGGGAGCCGAGACCAGGAGCAAAAGTGTGGTGACAGTTGGAGGAGTATGAGATGGAACAAAATCCAGCTACAAATTACTTGCATATGGAATAACCAAGTCGAAGTGACCAGCAGGAGTTAAAAAAAGTGGGGCAAAGAAACATGTACCATGTAATCACCAACCAAGGCATTTAAGGAGACAAACTGATAAACAACTCATGGGAAAAAAATGTAAAAGATACGAAAGTTTATGCCCCTAAGAGCTTCAACTTGATGCAAGGAAGAAGAGATGAGGCCACAGTGATAGGAGCACTGTAATACATTTGTTCCAGACAAGTTTGATACAACATTAGGTAAGGATAGAAACTATTGGAATTAATAGGAAAACCTAATGTTCAAACCCAACAACCAGAATACATGCCCTTGTCAAGCACACATGGGAGAAGTTCCACATTTTGCCACACATTAGGGCACAAAATTCAAAAATCGTGCCCACAATCACCATTACTGAGACAAAATCAGAGATAACAATAAAACCCTAAACCCTAAACATCTGAAATTAAAAGCACAGTTCCAATGGGCCTAGACTAAATGGAAAAAGTACTTTCCACTCATGGCTCAAGTAGAAAACCTGGATAAACCAATAACCTCAGAAGAAATTGAAAGAGTATTCAAAGAAATGCTTCCATAGAAGAGTTTAACCAAACCCACGAGGAATAGATACTTCTCATCTTACAAAAAATAAGTATGCAAAGATCAATACTTTTCTTGAACATAGCAATAACCAGCTAGAAGGTAGAGTGGAAAAAAGAGCTTATCAACTATAAGAACAAAACTCCCAAGTATCTAAGAATAAACAAAAACTAATAAATGTTCAAAGACTACACAAAAAGTAGTATAATATAGTCTAAAATCTCCAAAAACACAAAAGAAGACCTCAGTAAATGAAGATACACTGACATAATCCTGGACTGGAAGCTGATCCTCCTCCAAATGAATCAAGAAATTTAACATAATCTCCATCAAATAATGGTTAAAACCCAACAAAGTGATTCCAACATTCATCCGGAAGACTATACGTGACACCCGACAGACAAATAATGGAAAAGAATGATAATGAGGAGGTATGTGTCTTTCAAATTAATGCAATGTATTATAAAATAATGTTAAAGAAAACATAGTGATGTCAGATCAATGGAGCTGAATAAAACTTCCAAAAATAGGCTGGGCGCGGTGTCTCACGCCTGTAATCCCAGCACTTTGGGAGGCTGAGGCGGGTGGATCAGCTGAGGTTGGGAGTTTGAGACCAGCCTGACCAACATGGAGAAACCCTATCTCTACTAAAAATACAAAATCAGCTGGGTGTGGTGGTGTACGCCTGTAATCCCAGCTACTCAGGAGGCTGAGGCAGGAGAATCGCTTGAACCCGGGAGGCGGAGGTTGTGGTGAGCCGAGATCATGCTATTGCACTCCAGCCTGGGTAACGAGAGCAAAACTCCATCTCAAAACAAAACAAAACAAAAACTTCCAAAAACAGATCCAAGAATATGGGAGTTTCCAGGTAAAAATGGCAGATTGAACACAGATATCTGATTTGGCTCCTTTCTAGAATCCCATGAAAAGTTTAGTAAAGAAATTAAAAAAAAAAAAAATTAAAGTCACAAGCCTACAAGGATAAGGAGAGCAGGAGGGGAAGAAATAACCAGGGAACTGTGGGAGGCTGGAAACAGATGGGCAAGTGGTAACAGACTTGGTATATCAAGAAAGTTGAATCCCAGGCTGGCCATGAAGACAGCCACATTCTACAAGGTCTCCCAGAGAATAAGAAGAGGGGAAAATCAGGTTACAGGAGAGGTCATAGACAAAGAATTGGAATCAGCATGACTCAGAGTTCTCAAAAGCAGCATTAGATGCAAGAAAACAGTGGAGCAAAGCCTTCAAAATTCTGAAGGAAAATGATTTCCCAACTGGAATTCTGCGCCCAGACACACTCCCCATCAAGTGTGAAAGTGGAATAAGGACGTTTCTAGACATGTCAGTTCTCCAAAGATTTACCTAACAAGCACCCCTCTCAAGAAGCTACCGAAAGGTGTGCTCCACAAAAAAAAAAAAAAAAAAAGGAAGAGTAAGACGTAAAACACAGATACAGAAAACGGGCAGAAAATGGGAGCCCAACACAGAAGACATGGCCTGGGAGGCCCATGGAGGGTGGCGAGAAGTGACCCTGGGGTGATGGCTCTGCACCAGACGTGGAGGGCGACTGAGCCGTACTGAGCAGTGTGACCCATGGGTGAACGGTCTTCACGAGGCCCCACCTCCATCAGGCCAGCTGTAGCCCGGGGTCGGAACGCCCAGGAGAGCCTGGCCTAGGTTCTCGGCAGTACTTGGCTTGGCCATGTGCTGATGAGGGGTGCTCCCATCCTCTGCTGAAGACACACAACACTCACAGAAGTTCCCAGCTTTCCCCCCACGGAGAGCTGAAGGCAGGCCATGGTGAGCTTAGAAGCAGGAAATACAGGGCAGCCCCCTCCCTCTGACCGTATTTCCACCACAGGTCCAGCACCTGGTCCCCACCTTGGCCCTGCCAGGTGCCTGACTGTGCTGAGCCCAAGACTCCCTCGAGACCTGGCTCACGACTTCCCCAGGAGGGGCCTTGTCAGTTCCCAGAGAAGCGGGAGTCAGACCACGACCTGGAGACTGATCTGCTCACCTCCAGGAGCCTCCATCCAGTGGGGGCAGTGCTGTCGTCTCTTTACACCGCCAGTGTGTGCCAGCTCTCTGCTTTAATATTAATCATCTTTGATACTCATTTGCACGTAATTATAAATAGTTGCTCAAGTAGCCATATAGTAAAAAAAATAGTAAATGATAAAGGTAGCAAATGGTGCTAGGAAACGGTGCAGGCGGAGCAGGCCGGGACACTCTGGCAGTCTGGCACTACTGAGGGGATGATGAGGAAGAGCACCATGTGGCTCTAAAGATACAGGATGTCTATCGGATATCCCAGTGCCCTCCTCGGGCTGACCCTCGGCCCACGGCCATTGTTCGCCCCCATGGACTGGCTTGCAGACGGGCAAACTTGCACAGGTCTGTAAGGAGGCAATGGGGAGCTGCCCCTTGCAGCATTGCTTGGGTGGAGTGAGGGAGCTAGAAACAACACAGGGGTCATCCGTGCGTGAGAGGAGAGGCAGATGTGGTGGGGGCACACCACAAAGTGCTACCAAGGTTAGAAGTTTGATATCTACATAGATGGATGGATCTTAAAAACAGAGAGCCAAGTGCAGAAGGTAAGAAACAGAATCAGACACCTCAGAGCGACTTATGTAAATTACGGATACACACATACAAGACAGCAACATTCATGTTGCAAAAATGTACACTAACAAAAGGATACCCTTTGATCACCTGAAACGGTTGCTCATTGCAGGAGAAAAGAAGAAGAAAGAGAGCAGGCTGGGGAGATAAATGGCTTTTGTTTGTTTCTTTCTTTGTTTTAACGATGTTAGGACAACTGGTTAGAGGGAGGAAAAGGTCAAATTTTGACATCATGCCTTAAGCAAAAACAGATTCCTAGTGGATGAGATGATCGAAAGGAAGTCATAGAAGTGCTAGAAGAAAATGTAGCTAGGCACCTTTTGATAATCTTGCTGTTGGGTGGGCTTTGGGTTCCAAGCCTAGGGCTCTTTCCCAGCCCTCTCCTTGGCTGCCCCAACCCCTGTGAGCTGTTTCCCACTCTGCTGGACTCTGCTGGCTGAATGCGAGGGCAGATGGCACACTTGCTAGGGGACGGTGTGAGGGCAGATGGCACACTTGCTAGGGGATGGTGTGAGGGTGGATGGGCACACTCACTAGGAGATGGTGCAAAGGGGGATGGGCACACTTGCTAGGGGATGGCACGAGGGCAGACGGGCACACTCACTAAGGGATGGTGCAATGGCAGACAGGCACACTCACTGAGGCACCTGCACACAGACAGAGGTGCTGTGCTACTGCCTCAACCTGCCAACCACATGGATGGGAACGAATCATCCCCTTTTTCCCGTGCTTAGGAGTGCCCAAAACATAAGTCCTAATAACCGCCCTGCAGAGCCAGAACTGCCACATTGCCCAGAAGAGGAGAGGGAGGCTCAGGAAATTAGACTAAGGCCATGATGTTGGCAAATACCCAGGCCAGAATGCCAGCCCAGTTCCTGCTTACAAGCACTGCCAGGGCCTGCAGGGGCCACCGCCGGGCCCAGGAGGACCAAAGCCTGGAGCACCAGCAGCCTCTCCTCCAACATGGGGAGCCCTACCCAGGGGAGGTCAACGGGAGCAAGGTCATCCCCTCCATTTGTTACCAACCAAGAGACAGTCGCTCTGGCTGCGCATTCCCCTAAAGATAATCATTAAGATGAAATATGTTTATGTGGAAGTGTAATCAGGACATGGCAGAAAGCCTTGTTTGGAAGCAGGCAGGCTCTTTGGAGGCTCTGGGAAGCAGAAGGCAGTCTCAGCCCCACGGGGGCCATCAGCACGGAGCCCCACTGGTGCAGTTTATTAAAAGATGCTCATTAGGATTATTTCATCCCAGCCCTTTATAACTTTATTACCGACTTTGAATTAATTTCTGCAACTTCAACAGACGCAGCTCATCCAGTGCCATTTTTATGACCTTAGGTGGATCGGAGGGTGGGGAGGGGCTCCTGGGGCCGGCCTGGCCATCGGGAGTGCGTCGGAACAGCTGCGCCGAATCTCAGGGGCAGTCCTGACAGTTCTCTAACCTCCCACAGGATGGGCTGCCCCACGGACAGATGGACGCTCCAGCCCAGCACCGCTCAGCCTTAGCAGAGCTTCAGGGAGAAAAAGGAAGCACTAAAAAAGGAGAGAAATCCTCTCCAGGCTGGTCGTCAGAACATACCCTCCCCCTTCCGCCACAGCAGAGGACAAAGGACACCTCTCGGTGGTGGACACAGAAGGTCCTGGCCTGCCCAGCACCCGCATACCCTCATGGAGCCACCTGGAGTTGTGCAGCATGGTGGCCTGCCCTGTCTGGCCACCACACCTTTTCTGCTAGTGAACCACGCTCCCCTACTCGCACCCCACATGGCTCATGGGGAGCCAACCCCACTGCACCCCAGCTCCAGGAGTGCCCGAGGGGTCCTATTGGACTACTGGAACCCGATGCTGTGTGTTGGTGTGCACAGGAAGACTCCCGTGCTTTCCTCTCTGCTGGGAAAATGTGACTCTGGGGCTGCTAGGTACCTCCTTCTCCCAGGAGCAGCAGAGGGGAGAGATGAGGGCAGCCCCGTGTGCTGCTGACACTGTTCAGGTCACCGAATCCAGCTGCGACTGAAGCTGATGCACCCCTGGACATTCTAATTCTTCCAGTCAATTCATTTAGCTTTTCTGTCTCCTGCAACAGCAAGAGTCCTGTGTGCCCTCACAAACACAGACACAGCCAAAAGTGCTGGCCTGTGAGAGACACCATGGTTTGGCTTTGCAGCCAGAGCTCTCTTAAACTATTGAGGCATCAGACCAGGCCACTCTCTTCTGCCCTGTGCTGCACCTCCCAGTGTGGGGCAAGGAGGTCTGCTGTGTATTTAAGTCTATGACCAGAAAAGGGGCCAGGCTCTGGTCCAGCTCCCAGATCCGTGTCCTTGGGAAATGGTGTCCAGCAGAGGTGTGAGGCCGCTGAGGTTGAACCAAGCCAACCTCAGCTGTGCGAGTGACCGGCAGCTGTGCAAGCCCCTTTGAGGTGTCCTGCAGCAAGTCTGGGGGCCTCCTGTCTACAGTCCTCACAGAGGCCTCCCAAACACAACTTCCCCCTCTTCCCCTCAACACCTGCCAAACTGCCGAGGCTCCTCCGCACCTGCTCCATGCCACTCTCCAGCGGCCCCTGCAGCCCACCCACCTCCAAGGACTCACGGGGGTCTCCGGGCCTTCAGAGGCTGGGGCGGGTGAGAAGAGCCGCCAAGCCCTTCCCCTGCCTAGCATCTGCTTAAACCAGGGAGGGTCCCCAGGACCTGCCACAGCCCCCAGGGCTCCAAGCCTTCTCTCTGCTGGGCAGTTGGCCCAGGGAAGGGGAACTGGTCTGGGTAATCTCACACGGGCACCGCAGCACACGGCAGCCAGATCGTGGGGGCCAATGGAGAGGCCGGGAGGTCTTTTAATGAAAACATTCACTGTGAACCTTAGAACAAAGCAAAGATACCCACAGGTCCCAACGGAAGGGAGAACTCCCAGGCATTGTGATCCGAATGCAGGGGAGGAGGGGGCTGGCAAGTGGGGTGCTGGCAGCCAGTGCCACCCACGTGGCAGACCCACGTGGCCAGAGCCTTGGCCAGTGGCTTAGCAGATGACAGGTGGAAAATCCCTGTCACCAGCCTGGTACATGCTCCAGAGCCCCCAGTTTGGACATCTGGAAATGCGGCATTGCTCCCCGGACGGCCTCAGGTACCTTACACTCAGAAAATCCAGGGCCTGGTGCCTCCACTGCCTGCACGTGCACCTCCGGCTGCACTGCCAGCTGCATTGTCCACCTGGGGAGTGGCGCCCGCATGCAGCTGGGCCCACGCCAGGAGCACAGCCTGCCTCTCCCTCTCCCTCAGAGCTCCCTCCTCACTCCTCAGGCTCTCTGGAACCTAACCCTCCACCGTCTATGCCTTCTGTGTTGCCCACGCTCCTGACTCCAGCAGAATCTGCGCCTCATCCATCACTGCACTCTTCAAATCCAAGTTCCAAGGCATTTCTCTAATCACCAACCTCAGTTTCCCTTGTTGTGGCCTTCATGTCCTTGGATGTTGAGCCCTGCGTCATGCAGGGTGGGCGTGGGCCCTGCAGGGGTGAGGTCCTGGTCCCCTGGGAAGGGCCTGCAGCCAGCACAAGCGGGAGGTCTCAGATGCTGCCTGACCCTGTGCAAATGAAGCCCTCTCCTACCCGGCCATGGGCCACGTGCAGGGACTTAGCGCCTGCCTTTGCTCCCTCCTCCTTCCCCGCCCCTCCAGATCAGGAGTCCAGGCACACAGCAGTGCTGGGGCCGAGCACAGGCTCTTCCTGGCTGACGGTGGGAACTGGGGCAGCACTGCCTGGTGGGCCACACTGTGCCAACAAGCTGCCTTCCCAGGAGGAAGAGTTCCCCAGATGCCCGGGCACCAGGGACTTCATACCCTCCTGTTTCTTCTTCATGGCAGCCGGCGGAGTGGGCATGGGACCTCTCTACACAAATGAGGGAACAAGCCCAGAGCCCAGGCAACAGGCATCCCTGTGTGACTCCAGTATCTGGCTCTGTTCCCGCATCCCGAGCTTCCAATGGCCCATGGTGGTGATTGCACCTGGCCAGCAGCAAGAGGGAGCTGAAGGTACCGGGACCCTGGCCCAGCTGGGGACCTTGCTGCCGTCACACCCACCATGACCCTGGGGCACAAAGACCCCCCACTTTCAGTCACGGCACCAAGCATAGTCCCTGTGTCTGTCCAGGGCCTGCTCAAGGAGCAGGAGTGGCCAAGGACAGCCCCAGAGACGACTCCAGCCCTCCCCCGTGCTGGGGGCGGAAGGGTGGTGGGGTCTGGGGCCTCTTGACGCTCCCACGCCCTGACGTCCCATCCTCCAGGACGCTCCCACGCCCCTGTGACTCCTGCGGGAGCAGGGAAACCCCCTGCGGGTGGGCAGCGGCCAGGCTCCCTGGATCTGCCCGGAGAAGAGCCCCCCACAGAGGTGATGCGATGCTCACCACACCCCCCTCAGCTCAAGACCCTGGAACTTCCCAGACCCTCAGCCCTCTCTCCCAGTGAGTGTCAGGGACCCCCCCTCTCTCCTCAGGTGCTGCGCCCCCAAACCACATGTCCTCCTTCCCTCTGCTCCAGCCACATGGGGCTGAGGAGCAGGTCTGCCCAACCTTTGTTTCTGGCCTCTCCTGTCCTTCCCACCTGGCTGTGGGATCTTCTCTCAGACCTGCCCCTCCCACGGGTAAATCCCGAGGTGCAGACTCGGAGACAGCACCGAGAGGCCCCCAGTGCAGCCGCCACTCTGAGCCCAGGCCATGTCACCCAATCCTGCAGGGGCGGGGGGGGTTCCTCCCCTTTGTCTTCCTGTGTGAACTCCATGGGTCCAGAAGCCTGGGGTTGGGGGTGGTGACAGTTAGTCCTGGTGGACCCCACACACTCCTGTCCCATGATGCGTCCTGCCCTATAATACCCCAGGTGCGGATGAGGAGGGAAGGGCTCCGCATGCTCCCGGCACAGCGCCCAGGCCGCGGTGTTGACGAGGCTTAATTGGATCAGCCCTATTTCGAGAAGGGAGGAAATCAGAAATCAGAGTGAGTGCTGAGTCCTGAAAATTTAATCCCCAAGGCAGCCTCACAGGGGCCTTTCCACACCAACTGGGGGGGTGGCAGGGATGCACTCCAAGCCCAGATCCCAGGGCCACCCTGAGAACCAGGAGGGGAGGAAGGGCCGCCCTTCCTGCAGAGAAGATGACAAAGGCCCTGCTCGCTGGGCCCCGCTGCCCCCAACACCACGAGGGCGCAGAAGACTGGACCAGCAGCTGGTCAGGCAGAAAGTATAAAAATCACCCTAATTCTACTGTAAAAGGCTGGGGTTTCCTTTTCTTGGCTTAAAAGCTGGTGTGATCCTTCCAGGTAGCAGCCAGCAGCAGGCCTGCGGCTCACGGAGATGGGCTGGGTGGGTGGCCCTCTGGCCCGTGCTTGCCAACCAGCTGCCCACGTGCTCTGCTGCCCTGCAGAGGTGACGCGGCTGCCATCACAGCCATGCATGTTGTGAACTGACTCCTGCCAAGTCCTGAGAGGGCATCTAGTCTGGCAGCAGCCCCTGCAGGGCCCAGCTGCCTCTGAAGCTCCACATCCTTCTCCCAGGGCGGGAGTACTCTCCCCAGAGCACCTGGTTCTGCTGCCACTTTCTGCCAGGCAACCTCTCTCCCTGCTTCCAGGTCCAGCCTGACTTTCCTCCTGTTTGCAGCAGTTCCTACCTGCCTGCCCTGGGCCCATGTCCCCCACCAGGCCAAGTCACTGTCTCCTTCTCTGGCTCCCAAAACCTTCATTTTCATTCGTTTGTTCATTGTTCATTCACTCAAGTATTTTGGTAACTACCATTTGCCAGGCCTTGCGTGGCACCACCTCCAGAAGAGTGCTCTGGGGTGTCACCATCATAGGCTGGCCTGCTCAGTGATCACTCCTCACACACATGCACACATGCACACACACGCACTCACATCCACACACGCACACTCACACACGAATGCATGTACTCTCTCACACACATGCACACACACACGCCAACGCACTTACGCACTCACACACACGCACACATGCACACGCACGCAGTCACATCCACACACGCACACTCACACACGAATGCACGTACTCTCTCACACACATGCACACACACACACGCCAACGCACTTACGCACTCACACACATGCACACATGCACATGCATGCACTCACATCCACAGCCAACACACACACACAAATGCACCACGGGCACACTCATGTGAATGCACTGACACACACATGCACACACACACGAATGCACTTATACACATATGCACACTCACATGCCAATGCACTTACACACACAAGCACACTCACGTGAATGCACTTACACAATCTCACACATGCACACTCACACACGAATGCACTTACACAATCTCACACATGCACACTCACACACGAATGCACTTACTCTCACACATGCACGCAAACGCACATGCATGCATACATTCATCACATGTGAGCGTATATGAGTGTGTGCATGTGCATGTATGAGTCTGGGTGTGCGTGAATGTGCATGTCACACGTGTGTGCGTGTGTGTGACAATGCACACTCATGCACACACACGCACACACACATACGTGCACATGCACGCACACACACACATGCTCTACAGTGAACTCCCAGAAGACTGAAGTGGCCCTTGACCCCTCTCTAAGTCCTCGGGTACCCATATGGGGCTTGGCAAAATGAATAAATAAATTGGGGCCAAAAAACGCCTGTTGGATAAATGGAAAACTGTAGTTATCCTTATGCTACTTCTGACTAGGCAGAGACAGGACAGGGTAGGAGGAGGCGCAGCGTGGATGTGGGCGGAGTGTGCATCTCCTTGGTGGGAGCAGTTGGCTGTGGAGCCTGCGTCGGTTTCCTTCCTGGCTGTCATTTACAGGGAGAGCGTGAGGGTGGCGTGAGGTCAGCAGGGCAGGTGGGCGCTGTGTGTGCTCACTGCAGCTGTGTGGTGGGTGCACGCTGCCGCCATCTTCTCCCCTTTTTCTTGGGAGCTGTTGCCATGGCTCCCGGCACATCCTGACATCCGTAGGCGCCATCCTGACAACACGCTGCCGGCCACAGGTCACAGGGTGTACCTCATGCCACAGCAATTCTCCCCTGGGCCTCCCTGACCCTCGACCTGCGGGTCCCTGTTAGGCTGGGCATGTTTCCCGATGCCCCATCTCTCTGACCCTGACATATTTTGTTCACATGTTGAACAGAGAGAAATATTCTCTCTCCCGTTTTTCCTGAAGCGTGTGGCCCTCTTGGCTCATCTTTTGCTTTTTCCTTTTCACTCAGAAATATTTTGCTCTCATGAGAAAAGTCATGTGGGCAGGGGGATGAGAGGGACAGTGGGCCCTGGGCAGGCTATCTCCAGCCCGAGGTGGCCAGCGGTGGCGAGGAGGGTGCAGTTCCATGTTGCTGGGTCTTCTTATTTTTGTAAGTAAGAAAGAAATCTGGATTTGCATGTGAAGTCTCTGATCTCTAAATACTGGCAAGCAACTTAAGAGTAATGTAGGTACTGTGCTGCTTGTGAAATGAGCCAAGGCTGGGCCCCCAGGGCTGTCTGCCACCTCAGCTCCACGCCCTGAGCACCTGTTTACCTGTATCCTCCTCCGTCTGACCTGGAGAGTTCTGAGCACAGTAAGGTTCTGGCCAACCAGAGTGAGTCTGCCTGCCTCTGCCTCACAGCGGCTGAAGCTTCCCGGGCCGCAGTTCACACCCCGTTTCTTTCTCCACATCCCTTTCCCATCTTGAAGGACAGCACCTGATGGACGTGTTTCACAGTGCAATCCTCAGGCAGGGGCCTGAGGAGCACTCCCTGGTTATCCACATAGCAACTAACACTCAGCGCGCACCAGGCTCCTCCTCCCTCTCATGGACTCTCAATTCAGCCCTACACAGCCAAGGGCTCACCAACATCATGTGCACTTCAGACAAAGGACTGATTTCCTTAATATATAAAGTGCTCTTACGAATCAACAAGAAACAATCCAGCAATCCAAAAGGGAAATGGACAAATGGTATTGATACAAAGGTGCCGGGTGGAGAAGGGCATGCCCCCTTTAAATGATACGGAAGCGGGAAGGGCGTAGTCCCTGGCTAAGGGCTCCACCCTCACGGAACTAGGTGAGGACAGGCACTCTTGCCTTTGTGCCCAAATGTCGCACTTCCCAAGACCACCCTGGTCCACCACGCCCCCATCTTGTGCCTATAAAAACCCCTGAGACCCTAACAGGCAGACACAGGCGGCCGGACGCCAAGAGGAGCACATGAGTGGAGGAACACACGGACGGCTGGACGTCGAGAGGAGCGCANCCTTGACCCCTCTCTAAGTCCTCGGGTACCCATATGGGGCTTGGCAAAATGAATAAATAAATTGGGGCCAAAAAACGCCTGTTGGATAAATGGAAAACTGTAGTTATCCTTATGCTACTTCTGACTAGGCAGAGACAGGACAGGGTAGGAGGAGGCGCAGCGTGGATGTGGGCGGAGTGTGCATCTCCTTGGTGGGAGCAGTTGGCTGTGGAGCCTGCGTCGGTTTCCTTCCTGGCTGTCATTTACAGGGAGAGCGTGAGGGTGGCGTGAGGTCAGCAGGGCAGGTGGGCGCTGTGTGTGCTCACTGCAGCTGTGTGGTGGGTGCACGCTGCCGCCATCTTCTCCCCTTTTCTTGGGAGCTGTTGCCATGGCTCCCGGCACATCCTGACATCCGTAGGCGCCATCCTGACAACACGCTGCCGGCCACAGGTCACAGGGTGTACCTCATGCCACAGCAATTCTCCCCTGGGCCTCCCTGACCCTCGACCTGCGGGTCCCTGTTAGGCTGGGCATGTTTCCCGATGCCCCATCTCTCTGACCCTGACATATTTTGTTCACATGTTGAACAGAGAGAAATATTCTCTCTCCCGTTTTCCTGAAGCGTGTGGCCCTCTTGGCTCATCTTTTGCTTTTCCTTTTCACTCAGAAATATTTTGCTCTCATGAGAAAAGTCATGTGGGCAGGGGATGAGAGGGACAGTGGGCCCTGGGCAGGCTATCTCCAGCCCGAGGTGGCCAGCGGTGGCGAGGAGGGTGCAGTTCCATGTTGCTGGGTCTTCTTATTTTGTAAGTAAGAAAGAAATCTGGATTTGCATGTGAAGTCTCTGATCTCTAAATACTGGCAAGCAACTTAAGAGTAATGTAGGTACTGTGCTGCTTGTGAAATGAGCCAAGGCTGGGCCCCAGGGCTGTCTGCCACCTCAGCTCCACGCCCTGAGCACCTGTTTACCTGTATCCTCCTCCGTCTGACCTGGAGAGTTCTGAGCACAGTAAGGTTCTGGCCAACCAGAGTGAGTCTGCCTGCCTCTGCCTCACAGCGGCTGAAGCTTCCCGGGCCGCAGTTCACACCCCGTTTCTTTCTCCACATCCCTTTCCCATCTTGAAGGACAGCACCTGATGGACGTGTTTCACAGTGCAATCCTCAGGCAGGGGCCTGAGGAGCACTCCCTGGTTATCCACATAGCAACTAACACTCAGCGCGCACCAGGCTCCTCCTCCCTCTCATGGACTCTCAATTCAGCCCTACACAGCCAAGGGCTCACCAACATCATGTGCACTTCAGACAAAGGACTGATTTCCTTAATATATAAAGTGCTCTTACGAATCAACAAGAAACAATCCAGCAATCCAAAAGGGAAATGGACAAATGGTATTGATACAAAGGTGCCGGGTGGAGAAGGGCATGCCCCTTTAAATGATACGGAAGCGGGAAGGGCGTAGTCCCTGGCTAAGGGCTCCACCCTCACGGAACTAGGTGAGGACAGGCACTCTTGCCTTTGTGCCCAAATGTCGCACTTCCCAAGACCACCCTGGTCCACCACGCCCCATCTTGTGCCTATAAAACCCCTGAGACCCTAACAGGCAGACACAGGCGGCCGGACGCCAAGAGGAGCACATGAGTGGAGGAACACACGGACGGCTGGACGTCGAGAGGAGCGCACCAACAAGCACCGGCAGCTGCAGGCCACCGACCAGCAGAAGCAGAATGAGTTTGGCTGGGGCAGTCAGAGGAGAGCCCAGGCTGCTTAGCGGCCTGACTCCAGGGAAAACCTTTGCACCCCTCCTCCTTCTGGCTTCCCCATCTGCTGAGAGCTACTTCCACTCAATAAAAAGCACCCCGTGCTTCTGGCTTCCCCCATCTGCTGACAGCTACTTCCACTCAATAAAACCTCGCACTCATTCTCCAAGCCCACCATTCCCTGCACCAAGGTAGAGGGTCTAATTGAGCTGGTTAACACAAGCTGCCTATAGACAGCTAAACTAAAAGAGCACATGTGGCACACGCCCACTGGTGCTTCAGGCGCTGTGAACATCCACCCCTAGACGCTGCCGTGAGGTCGGAGCCCAGAGCCTGCCCGTCTGTACGCTACCCCGGAGGTTTGAGCAGAGGATACTGAAGAAGCGAACCACACCCCCATTGCACGCCCTGCAAGGAGGACAAGGGAACTTTTCCCATCTCAGTATGAAGGGGCAATTTTCCGGAAAAAAAAAAAGCGAGCTTTTTTTTTTTTTTTTTTTTTTTTTTTTTTTTTTTTGAGACAGAGTCTCTGTTGCCTAGGCTAGAGTACAGTGGCGTGATCTCGGCTCACTGCAACCACCGCCTCCCAGATTCAAGCAATTTTCCTGCCTCAGCCTTCCAAGTAGCTGGGATTACAGGTGCCTGCTATCAGGCTCGGTTAATTTATTTTTGTATTTTTAGTACAGACAGGGTTTCACCATGTTGGCCAGGCTAGTTTCGAACTCTTGACCTCAGGTGATCCATCCAACTTGGCCTCCCAAAGCGTTGGGATTATAGGCGTGAGCTACCGAGCAGTTTTTCAGTGTATGAGAAGATGCTCAACCTCACCCTTAATTGAAGAAATAACCTGCATTAGATTGTCCAAATAAAAATGTATGGATCAGGGGCACATGCTGAGAGACATGGACCCAGCCAACCATCCTAGGGTTGTGGTCATCCTTATCAAATTTGAAAATGCACAAACCTTTTGAACGTGCAATTTCAGTTATTGAATTTAATCCTACAAATGTCCTCATACAAGTGGCCAAGGAAATAAGTGTAAGGATATCCAGGGCTGCATTATAAGAAACAGTGAATATTGAAAAGAAGTCAAGTCGCCGTCAATCAAGCTCTGGTGAAGTAAGTGATCCACAGGATGGAATACCTTCGTGGAAGGAATGGGCAGATCTGGAAGGGCCGATGTGGAAGATGTCCAAGATATGTTACCTGACAATCGCGAATGCAGGGTAGTACATGGTATAGTCTGCAGTGTGCATGAAAGTCATAAAAATGAAAACACAATATGTATAGGACACAAAATCCCTTGAGCCAGAGATTCCAATCCTAGGATTTATATGTGTGTGTGCGCAGGACATGCTGAAAGGACACAGAGGAAAGGTGTGCAGTGGCTGCCCTGGAGAAAGGAGCTGAGTTCCTGGACAGCCAATGGGAGAGGCATGAGGACAGCAATGAGCATTTCATATGGCTGCAATCCTTAGCCCAGCCAAGAAGCAAGCCACGCACATGCGGGAAAAGCCAGGACTCTCCCAGCAGCCAGGGGTGGAGCTCCCCCAGGGGTTGGGGCAGAGGGAGTCCCGAGTCTGGCCTGCTCCCTGATGACTCTACACTTGGCAGCCGAAGGGGGCCACCCTGACAGTCAGGGCCCAGCTGTGATCTGGGGTGGAACTGGTCTGGCACTGATCTCCTTGGCCTGGCTCTGGGTGCTGGCATGGCAGTATCTGGTGGGCTGCGGGGCCCCCAGCTGGGCCCTCTGAGTGATGATGAGCCTGCTGGGCTGGGACCACAGAGTGAGCAGGACCAGCATCCCCTCAACCCCAGATGCCCTCCAAGACGGCAAGGCCCAGACAGAGAGGGAACCTGACACTCACTCACGGCAGGGCTGAGAGGCAGGCAGAGTGGGAAGGGTGTTCCTGACCACGGCCCATGGGACCAGCAATGCAGAGAGCCTAGGAGTGAGGGAAGCCCCTGCTGTGCCAAGGAGGGAAGGCCAGGAGAGGAGAGATGGCGGAGACCAGGGAGGAGGGCAGAAGTGCAGAGAGACTAGAGGGGGCAGGGCAGCCCTGGCTTCAGGGAGCAGATGGGTCTGGAGAGGGAGCCAGGAGGGAGACTGGGAGGCAGGAGAGGCAGCGTGTGGACAAAGACTGAGAGGTGGAGTTGCCGCTTGGGTGCAGAAAGTGGGGCCAGGGAGGATTCCAGGTTTCTGACCTGGGCAACTGGTCACCCTGGGAAGCCGTCCCGGCAAGCGACCCTCAGGAGGAGCCACGTGGGAGGAGGAAAAGCCCGTGTGGGCATGTTGGGCTGAGATTTCTGTGGGGACCCAAGGACAGACACCCATGAGACACTCGGGCAGGAGTGGTCTGGAGCACAGAGAGAGGGTGGGGGGAGGCCCCAGGTGTGGGCGGCCTCCGGGATGGATCAGTTGCAGAGCACTCCAGTGGCGCACACAGGAGCAGGCCAGGTGCACGGACAGGGCTGTTACTGACTCAGCTCACTCCACCAGGACCCTGTCTGGGCACCAGCCTGTTTTCTTGTCCTCTCCAGCCAGAGGGGCAGAGTTGGGGGTGGACTCGCCCCAGCCTGAGGACCTCCAGGGCCCTGGCGCCTCCCCCTCTCCACCTGCCACAGCCGGAAACCCGTGTGGGTGTGAAGTGGAAGGAGTCTCCGCAGCAAGGCCCAGCTCTTAGGCCGGCCACTGCCTCACCTCCTGCCTGATGCTGTCTCTCGACAACAAGGCAGGTGCCCTGAGACCCGGAGGTGCCCCCAGCCCCAGCACCCACCATGCGCGGCTGGGCTGGCTGGGCCTGCCTTTGAGGCAGGCAGAACCCCAACCAAAGCCAGCTGCCATCACTGCCTGCAGAGCTTCTGGGGAAGGCTCCTGTGGGGCTCCAGACTCGGGGCGGTGCCTTCACCCCTGCCTCCTCATCCAGCATCCGCAACTCTGGAGCCAGGAAGCCTGGTGCTCCTTCCCAGAGGAGGAGCTGAAGCTCTGGAAGTCTGGACTGAAGTCTCTGTGGTGTGCGGCCGCCCGAGAACAGCTCCGTCTGGCTGGATCCTGAGCTCCTCCCCCGGCCTGTGCTTGAGAGGTGACAGCCAGCAGGTAAGCAAGTGCCCTGGGTTCTGGTCCCAGCAAAGCCTCCTCCAGCTGTGCGCCTGGGTCAGGCCACCCTCTCTCTGTCAGAGCCTCAGTGTCCTGGTCTGAAAAGCAGGCACAACGCTGCTGGCGACAGCCCACAAGTAAGACACACGGAAAACCTGAGGCCCAAGAAGCGGAGGAGAGGCTTACAGGCTGCTGTCGGAGAATGGAAGGAAAGGAGGGGACGCCAGAGACTCTGGGCTTAAGCGACTTGGCCGTGATCAAAACACAGGCGGAGTCTCACACACCGACCCCGCTGCCCACTCCCCACGGAGAGGTAATCCCAGGTCAGTGGCATCCAGCCTTCCCCAGCCCCCAGGCCCCTGGCTGCCACCAAGAAACAGTCTTTGTGGGGGTCCTGCCCCACTGGGGTGCAGGGACACATCCCCCAAGGCCCAGCCCTACAGAAGCTCTTCCTCCGCAGCCGTTCTTGAAATCACCTCCAAGAAAAAAGAATCGCTTCAGCTTCCAAAGATATCCCCAGGCAGGAAATGGGCCGCGGGCAGCATGAATGTTTAATTACGTTAATTGTCCAAGTTCAGCGCACATCATCCCTCCTTAAGTACCTTATGGGAAACTGTAATGAGGCGTGAAATGGCTCATTTTTACAACTCCCCTTTCTCAGTGTTCTCCAGAGGGGGTGCCCCTGTCTGCTGGCTGGCCAGGCCTCTCTTGCCAAGGCTCCCCTTCCGTGGTTCTAATTTAATTTTCTGACCTTTTCTCTCGCCATCCTTACCCCGTACATTCCTGCGCCCTGGCACACTACGCTAAAGCACCATAATTACTGAGCTGTAAACCTCTCATGGAAATCTGGTTTTGACTTTGTTAGAAAACACTACAATCCAATCCCTGAGAGTCAGGATCGATGGGCTTGGCCTGCCAGAGGAAATATATCACCGGATTAAGTGGTTTCGCAGAGGCGGTCCCGGCGGGAGGAGGGCAGGGCAGGCTGGGCAGGGCTGGGCGTAAGGTGAGCAGGCAGGGTGCGCTCGTGGGCAAGGGGGGAGGGGATGCACAGAGGCGGAGGGCGGGCAATGTGAGATTACCAGAAAGTGTGGCCTGGCCATCCCAGGGCCTGCAGGCTTCCTGAGTGCCTACTTGGCCCTGGGCACCCGCAGGGCATTGAGGCCGAGATGCCCAGCTGTGCAGAGGCTGTGCAGGTATTGTGGTCACTTATGTGCTCCAGGACCTGCTTCTGCTGATGCCAGGGCAAGACCCAGCCTCAAGCACACATCAAACACATACGCTGGACGTTATGCCCGGGAGAGCTGTGCACACAGGCACACAGAGATGATGAGAACCGGGGGTACCTGGGTCCAATCACTCTCACCTTGGGTCTCACTTCTAGGGGCGTGGACTTGGCTGGCATCACTGCACTGCAGCACGTCTGGGTCCATACAGACTTCCTTCATTTCATGCGTGTACTTAAAACATACCACCATTCATGTACTGTCAGGCACTCCTTCATTTTGTAAAACAATAGGGCTCTCAAGGCCTGCACAGTGCCTCACACCTGCAATACCAGCACTTTGGGAGGCCGAGGCAGGCGGATCACCTGAGGTCAGGAGTTCGAGACCGGCCTGGCCAACATGGCAAAACCCCATCTCTACTAAAACTACAAAAATCAGCTGGGCATGGTGGTGGGCGCCTGTAATTCCAGCTACTCAGGAGGCTGAGGCAGGAGAATCGCTTGAACCCAGGAGGTTGAGGTTGCAGTGAGCCGAAGTCGTGCCATTGCACTCCAGCCTGGGCAACAGAGCGAAACTCAGTCTCAAAAAAACACGGGGGGCGGCTATGAAAAGATGAGAGGGACCCAGGCCTGTATTGCACATCCATGTCAGTGACAGTGTAATGGTGTGCAGACCCCCCTCCCCTCCACGCACACGCGTTCTGAAGTAAGTCAGGCCCAGAAGGACAAATCCGGCGTGCATCCACTCACACGAGGATCTATAATCAAACGCACAGAAGCGGACGACAGCATCGTGGCTGCCAGAGCTGAGGGAGAGGGAAATGGGGAGTTGTTGGTCAATGGGTGTGAAGTTTTAGTGATGCTAGACGAGTACGTTCTAGAGATCTGCTGTACAATGTTGTGCCTGTAGCTAACCATGTGGCATCGTGCACTTCGAAATTCTTTAAGAGGTCTGAGCTCACGTTAAGTGTTCTTACCACAAAAGCAAACAACAGCAGCAACAGAAAGGAAGGGACAGAAGGAAACCGTGGGAGAAGACGAGGGTCCCCTGCCTCGATGTGCTGATGACGTCCGGTGTCCGCACAAGTCCACGCTCGCGGAACTGTAAGGGGCCAGTGATCTCTACAGTCCCTTACCATGGTGAGCATAAACTTGCGGAGAAGAGATGAGAATTCTGATAACAGAACCAATCAAAGCCTGACCAGTAACCGAAGGACCAATTGGTGTATATAACACGTCGTTCCCTGTCTCACAGGTGACATGGACCAATGTTCGCCCAAAATTTTTACCCAAATTCTTGTAAATACACATAGGAGAGTCTTCTCGGTGCAGAGAACAGTGAAGCCGGCAGGGGCAGTGGCCCACCCCTGCAATCTCAGCACTTTAGGAGGCCGAGGGGATAGGATCTCATGAGCACCAGAGCTGGAGGCTGCAGTAAGCCATGATTGTGCTGCTGCACTCCAGCCGGGGCAGCAGAGCGAGACCCTGTCTCTAGGAAAAAAAAGAAAAAAAGAAAAAAAGAAAAAAAAAGAGGAAATTAGCCAATAGCGCAGAGAGTGAAGGCAGAGCCCATATCAGCTTTTGCCAAAAACGAGAAGTCCGTGGTTGCCTCTGAATTCTGTCTTTTAAAAGGTGTCAATTTTACATTATGAAATAGAGTACATCTTTTTAAAGTAAAATCGATGCTCCAGGAAGACACTCCACATTTATCCTGGACTTTGGTGCCCTCCCGACACCTGGTTTTGATTAAATTAATCAAAACTCCAGTTGGCTGAGCCAGTGCATCTGTGTGCGGCTGTGACATCGCACCAACATTTGATCAAATCTCCGACTATGCCCACGTGCAGCGCCGCAGAAGCCACACGGGGTCCCTAACAAACAGAAACATCCATACTACTCTCAAGGCAGCTCAGGCACCGTTCTAAGCACCTTGTCCACAGTGGCCCACGGATTCTTCGCAGCAGCTGTGCGAGTTAGCTGTGATGATTCTCTTCATTCTGCAGATGGGGAAACTGAGAAACGCTATCCCAATTTCACACCGCTCAGAAGCGGCAGAACCAGGATTTGAACCCCGGCATGCCTCCCACAAGTCTGCGCTCTCCAACGCTGTGCCAGGCCGCTCCTTCTGGGGCTGTTACATTTTAATGCTGACATGTCAAGCAAGTCACTGTAAGTTTGTTGAGTCATTTCTCAGCTGCCTGATCAAATAGGGTGACAACGGCCACAGGTCCTGCCACTGAGAAGATTCCCACGTGTGTCTGTATCAGGATGAGGATGAGTAGACTGGCGGAGTAAAGTGCCTTGTAGATTGTGATGACCATATTTTTGTCTTTGATTCCAATGCCAGCACAATACTTTTTTTTTTTTTTTTTTAAATAAAGGGCTGTTGAACTGCCAATTCCCATAATTAAGTTTGTATACATTCTTCTTATGTTTCTTTGGTTAAAGTTTCAAGATTCTCTTAGGGTTCAAATGTTTAAACATCAAATCCTTTGGCTCATCTGACTAATTACAAGCATAAAATATGGCATTTCCAACAAGTCTGGAGAATGGAAGCACATAAAATTATGCACAGCCATGCACATCTCTGCCGGGAGACGTTCAGGGACACCCTTCAAACTCAAGTGAAAGATGTTTGCTGTAGTTAAAGGCTGCTGACAAATAACTACTGTTCTGAGAAATCACCACTGTTTACTGGGAGAATTGTTTTAGCAAACATATCAAGAAAAGTAAATATCAAGGATAATTTGCAGAGTTGCAGATAACTTCGATTTTGGAATAGAAAGCTTCTGTGTCTGTGTACAAGTGTGCAAAACACAGCAAATGAGACATTTTTGTTCCCAGTCAATCCTGCCTAAATACTGACCGAGCATCATCAATGCCATCTCACGTGACTGTGACAGCGTACCTAGTGTGTGTTATATCATATTATCTGCTTTGTTAAATGCTATGCTTGTTAAAAACGTGTCACATTAAAAACAAAAACAGGCCGGGCACGGTGGCTCATGCCAGCACTTTGAGAGGCTGAGTCGGGTGGATCACAAGGTCAGGAGTTCAAGACCAGCCTGGCCAACATGGTGAAACCCCATCTCTACTAAAAATACAAAAATTAGCCAGGCATGTTGGCGGGCACCTGTAATCCCAGCTACTCGGGAGGCTGAAGCAGGAGAATCGCTTGAACTCGGAGGCAGAGGTTGCAGTGAGAGATCGCACCATTGCACTCCAGCCTGAGTAACAGAGTGAGACTCCATTTCGAACAAACAAACAAACAAACAAAAACAGAACACACACTGACTACACTGAAGCCCTCAGCCACTGAACAGCCATCCCCAGATCCCCAAGGACCAGGCACCAAGGTCTGGGGGTGCCCCGCATCCATTCTCCCCTTTCTCAGAGCAGCAGCCCAACGTTATTTCCTGGAATTCCTGGAATCGCACACGCACACAGCCCTCCCCAAGCCGCACACCCTCTCCCTCACAGAGTGTGGGATTTGAGCCACAGGAGCCACAAGAGGAAAAAGTAGTGGTGTCACTAAACACCTGGTCACAACGGTTAAGACCCTCCTGTGTCCAGGACCCCGAGTGTCAGGCCCTTCCACAGCCCAGCTCCCCATGGACTCTGCAGGTTTCCTAATGTCCTCCCAGTAACTCCTCCTGGCTCAGGGCAGCTGGACTCCATGCAAGCTCTCTGCCTGAAAAGACCCTCTCCTGCTGCAGGCACCTTCGCCATCAGATGCCAGAGATATCACCAGCCCTTGAGGCTTAACCCCTGCTCTGTGGGGGATTCCTGGTGCTCTGCCTGAAATCATCCAGGTGGGCAGTCCTCAGAAGTCGTCTGCCATCTCTGCATGGAGAAGGCCTCACCATGCATCTCAAAGAGAAGTGGAGGCCACATTCCCACAGGAAGTGGGGCCCAGTCCACTGTGCCCTGGACTCTGCTCATCCACTAGGGCTGGGTTTCCGTGTGCAGGGCTTCACGCTTGCTCTCCTCTCTGCCTGCTCCACACCTGCTGCTTCGACCTCCGTGGCAGTGGACCTGCTGACAGGTGCCCCCCACCCCCCACCCCCGTCTCCAGCCTGCACCTCCCCAGGCCTCAGACCCCGCCCCCTGTTGCCTGCAACTGCCCCTGGGGTGTCACAAGGCACCTTCATGCCAACAAGTCCCCAACAAACCTGTCACCTTTCCTACCCCAACCTGTCAGCCACTGCTGCTCCACCCATCTCATCTCCACACCCAAGGAGTCACCGCATCCTGGCACCTTCCCCGTCTCCCTGTCCATGATGAGCTTAGCCTCTCTCTCTACCTGGGCGCAGCAGCCTCCTCCCAGACCTTGCCCCATCTGCTCCTGCTCCCTGATCTTCACTCCCTGCAGCTCGAGTCCTCACCTGTGCTTGCCCTCATTAAAATCCTCTGTAACTCCCTCTTCCCAAGCCTACCAGACCCACGCAGGACCGCGAGCACACTGGCTAGGGCCTCCTGATGGGCCTGACCTGCCTGCCACCCCGCCCAGGGACCTGCTCACGTTCCCGCAATGCTCTTACAGCCGTGGGTCCGAGAAAACTGCTCACTCCGCCCAGACTGCCTGCCCTGCCCTTGCTGGCAGACTCCTATTCAGTCTTCAAAACCCAGCTCTGCAGCTTTGTCAGGCCTGCAAAGAGAGCAAGTTACTCTCTCTCCTAGACTCAAGTACCCTTTGCTTCCTTCTTTCGAACCCTGATCATGCGGAAGTACAAGCTCAGCAGTTTCCAGGTCCCCCAACCAGACTATGAGCTCCGGGGTAAAATCATGCGCCAGATTCATCTCTGGGTCACCTGCCTTGGCTGAGAGGAGACTCGGTGAAGGTTTAGCGCAATGGGATGAAGGAATAGACAAGGAGCAAGAATAAGAGCTCACCCTCACGCCTCAGGATAGCATGAAATGCTCAGGGTGTGTGAGACAGAGCTGACGTCTTCGCACCGAGGGAGCCAGTGCCTATGTGTGTCCGAGTCCTACCAAGTCCCAGGCTGCATGGAAATCAGAGGGACGCCAAATAGAATGAGCGAGGGGGCCTCAAAGAATCTCACCTGGCCCCTCTGTCTCAGGTCCTAGGGGTTGGCGCTGCCAGAGACTCTCACAGGAGAGGGCCTTGTTCCCATCTAGTCCCAGGCGACTGAGCAGGGCCAACGAAAGGGCTGGTGGGCCAGGCTTTGCCCTGGGAGAGGAAGGGGAGAGAGGAAGGAGAGGGGAAGCGGGTGGACCACCTCTGCCCAGACCAAAGGCAGAATCCAGTGCTGATGGTTGCCGATAGGGTCCTCTCTGTTGCTGGGCCCGCATGAACCATGTGAGCACAGAGCTCCTGCTAGATCCTGGGGGCCTCCCCTCACTGGGATTGCTCCAACAGTGCCCCTACCCTCAGGGCATGGGTTGCCCTCTGCATCTGGCTAAGTGCCTTCCCAGAAACCCTGTAGCCTCAGCCTCCTGTGACCACTCTTGTTCACCTGGTCTGGTCCTGGTCCCAGGTACCTTCCTGGTCCAGCTGCCTCTAAGCAGATAGGAACCTCCCTCCTATCCCAGCCCTGAAATATGCTCAGCCTCAAAGCCTCTTGGCACATCCCAGCTTCCAGATGTCCTGTGCCCTGTGAGATGTTAACCACACTCTGCCCAGCCCTCTGCCTTGAGGTCAGCTCCACTCCCAGGCAGGGGGAAGAGCTGCCTTCGGAGCAATGATGGGCATCGCCCCTCTGTGCTGTGTTTGGCGTCTTCCCTCCCTCCAAGTCCTGGACTTTGGGCCCAGGAATCGCTTTCCCTCCCTCCTCTCTGAGCACACAAAGGGCGGGCCTTGTCTTCAGGTACTTGGGGAAGAGGGACACCAATTGTTCCAGCCACTCCCCTGAGGGTGAACCCGGAGACTAACCATCAAATTCACCAGGAAATCCCAACCTCCAGGCCCTGACTGAGGCCCTAAGACCCCAAGCAAGCAATATCAATGAAAGCCGGTGGTGCTGAAGGTGGGGAACAAGAATGAGCTGTCAGAGGCCTCGGATAAAGAACCATTTAAAAAGACTTTCTTTACTGTGGCTCACGCCTGTGATCCCAGTCCTTCGGAAGTCTGAGGCAGTAGGATCACTTGAGGCCAGGAATTGAAGAGCAGCCTGGGCAATATAGTAAAACCTTGTCTCCATACACATAACAAAAAATTAGCCGAACATAGTGGAGTGCACCTATAGTCCCAGCTACTCGGGAGGCTGAGGTGGCAGGACTGACTGACTCTGAGAGGTTGAGGCTGCAGTGAGCCGAGTCTATGTTGCTGCACTTCAGCCTGGGTTACAAACCAAGACCCTGTTTCAAAAAAAAGAATTTCCCCCTTCGATGTATGCTATGGACTGAATATTTGTACCCCCAAAATTCGTATGTTGAAACCTAATCCCCAGTGGGATGATTTTAGAAGGTGGGGCCTTTGGGGAGTAATTAGGTCATGAGGGTGGGGCCTCATGAATGGGATTAGTGCCTTCATCAAAGAATCCCCCTGGTCAGGTGTGGCGGCTTACACCAGTAATCTCAGTGCTTTGGGGGGTTGAGATGGGAGGATAGCTTGAGCACAGAAGTACAAGACCAGCTTGGTTAACACAGTGAGCCCTCATCACTACAAAAACTAAAAATAAAAAAAAATGTGTTGGATGTGATGGCTCACATCTCTAGCCCCAGCTACTTGAGAGGCTGAGGCAGGATGATCGAGTTGGAGGATGCAGTGAGCTAGGATCGTGCCACTGCACTCCAGCCTAGGTGATGAGTGAGACTCTGTCTCTAAAACTTTTAAATTAAAATGTAGAAATAAAATAAAAGAGGCCCCAGAGAGCTCTCTTGCCCCTTCCGCTGCATGAAGACAAAGCACGAGAAGGTGCCACGTGTGAACCAGAAGGTGGGTCCACACCAGAGACAAAATCTGCCAGCACTTTGATCTTGGACTTCCCAGCCTCCAGAACTATGAGAAATAAACACCATGTAAGCCACTTGGTGTTGGTGGTGCTTTTGTGGTAGCAGCCTCTGTTGATTAAGACAGTAACACTTCAGTTACTCTCAAGAAAGGCTTCGTAACTTGGAGCCCGTTGAGTCAGTTAAGTGCTGCTGCCCAGCTTGGGGCGGCTGAGGGAGATCAGGCGATGTGTGATTATCAAGGTCGCCATGTTGGAAAGTCTAGCAGGGTTTACTGAGGATGGAATTAAAGAAGATGGGACCTGATGAGAGGCTCTGGGCCTCTCTGTATCCCTGTCTGCTTTGTCTGGAAAACAGCGAAAAGAAGGAGGCATCTTGGAGCATCTGCGTCCTCTGGTTTTACCTTGATCCCTGGATTCACCAGGACACAAAAACCCAGTGCTTCTTGTACTGCAAGGTGCTTGAGAAAGGAAGAGCAAACACACAAACTGAAGAGCCCCAGGCAGCCGTCGCTGACGACACGCATGCCACAGTGTGGCTGTGGCTCCTGAGAATGGCAGTATTTAAGGACAGTTACTTAACCAGAACCTGGTGTCCCCCTGCCCTGCCCCACGGAGGCCTTGAACATCCTACAATAAACACACACCGAAGCCGTGTTCTTGGAGAGACCTTGGGTAGGCTGTGTGCTCTGGAAACAGCCAAGCTGCTCTGTGGCTTGGAAGAAACAAGCAGTTCCATCCACTCTGGGCTCACAGATACTCCTCCTGAGCTTGAAGGAAGCCACAGCGGAACTTGGAGCTGCTCTAGTTCTCTGGAACATGCAGCAGGTGGAACCGCAGACATCTCTCCAGGGAGCTGAGTCCCGGTTTTCACCTGCTGGGTATCCATGGATTCACCCCCAGCTACTTTGTAGGGCCAGCTCCCCTCAGGGACTGCTCCAGGGAGACCCTGGGAGTCACGGCAGCTCCCTGCTCTGTGGAGCTGCTATGCTAGCAGAAGGAACAGAGGGTGCCAGCGCTCTGAGTATGCTGGAGGGCAGGGAGTGCTGTGGAAAGGGGCTGCAGGGCAGAGGGCCTGCAAGTGCCAGGGCAGGTGGTGCAGGGAGAGTATCTGCAAAGCCTTAGCGCATCAGGTTAAGTCCCACTGGAAGGGAAGATGACAGCAAAGACTCGAATGAGTGGGGGGAGGTGAGCTGAGGGTGTCTAGAAAGGGCATCCAGGCAGAAGGAGGACCCCATGCCAGGTTTTGAAAAGAAGGGCAAGAAGGCCCAGGATGGCAGGAATCAACTGAGTGAGAAGGCAACTGGAGGCCACGGGGTCCCAGGGACGAGGCGCTGGGTCATGTGGGGTCTGGTAGATGGCCTGGGTGCTGGGTGCTGACTTCGGAGCTGAATGAAGCAGGAGCCACTGCGGGATTTCCAGCAGAGAACAGACATAATCCAGCAGAAGGCATCAAAGGATCCCTGACCACCGACCACCCCAGGACCCTTCTACCACAGTGCAGGATTCCTCTTACAGGAAATGCCCCAGTAGGCAAATCTAGAGAGGCAGGAAGTAGATGAGAGGCTGGCTGGAAGGTGGGGAGGGAGGAAGGATGACAGCTAAGCAGGGGGTGTGGGGTCTCTTTGGAGGGAGAAGATGTTCAGAATATATTAAAAACCATTGACTCCCATTACTGGGTATACACCCAAAGGATTATAAATCATGCTTCTATAAAGACACATGCACACGTATGTTTATTGCAGCACTTATTCACAATAGCAAAGACTTGGAACCAACCCTAATGTCCATCAGTGACAGACTGGATTAAGAAAATGTGGCACATATACACCATGGATACATACAATGCAGCCATAAAAAAGGATGAGTTCGTGTCCTTTGTAGGGACATGGATGCAGCTGGAAACCATCATTCTCAGCAAACTATTGCAAGAACAGAAAATCAAACACTGCATGTTCTCACTCACTTTAAATGGGTGGCCTGTATGGTATGTGAATTATATCTCAATAAACTGTTAGAGAAAAGAATCCCTGCTGCTGTGTTGAGGACACATGGGGGTGGGGAGGCAGGGAGGTCTGCTGGGGGCTCCTACAGTCATTAGAAGAGGACAGAGGCTTGGCGCAAGTGACAACAGTGGAGGTGGTAAGAAGCGATCAGGGCCAGAATGGATTCTGAAAGAACAACTAAAAGATTTCTCAACAGATTTCTCATCAGTGTGAGAGGAAGACAGGTCAACCCTAACTGCAGAGCTTTGGCTGTGCAAATGGAAGGAAGGATCAGCTCAGCACAGAGCTGGGGAAGGCCGAGGGTGAGTGCAGAGGGTGAGTGCCAGAGTTCAGTGAGGGGCATGCTGAGTTGGTACCTCCAAACTGAGGTTGGCAGGTAGAGAAATGGAACTTGGATTTGAAGAGTGCAAAGACAGATGAGGTGCAGATTCTGCTGGAGTCAGGAGCGTGGGCAACACAGAGGGCATGGAAGGTGGAGGGGCAGTTGGAGTATGAGTCTCGGGTGCAGGAGAGAGATCTGGGCTGGAGACGCAAATCTGGGAGCCATTTCATGGTACTTAAAGCAACAAGAGGAATGAGATCGCCCACAGAGGGGCGCCCAGGGAGACCAAGGAGCGTCCAGGGAGACCAAGGAGCGTCCAGGACAGGGGCCCCTGCGCACCAACCCCAGAGGGTGGGGGAAGAGAAAGGATCGGCAAAGGAAATGGGGATGAGTGCTGTGATTAAACCAAGAAAGTGGGTGTCCCTTAAGCCACACCAAGGGCCCTAGCAGGAGGGACTAGCCTGCCACGTGCTACGGATGGCGACGGAGGAGACACAGCAGCATGGAGACAGCGCTGCCCTGGGGACGGGCAAAGACGGCGCTGCCCTGGGGGGGGCGGGGGGAGACGGCGCTGCCCTGATGGGGCGGGTGGAGACG
>NW_016803512.1:581519-646372 GCF_001698545.2 Rhinopithecus bieti
CCCAGGGAGACCAAGGAGCGTCCAGGGAGACCAAGGAGCGTCCAGGACAGGGGCCCCTGCGCACCAACCCCAGAGGGTGGGGGAAGAGAAAGGATCGGCAAAGGAAATGGGGATGAGTGCTGTGATTAAACCAAGAAAGTGGGTGTCCCTTAAGCCACACCAAGGGCCCTAGCAGGAGGGACTAGCCTGCCACGTGCTACGGATGGCGACGGAGGAGACACAGCAGCATGGAGACAGCGCTGCCCTGGGGACGGGCAAAGACGGCGCTGCCCTGGGGGGGGCGGGGGGAGACGGCGCTGCCCTGATGGGGGCGGGTGGAGACGGCGCTGCCCTGGGGGGTTTGGGGGGGAGACGGCGCTGCCCTGCGGGCGGGCGCCTGTGGCAGAGTGGTGCACACAGAGGCCTGGCCCAAGTGGGGTCAAGACGGAGTGGGAGGAGTGGAATCGAAGGCGGCGTCCCCACCCAGGGGGTGGTGCTGAGAGAGCAAAAAGCTGGGACAGTAGGTGGCAGACAAAGGAAGCCATGAGGTGTGAATGGGGATAGGGAGTGGATGTTGGAGGTGTTCAGAGGACGGAAGATGTGAAGAGTCACCCGGAAGGAGGCGAACAGATAGAGGGGAGCCGTCTGGCTGCCAGAGGCACCTTGCTGGTGAGCACCATCGTAGGCAAGAGCAGAAGCAGGGCTGAGCTTTGTTCAGGGGCACCCCTGCCAGCATGAAGTAGGTAGAAAGTTTCATTTGACCAGGACTAGGGTGCTGTTCAGCAGATGTTACAAAGCAAGAGTGACCCCAGTGAGGGAGCCTGCAGCTTCAGACAAGGAGGCTGGGTGGGGGCAGAGGCTGGGTGAGAAGTGGAGGCTGGGTGGGGCGGAGGCTGGGTGGGGACGGGGGCTGGGTGAGGGGTGGAGGGAAGGATCGGTGGTGTGAGAGACCATGACAAGGTGGCAGCGTCAGTGGCCTGCAGGTTTGCTGGAGCACAGGCTGGAGCAAAAGGGAACCAGGAAAATAGAAGGTCATCAGAATGCAACACTGGAACGGATTATGCAGGGATAGGGGCCACTGGCAAAAGAAGGTCTAAGGTATGACCAAGACCAAATCCAGTGGGGAGTCCTTTTTGGAAACCTTGAAAGCCGTGGTCATGGTCAATCTCATGGGAAATTTTGCAAACTTGATCCTGTGTCAAATGAGTGCCCACGATGTGTGCCAGTGTCTGTGGATCTTGCTGTTTCGGGGAGGGCAGAAACTCTGCAGACCCCATGCCTTGCTGCCCTCAACCCTGGTATGCGATGCCAACAGACACAGTTCTGTGGAAACCATAATGTCACCAGATTCAGAGCTCAAGCTCACCCCTCCCAGAGGTTTTGTCCAGTAAAGGAAGAGGAACAGGGTTTAGTTCTCCTGGCAGAACTCTGTGGATGCCGCAGAAGACAACATTCGTCAGCTTGGCTTAACTTACAAGGGACCTCCGGTTTTGTGAAAGAGGAGGAAACTCAAGTCTCAGGAGAGTTTTGTGGGAGGAGCGAGCTTGAGTGTTGGTTTCCCGAATAGATGGGTTTAGCTACATGGCTGAGGTAGGCCAAGGCCCTCTGTAGAAGATGCTAGAGAACAATGATCCAAGACTACAAAGAAACTGAAGTGTGCGCGGAAGATAGGAGTGAACCTTCGAGAACCAGAGGCCATGCCACTCCCTTGTTTCAAGTGGAGGAACAGAGCCTTGTCACCGTGTCGCCAGGGACAGAGTGCAAGGTGCCTGGAAGCTCCTCGGGAAGGTTAGCTGTGCCCCTCATCGCAGGCAACGGGACCCTGCACCAGTGGCCAGTACCTGCCACCCCAGCCAGCCTCTGTGAGGCCCGCACTGCCAGAGATGACCTCACGCTGGTGGAAAACGAGGAGACAGCAGATCAACCCAGCGGGCTTCTGCGTCCAGCAAAGCAAGACGAGCTCGAGTTGTTATTCTGGTCTGTCATGAGTCAGGGCTTTGGGCCTCACTGCCTTCCACACAGAGTCAAAATCAATTTGATGTTCAAAACGAAAAGAAAATTGCCATGTCAAAGGCCATTCTGTCATTTCAATGTATTGAAATCAACAGACCACAGCCTCCTTGAAGAAGTTTCCTTCGGGCAGAATTCAAGTTTCCTCTTTCTTTTACTTGCGCAAGTCGAATTATTTCACTTTTTCAGGAAGTGGCCATTTTGCACAAAAGCGTAGTCAAAGAGATAATGCACATGAAGTTTCTTTTTAAGTTCTGAGTATGTCCAAGAGATTTACAGTGCATTAAAATAAATTGTAGGCAGAATAGTGTGTGTACCTGTCTAGACGCATTTTTTAAAGGGGCAAGTGGGGACCATTGCTGATTTTTCAAACCAGCAACCCCTTTCTGCCAGTGGGAAGGGCCTTGCCCCACCCAGTGTGTCTCTGGAGGATGGGTAATTCATGCCCACCCTGCTCCCAGTGGCTGTGGTGGGGGGAGCACACAGCCCACACCCCGGTACTCAATGCTCTCAGTGCAGTGACTGGTCCAGGGGCTGAATACATGACTGGAGTGAGACTAATCACGGGTCTTCCATGAGGTCTGAACGTTGGGAGAAAAAACTGTTCCCTTCCTGGATCAGTAAGCTGACAGTGCAGGCCGGGGCTGCGTGTGTGAAGAGCCAGTCTGAGAAGGAAGTCTCCGCACAGGAGAGCCAAGTCTGAGGAGGAGGAGAGACGCCCAGCCTTGGCAGCCTCGTGTGGGCCAGCTGTGCCTGCTGCCTCGCTCGTGTGTGCCAGCAAATTTCCTTTTTTTTGGCTTAATTGGATTTGGATCTCCAATTATACCTTGAATGATCCTGACATATCCAGCATCCTCTACCTTCTTTACTGCTGTGGCCCTTTAAAAAAAGAGTAGGGGCCGGGCGCGGTGGCTCACGCCTGTAATCTCAGCACTTTGGGAGGCCGAGGCAGGCAGATCATGAGGTCAGGAGATCGAGACCATCCTGGCTAACATGGTGAAACCCTGTCTCTACTAAAAAAAATACAAAGGAATTAGCCGGGCGTGGTGGCAGCGCCTGTAGTCCCGGCTACTCGGGAGGCTGAGGCAGGAGAATGGCGTGAACAGGGGAGGCGGAGCTTGCAGTGAGTTGAGATGGCGCCACTGCACTCCAGCCTGGGTGACAGAGCGAGATTCCATCTCAAAAAAAAAAAAAAAAGATTAGGAATCATCGATCATGAGAATTCCACTTCTGGAATGGTGGTGAGAGGAACCCCATGGACACATCCCCTCAAAACAACCGTAACTGGTGAGAAGTATTGAAAAGTCACCACCAACAACAATTGAAAGTCTCTGGAAATTATCCTAAGAGCATACAGCAAACTAAGCACCATCACGTATTCAAGAAAATCAACTAAATCTTGGGAAGAAAAATCCCAGTAAGCGCAGCAACTGGGCTCAGGTGGCACCTGAGCCATCACTTGGTCTCTCTTCCCCGCTACTAGTCCTCCCAGTTCGGCTTATGGGATGTTCCACTCTGGGGGTGTGTGGCCAAGAACACAGAGCTCCCTCTTCCCTCGGATCCCAATCAAGGAACACAGTATTTCACCAGGATAGACGGCCCAGCAGCGCTTCTCATCGTCTCCAACTCCCAGTGACAGAGGGTAACTCCCTGGTGAGTGTGACCAGGAGGCTGGAGCACCTTCCTCCACCCAGCCCTAACTCAGAGCAGAAGCTCCGTCTTGGGGCAGCAGGGCGAGAGTGCTGGGCTCCTGATCACCCTAAGTCCAGCCTGCTTGCTAGAAAAAGATTCCATGCTAGGGGGAGGCAAACCAAGAAGATCAGAGGTTACCTCCTGCCCAATACCTGGAGCAGTGGCTTCAGTGAAGATTTTGGCGGCAAGAATTTAAGAGGAGGCTGACAGCTCTATGAGAACAACAACCTAAACCATAGACCAGATTATTTACTGGAAAAAAAAAATCAGGAGAACACATCGTTAGGAGGATCTCATCCAGGAATAGAATGAATTTCAAAGACTGGCCTCAAAATCATCCCTACCCAAATTTAATTGGATCAAACTAAGTAACAATTTATGTCTCCGGACATTGTTGAAAATAACAGAGCGATCATCCATCAATTAGTGAAGCCTCAGAGCTGAGCGTGACACCAAATGAAGCAGAGAGCGTAACAGACAGCTCAGAGAAAGGGACCGTCCTAGGGAGCCCTGCCGAAATCACTGTCATCCCAGGAAGACCCTGCACACACTGAAGGCTGTGCCCTCCGAGGAGCGACAGCGGAGGCTTCCCCACCGTGAAGAAAACAGACTTCGCTAAAATAGTCCAACCAAATCAGGAAACCAATAAATACACAAACCACAGCAAAGAGCCTCAGAGACGGGGGAGGGGAATCAGTATACAGAGCTGCCACATGACCAAAACGTCCAGTTTCACACAATGGATACACAAATGACCCATTCACACAAAAAAAGGGGCAACTGAAGCTGTCGGTAAGAAAGCCCAGATGTCAGATTTAACAGCTGTCAGGTTTAGCAGCAAAGATTTCAGAGCAACCCTTGGAAATACGTCTTTTAAAAAATGAAATCATGCTTATGTAAAGGAGTGATGATGATAATGTCTCATCAAATAAAGACTATCAATAAAGAGAATTATAAACAAGAACCAAATGGAAATTCTGGAGTTGAAAAGCACAATAATTGAGAGGCACTACAGTAGACTGGAACTGGCAGAAGAAAGAATCTTGAACATAGATCAATAGATATTATGCAATTTGAAGGACACAGGGAAGAAAGAACAAAGAAAAATAAATGGAACCTAAGAAAAATACGGAACACCATTAAGGGTATGAACATACACAAAATGGGAGTCCCCGAAAGAGGCAAGTGAGATAAAGGAGCCAAAAAGATGCAAGAAACAGTGGCAAAAAGCTCCCTAAATTTGGTGAAAAACATTAACCTATGTGTCCAAGAAACTCAGCAAACTTCAAATAGGATAAATGCCAAGAGATCCACACCCAGAGACATCACAGTAAAAATACCGAAAGCTAAAGACAAAGAGAAAATTCTGAAAGCAGCAAGAGAAAAATGACTTGCCACAAATACGGGAATCCCAATGGGATTTCTAGCTGACTTCTCCTAAGAAATAATGGAAGCCAGAAGGCAGTAGAATGGCATATCCATTGTAGAAAAGCTGTCAACCAAGAATCTTTCTCCAGCAGAACTATTTTTCAAAATTAAAGTGTAATATAGACAGTCCCAGATAAGTAAAAACTAAGAGAATTATGAGTAGACCTATTTTATCAGACATACTAAAGGAAGTTCTTCAGGCTGAAAGCAGGTGACCTCAGTTGGTAACTTGAATTCACACCCACACACATACAATACCAGTAAGGGTAATCATGCAACTTTAAAAGACAATATAAATGGATATTTCTTCTCTTTTCTTCCCTTAACTGGCTTAAAAAGCAATAGTATAGAAGAAGATGTGTATAATTGTATTATTGGGCCCACACAATATATAAATGTAATGTATCTGACTAACAGCACAAAGCAGGTAGACAGAAACACAGCTACTGGAGTAAGGAAATGACAGCAGATGGGAACTTGAATCTACCGGCACAAATGAAGAGAGTCAGAAATGGTCAACGAGAAGGCAAACTGTAGATACATACATCCTCTCTTTTTTCAGCTTCTTTAAGCATGAAATTATATAAAGTAATAATTACAACAATTGTAAGGTTTGTAACATATATGGATAGATGTGTGGTAGGCAGAACTGTGGCCCTCCAAAGATGTTCATGTTCTCATCCCCAGAACCTATCTATCTGTAAGGTTATAGGGAAAGGGAAATTAACATGGTAAATCAGATGACTTTAAAATACTGAAATTATCCTGGATTAGCCAGATGGGTCCAGTGTAATCACAAGGGTCCACAGAGGGGGAACAGGGAAGCAAAAGGAAGAAAACTGGAGGGATGGCTGCATGGGAAGGACTTGGCCTGATGTTGCTGGCATAAAAAAGGAAGGACAGAAGTCATGAGCAAGGAATGCAGGTGGCCTCCAGAAACTGGAAAGGGCAAGGAAACAGATACTCCCCTGGAGGAGGACCCAGAAGGAACAAAGCCCTGCCGATACCCTGATTTAAGCTCAATGAGACTCATTTCAGACTTTGACTTCCAAAACTGCAAAATAATACCATTGCATTATTTAAGCCACTAAATTTGTGGTAATTTGTTACAGCAGCAATCAAAAACTGATACAAGTTGCACAGCAAAAATAGTACAAAGGTGGGGGTGGAGGAATAGAGCTACATAAGTGTCATGTTTCTATAGCTCGCTGGAATCAAGTTAATATAAATCTAAAGATTCTGATAAGATGCATACGGTAAGGGAGAGGACATCATCAAAGTGGCGGAATAGAGGACTTCAAAATTCTGCCCCTCCACAAAAACAGGAAATAAGCTGGCAAATCCCAGAATCGACTTTTTTGGAACTCCAGAATTTAACCAGAAACCTACAACAACCAGGGAATGTTTAATGAAGAAAGAAGCTACTGAACTTTGGTGACAGTGGGTTATGGTGTTTTAATTTACCTGCTTAACATTATCTTATTCTCCAACTCAGCAGTGGCCATGAAGATGGCAGACCACATTCCTGGTGTAGGTTGCTGGTACCAACTTAAACATCCAAGGAGCTCAATAACTCCAAGTTTGAAAACTCAAAAGAAAGAAATATGAACCTTATATCCAGAGAATTGTGGTTGTGAGTTTTAACCCATTTGCTGGCTTGCCTTTGTTCCAGTGGTCTCGGAGCTTCCCCAGGACTGAAGTGGTTTCCCAGAAAGTGTTTGTCAAAAACATTTAAAAGTAAACGTATTAGCTGCAGCCACCTGGGGCACAGGACAAGAGTTGGGGCAAGATGCAGTCAACAGATCTAAAGGCTTGGGAAGGAACAGGCTAGGGAAGGAGATATTTGGGGAAATAAGGTTTTTGGAAAGCTCTTGTGCATACCAGAGGATCTAGGATTCTACCACAGTCATGTCTAGGGTGAGATGCGTGCTCAGAAAAGGCCTAAGAAGACTCAGAAGTTTTCACCTCTGGCTGACAGTTAGGGTCTGTGCCAGTAGGAAGTGACGGCTAAGAGAGAGTTGTAAACAGTCTGGCTCAGCATCAAAGATGTGCTCAAACACAGAACCAATCTACAAAGACTAGGAGAGTATTTCTTCCCACCCTAGGCTTTTAAGAAAGTCTCTGTCAAATCACTAGCTGACCACCAAGCTAACAAAACAGAGACTTTGGTGGCCATATATAATGAACAATGCAGACGTTACAAAACTAGTTTAGAAAACTAAACAAACAAGCAACAACAACACATAAAAAACAACAAGCCCTCGGAAGTGGGGGGCATCTGATTTCCAGAGTCTTCACATTCAAAATGTCCAGTTTCCAACAAAAAATACAAGGCATGCAAAGTAACAAGAAAAGATGGTCCACTCACAGGAAATAAAAAAGAGAGACCTTCCCTGAGGAAGTCGAGACACTTCACATGCCCGACAAAGCCTTTAAATCAACTGTCTTAAATGTATTCAAAGAGCTAAAGGAAACCATGGACAAATAACATAAGTAAAGCAAGAACATAATGTGTCACAAAATAGAGAATATCAATAAAGGAATAGAAATTGCAAAAAGGAACCACAAATAATTTTGGAGCTGAAAAGCATAATAACTGAAATAAAAATTTCAATAGATCAGTTCAATAGCAGATTTGAGCAGGCAAACAAAGAATCAGCAGACTTAAATTATCAGCAATTATCCAGTCTAAGGAGTAGAAGGAAAAATAAGGAGGAAAAAGGAACAGAACCTAAGAGATCAAGTACACCAAAATACAAAAAAATAAGAGTTCAAGAAAGAGAATAGAGAAACAAAGGGGCATAAAGAATGTTTGAAAAAACAGTGACCCCAAATTCCCCAAATTTGATAAAATAACATGATTATACACATCCAAGGAGCTCAATGACTCCAAGTTTGAAAACTCAAAGAGTTACATCAAGATACGTTGTAATCAATTTGTCAAAGATGAAGACAAAAAGAGAGTCTTGAAGTCCACAAGAGAGGAGCAGCTTGCCACATATACGATGGTTCTCAATGAGGAGACTTGTCATCAGAAACAATAAAGGAGAGAAACCAGTAGGATGACATATTTAAGGTGCTGAAAAAAATACTGTTCTGTCAGCTAAGAATTCCAACAAAACCATCCTTCAAAAAAACAAGAAAATGAAGACATTTTCAGATAAACAAAACTGAGAGAGTTTGTTTTCTAGTTAACCTGCCTTCCAATAAGTGTTAAAGAAAGTCCTTCAGGTTGAAATAAAAGGACAGAAGATAGTAACTCAAAGCCATATGATGAAGTGAAGAATACTAATAAAGGAAACCGCACAATCTTCGTTTGTAACTCCTCTCTTTTTTCCTATATGATTTAGTCTATAGATGCATAAAGCAATAATTATAAATCTACATTAATATACACACATGTATAAAATGTAATATGTAACAATATTATATAATAAGGCGGGGAAGACAGAGCTGTATGGAGCAAAGCATTTTGTATACTATTGACACGAAGTTGATATCAATTCAAATAAAATTGGTATGTGTTTAAGATAACAGCTGTAATTCCCAGGATAACCAATAAGACCATAACTTTTAAATATGCAGCAAAAGAAATGAAAAAATGAATCAAAACAGTACACTAGAAAACAATGTACTAAACACAAAAGAAGGAAATATTTGAAGAACTGAGGAATAAAAAATATGACATATACAAAACAAATAGCAGATGCCAGAATTCACTCCATCTTTATCAGTAATTACTTTAAACACAGATGGATTAAATGCTGTAATTAAAATGCAGAGAATAGGAGAATGGATTAAAAAAATCCCAAGATATAATCCAACTATATGCTGTCCACAGGAGACCAAATTTGGATCCAAAATACACAAATATTTCGAAAATGAAAAGATGGAAAAAGAAATGCTACGCAAATAGTAACCAGAAGAGACCTGGGATGGCCATACTAATATCAGACAAAATAGACTTTAAGTCAAAAAATTTTACAATGAAGAAGGGCATTATATATTGATGAAAGAGCCAATCCATCAAGAAGATACAACAATTATAAACATAAACACACCTAACAACAGAGTCCCAAAATCTATGAAGAAAAAACTGACAGAACTGAAGACAGAAACAGACTGTTTTACAATAACAGTTGAAGACTTCAATATTCCACTTTCAAAAATGGGCAAAACAACCAGCACATGATCAATAAGAAAATAGAGGACATGAACAACACTGTAAATCAACTAGACTTGACAGACATATATAGAGCACCCCACCCAGCAGTGGCAGAATATATACAGAATATATATTCTTCTCGTGTATGATGATCATTCTCCAGGATAGATCACATGTTAGGTCACAAAACAAGTCTCAATAACCTTGAAGAGACTGAAATCATACAAAGCATCTTCTCCAACCACAATGGAATAAAACTAGAAATCAACGATAGAAGAAAAACTCTAAAAATTCACAAATATGTAGAAATTAAACAACATGCTCTTAAAGAATCATTAGGTCAGATAATATGTTACAAGATGAATTAGAATATATAATGAATAATAAATCTTGGGACAAATGAAAACAAAAACACAACATACCCAAAACTTACAGGACGTACAAAAGCAGTGCCCAGAGGAATATTTACAGCTGCAAATTCCTACATTAAAAATAATAAAGATCTCAAATCAATAACCTAACTTTACACATTAAGGAACCAGAAGAAGAAAAGCAACACAAACTCAAAGCTAGCAGAAAAAAGGAAATAATGAAGATTATAGTGAAGGCAGAGGAAATAGAGAATTGAAAAACAGTAAGGAGACTCAATGAAACCAAAAGTTGGTTCTTTGAAAGGTCAACAAAATTGACAAACATTTAGCCAAACTGACCAAGATAAAAAGAGAGAAGGCTCCAACTACTTAAATCAGCAGCAAAAGTGGGACATTACCACTGACCTTATAGAAATAAAAATGATTATAAGAGAATACTATGTACAGTCGTATACCAACAAATTAAATAACCTAGAAGAAATGAACAAATTCCTAGCAACACACAAACTACCAAAATTGACTCAAGGAGAAACAGAAAATTTGTACAGATCTATGACAAATAAAGAGATTGAATCAGTAATCAAAAACTCCTAATAAAGAAGAACCTAGGACCAGATGGCTTTCCTGGGAATTCTACTTACCACTTAAAGAATTAATATCAATCTTTCTATGAGGCCAGCATTACTCTGATACTGAAGCCAGACAAAAACATCATAAGAAAACTACAGACTAATGTCTCTTATAAATATAGGTGCAAACATCCTCAATGATATCCTAGCAAACCAAGTTCAGCAGCATATTAAAAGGATTATATACAATAACCAAGTGGGATTTACCCGTGGAATGCAAGAGTGGTTCAACACACAAAAATCAATCAAGACAATACACCACATTCAGAAAATGGAGGAAAATAAACCACAGAGTCATCTTGGTTAATGCAGAAAAAGCATTAGACAGAACCCAACACTCTTTATGATTAAAAAGTACTGAAGAAACTAGGACTAGAAGGGACATTCCTCAGCATGATAAAGGGCATTTACGAAAAGCCAGAAGTACACATCACAGTCAATTTTAAGACTGGAAGTCTGCTCTCACCACTTGTATTCAACATAGTACTGGACACTCTAGTCAGAGCAATTCGGCAAAAAAATAAATAAATAAAAGGCATCCAAATTGCAAAGGAAGAAGTAACACCTCTTGAGGGAAAACGGGGAATGATGGCTCGTGGGTACAGGGTTTCTTCTGGGAGGAATGAAAGTGATCTAAAATTGATTGTGGTGATGGTTGCACAACTCAGTGAATATAGTCAAAATTACAGAATTGTGCCCTTTCAATGCTGAACTATAGCATATGTGAATTACATCTCAACAAACCCACCATAAAGAAAAAATAAAACAGTGATCTACGCCTTGACCTTACTGTTCTCAGAGCCATTTCCAGCCCAGCCCAGGCCCCAGGCAACCCTCTGTGGATGACACAGCATTACCTGCTTTCTGGCTGTCCAGTGTTGTGTAGTGCAAGGCCCTGGGAGGCCACTCTGTTGGTCATGTGATCACCAAGAAGGGGAGCAAGTACTTGGGTGACAAACCCTGTACAACTGCTCCTAACTTTGACCCCAGCTGATGGGAGGCCAATGTCACCCTCTAATGCCCTCCCATAGCAACCTCTGCTTGTCTTCTGACAGCGGCACTGTCCACCCACAGGCATCACCCATCCTGCCTGCACACTGCTTCTGCCAGTGGAGCCCCAGCTGAAACACTGGACAGGAGAGAAGTCCAGAGAGCCTGCTCACTCTAGGGAAGGAGCAAAGACCTCATCAGCTTGTCCTGCCTCTGCAAAGGCAAAGCCTCATGCATTTGCTCGCTCCTCCCTCCCAGGGCTCTGCCAGCACCTGAAGCTCATATAGCAGAAAGAGCCCAATTCTGCATCAGGCAGGCCTGGGTTCAAATCCCAGCTCCTCCACCTTCTAATTGTGCCATCTCTAAGCCTTCCATCTCTTACCTAGAAACAGAGTTCTCGCCACCCATGCCCTTGTGAGATAGTGTAAATGAAAATGACATCCACATGGTCCTGAAAACAGAGCTGCTAGAAGCCGCCACAGCCAGGCAGGGTTTGAACTTGTCTCCAAAGTCTCAGGAATCGTATTTCTGCCGGATGGTGACCTACTTCAAGCAAGGACCCAATGTAGAAATTACTCTGCCACCAAAAAAGCAGGACTCACATCCCTCCATCACCTCCCCAATTTATGGATTAAACAACGAGGCCAGTGTCTAAGGAGTCTGCAGATAAAAGTCAGAAGCCAGCAGCCCCCCACCCCACACAGACAGGTCCCTGCTAACTAGACACAAGTGTGGCCTTCTGAGGTCTCTGTGTGTTCTGTGTGTGGTGAGCTAGCCCCAGCCCTCCAGGAGGGACACTATGTGCAGGACGTTTTGGAAAACAGTCTGGTGTTTTCCTCAAAAGGTGAAACACTCTGCGTTACCGTGTGAGCCAGCAATTCTCCTCCTAGGCATATACCCAAGAGTAATGAACATATATGTGGACACACAGACTTGTACACAAATGGCCATCGAGAAGAAGCCGGCCAAAGAGAAGATGGCCCAGAGAGGAGGTGCTGTGTGCAGAAGCAGCTCTGGGAGGAAAGAGGAGCACAGGCCAAATTGAGACTACTGACACTTTTTTCTTTGTAAATGCAGAGATTGCCTGCAGAATTACGTATTTTTGACTTACCTTGAAAAACTGAAGATCTGGCAACACTGACCCTGAATCTGCCTAACAGCAACGATTTTCAGAACTCAGAGGTTTTCTGTCTCACTGATTTCTTTCTTTTTTTTTTTTTTTTTTTTTTGAGACAGGGTCTGACTTTGTCACCTAGGCTGGAGTGCAGTGGCGCACTCTCAGCTCACTGCAACCTCCACCTCCCAGGCTCAAGCAACTCTCCTGCCTCAGCCTCCCAAGTAGCTGAGACCACAGGTGCATGCCACCATGTGCAGCTGATTTTTGGATTTTTTAGTAGAGATGGGGTTTCACCATTTTGCCCAGGCTGGTCTCGAACCCCTGAGCTCAGGTGATCCATCCTCCTCAGACTCCCAAAGTGCTGAGATTATAGGCTTGAGCCGCTGCACCCGGCCTTGTCTCACTGATTTCTGATCTTATTTTGTATTATCTTTTTCCTTCTATTTTCGTTGGGTCAATGTTGCCTTTTTCTAACTTCTTACACTGGAAATTTATCTCTTTAATTTTAGAACTTTTCTTTTCTAATGTAAATTTCCATCCACGTTTTGATATTTAGTGCTTTTATTATCATTCAGTTGCATTTTCGAAGTTCCATTATTATTTCTTCTTTGACCCATGAATTATTTAAAAGTATTTTTTAAAATTTCCAAATAATGGGGATTTTTGCTTTGGGGGCTATTAATTTCTCTCTCGCAGGCATGATGGCAGGGAGCGAGACCTGCTGACACTATTCTCTTAGTTTTTGTGAGATTTGCACTTAATTGACCAATTGTTGTAAGTGTTTCCTATGCGTTTGAGAAAAAGAAATAACCTCTACTTGTCAGATGCAAAATTCATCAATGTCAAGCTTATTATTTGTGTTATTTAGAACTTCCTTATCTGTGCTGGGTTTTTTGTCTACTTGATCCAACGCCAATTGGAAAAAATGGTTGGAATCTCTCAAAAATGATGATAAATGTGTCATTTTCTCTATTTCTAACAATGTTTACGTCAAATACGTTGAGGTTATTTTATTAAGTGACTCTACCTTTAGAACTGCTCTATCATCTTGGGGAAATGAACCTTTTCTCATTAAACGGTGACCTGTCTTTCCCCAGCAGCATCTCCTGTCTTCAAGTCTACTGAGTCTGAGACTGATACGGCAATGTCGGCTTGCCTTTGGCAGCCTGATAGATCTGTTTCCACGCTTTCCTTTCAGCCTTTTCTTGCCTTTACACTTTGCTCTGGTGATAGCATCAAGCTGGATTTCTAATTTGGGGTTTGTGTTGTTTGTCGGATATGACAGCCTCTGTCTTTGAATTCATGAATTTAATCTGTTTACCTTTACCTGGATTATTGATAAATCTGGGTTTGTTTCTCCCATCTTACTCTATTATCTCAATTTGTCTTGGTTTTTCTGTCCCTTTTTTCTCCTTTATAATGTTTCTTATAAAAAATGGCATCCTGGCCAGGTGCAGTGGCTCAGGCCTATAATCCCAGCACTTTGGGAGGCCAAGGTGGGCGGATCACTTGAGGCCAGGAGTTTGAGACCAGCCTGACCAACACAGCAAAACCCTGTCTCTATTAAAAATACAAAAAAATTAGGGGGGTATGGTGGTGTGTGCCTATAGTCCCAGCTGCTCAGGAGGCTGAGGCAGGAGAATCACTTGAACCAGAGAGGCAGAGGCTGCAGTGAGACAAGATTGAGCCACTGCACTCCAGCCTAGATGACAAAGCGAGACTCCATCTCAAAAAAAAAAAAAAAAAAAAAAAAAGACATCCCTTTTTCTCTAATTTGTCCTGCTCTGCTGGCTTTCCCAGCCTGGCTGCAACCTGGGGATACGCGTGCCCCTCCAGCAGTGAGTTCAGACCCTTCTCACTGTTTGACCTCAGGCACCCACTTCCTGCCACCTCTCCTGAGAGATGACACACCATGTCCACACCAACTCCAAATCTGATCATCGGTTCCTGTCCAGTCCCTGCACCAGGGGCTCATGGGCCTTTCTCTCTGGGGTGGGGCTGGGAGCAGTGGTTCCTGTTGCTGCGTCCTGCACTGATGCCACATTTCCCAGTTCCGAGGTGATCGGAGCCCCCTCTGATATGCCATCCCAGGGCGGGGCGGCAGGGCAAAGACCACTGCAGTGTCCACATGGATCTCACTACAGGAACCAGGAGGGGCCCCCTTAGGAAGAGGCATTCTGGACTGTTTTAACCACAGTCCCCACTTCTCCCTCCTGTCTCACAGCCCCAAGCTTCATACACACACGCTGCTGCCTATTCTGGAGTTATCCAGTATTATTATTTTATATTCATGTCACTGGACATATGATGTTCCCAGGACAAGGGGCCCTGGGAGCTTTTAGGCCACTCCTTAGAAGGACTCCAGCTAGACCCCAAAGGCCACATATTACCAATGTGTTTATATGAAGTATACAGACTAGGAAAATCCAAAGATACAGGGCGGAGATTACTGTGAGACAGGAGGCAGAAGTGGGGACTGTGGTTAAAACAGTCCAGAATGCCTCTTCCTAAGGGGGGGCCCCTCCTGGTTCCTGAAGTGAGGTCCATGTGGACACTGAAGTGGCCTTTGCCCTGCCGCCCCGCCCTGGGATGGCATATCAGAGGGGGCTCCGATCACCTCGGAACTGGGAGATGTGGAGTCAGTGCAGGAGGCAGCAATAGGAACCACTGCTCCCAGCCCCACCCCAGAGAGAAAGGCCCATGAGCCCCTGGTGCAGGGACTGGACAGGAACCGGTGATCAGTGGTCACTATGGGCTGGGGATGGGAAAGGGGAGTGACTGCTCTGGGTACAGCATTCCCACCGGGGTGATGAAAACGTTCTGGAACTAGATGGTGATGATGGCTGCACAACACTGCCAAAAACCACTGGATTACACATTTTCATACTCACATGAATTATAGTCCATCGATTTTTAAAAAGTCAGAGGAAGCAACTCAAATGCTTATAGGAGGTCAGAAGAGGCCTAAATGGGTGAAGTCAGTGGGATATGCAGATTAAGTCCATAAGAATATTCTCTAAGCCACCAGGTCACACACACACTCCCTCTCACTGTCCCTGAAGCCCATAGCACCCTCCTGTCAACTGTTGATGGCATCAATGATGCACACAAATATATTTTGGCTGAAAGAAACACAACAGGGCACAATGAGGAAGGGCTGCCAAGCCTCAAGGCTTCAGACCAGGGAATCACTGGGCATGGGGGTGGGGGTCAGGAAGCTGTGGGAATGGAACACAAGCTCTCCCTACCCAGGAAGCAGCCCCTCAGTGCCCACCCACCAGAGCCACACAGGGGAGCAATGCAGGCCAGGTGCTGCCAGCGTCCTGATGTCTCGTGGGAAACTGGAAATCCCTCTGCGTGTATGAATCCTCTGAAATATCCGCTCGCTTTGTTCATTTTGGGTTTTGACATTGTGTGGGAAAAACAGAGCATATCAAAGTGTCCGACAAAGTCCATGGCTGGTGTTTCACCCACTCAGCTCTAGCAGGTCTCTGGCTGCACAGGGCGGGCTCTGATGAAGGAGTTCTGCATTCCCATCTACAAGACTCCAGGATGTCTGTTCCTGTGGGCTAGGCAGTATCGAAGACCCACCCCCCACCCCTGGCTCTGGCGTGTGCCTGTTTCCCATGCCTGACTTGGTGAGGCAGGTAAATTGGTTTCTCCAAGATTGCTCCAAGCTGAGCCCAGCAAACATCTGCTGAATAAATGCTGGACAAGCAGCAGCCCCTGGGAAGCAGCTGGAGGTGCACGAGCCTTGGGAATTCTTTAAGGAACCCTTTCTCTTTCCATGTCAGACAGGCTTAGCACAATCAGAAGAGTAAAGGGGCAACTTAAATGCCTGTGGGCTGTGCCCGCTGCGAGGGGCAACAGAGGAAGTGCCAGGATGGGAGACGTTGCAGAGACCCTCTCCCGGTAGCTGTGGATGGAGGTGGGGCTTTCTGCTCTGATCACTACAATACTTCATGACTTACGATGCACCAGGCCCTGCACTGAGCCCTTTACAGGTATAATGTGGCTTAATCCTCTCAACAACTTACCAGGGGAAAATGTAGTATCCATGCTTTTCAAATGAGGAAACTGAAGCACAGAGAAGTGGAAGGAGAAGCCAGGGTTTAAACTAGGTAGCAGGACCTCAAGGCCTGCATTCTGAGCCAGCACACCCTGCCCTGTCCAGGGTGCCAGAACAAAGCCACTCAGTCTGTGAGGCCTGGCAAGTGTAGCCCCAGCTCTGACAAGCTTCCTGGAACTCACCCCAGCCAAGAAAACATCAACTGCCCACACCTCGGGCCTCTCCAGCCTATTAGCAGCGTTTGTTATGGTTGATCTGGGAATCTGCCTTTTCCCTCAACCAGACTCTTCAGGGGCAGAGCCCAGATTATACATATTCAGTGCCCACCAGGGGGCTGGCCTGGGGTGCTTGCAGACACTGACTGGATGGATGGATGGATGGATGGATAGATAGATGGATTGGGTGGATGGGTGGATGAATGAGTGGATAGATGAATGGATGATGAATGATGGATGGATGGATGATGGATGAATGAATGGATAAATGATTGGATGGATGGATGGATGGCTAGATGGGGGATAGGTAGATGGATGAGCGAGTACATGAATGGATGATCAATGATGGATGGACAGATGGGTGGATGAATGAGTGGGTAGATGAATGAATACATGATGGATGAATGAATGGAGAAATGATTGGATGGATGGATGGATGACACATGGATAAATGGATGAATGGGTAGACAGACAGACTCTGATACTGGAAAGTGAATCCTTCACATCCATGGCAAGTGAACCGGGTAACAAAGTCAGAGGCAAGGCCATGGCAGCGTCATTTGTCACTGTTGCCATTTGTACACATTTTAGGGGCAGAATCGGTTATGCTCAACCACAGGTCATCTCTAGAGGGTGAGGATTAGGGGTCGGGAACTGTGGGGAGGGCTCAGGGCTGGGGCTGCAGATGTGGCCTTTGTGCCTGTGAGCAGACTGCATTTCCATCAGCCTCATCCCCATCTTCCCTCTCTGCCTCCACCAGTGAGTTCAGATCCTTCTTACATTCAGCCTTGAGGTCCCCTCCCTTCCTGTCCCATCTCCTAAGACCTGGCTGGGCCCTGACTCAGAATGGGGTCAGCAAAGTCCTGAGGTAGAGCCGTCTCCCAAGATTATGGGACTGGGACCCACCTCACCTCCTTTCACAGGACACCATGTGAGAAAACCAATATGCCCCCAACCAGGGGTGGCATGGTACAAACACTGATGGCACAGAGCCCACTTCTTGCTCCCTCCTGGTGTCTTCATCCTTGGGGATCAGGGGCTCTGCAGCAGCAGGCAGGGCTGAGCAGCCCTGGAGTGTGTGGCACAATCCGGGCACTGTGACCCTACTGGACCCCTTTGCACAGATGCTGCTGGGCCTAGGAACTGGCTGCTCCCCACTGGCTGCTCTGGTGGGCCCTGGGGTCTGCCTACACTCCCAACACATGAGCATGGGCAGGTACCCACCATCCTCCTTCACTGTCTGCAGCCTCTCCCGCAGCTTGGCCTGGGTCCACCATGGAGAGCGTCTCTGACACAGTCCTTCATCCCACAGGGAGACCTGGAGGGTCTTGTTCTGCCCTCAGGGCACGGAGGCCCCAGGCTCCTTCAGGTGGGAACACAGGTGCCTTTTGTACAGGGTCCAGCAGCCAGCTCAGCTCACAGAACAGTGAGCCACCAGGTCCCAAGTTGTCATCTTGTGACCCGCCCCTTGGAACACGGGTGCCCAACAGGAAAGAGGACTGGGGCTTTCTTATAGGGAAAATAGTGTCCAGGCTGCCATGGAGCTTCGGGCCTGAGGCCTCGGCTGAGGCCAAGCGAGCAGGACTTATCCAGAGACAGGCCAGACCCTGGGCTCCTGGTGCCCAGCTCAGGGAAGCTCCTGGGCGCGGCTCGGTTCACTCCAGCGTTTCCTACACGGTTGAAGGCGCAGGTGTGTCTGCTCTGACCATGGGCGTGTGCATGCCTACGTGTGTGAGACAGAGAGAAGGGAGAGAGATGGAGAGAGTGTATGCATGTGTAACTCCAACCAGAGTCCAGGAGTCTCACACTCCACTGCAGACCAGGCAGGCAGGGCCAGCATGAGTTGGGGGGGCCAGGCCCGAATCAGCGGGGAGGGAGGGGCTGTGTTCGCCCATCAGGAGGAGGCACAGAGCCTCTCACCCAGTGCTGCTGGCAGGAACACGCCCAGGGTGGCCAGGCCTTCTGAAGGAACTGAAAATTGAGATTTTCATGTGAAACCTGATTAAGTGTACACTCAACATTTCTGAAGATGTTGTACGAGTCAAATAAAACATTGTGCAGTGGGGCGGCGAAGCAGCCCAAGAGCTGCAGGGGTGAGGCCTGGCTTTAGTTCAGCATCCCGATGTACAGATGAGAAAACTGAGGTCAGGCCAGAGCAAGGACTCCGCAGGCCAGGGCCACATTGGAGGCCCCGGCTGCCTGGCCCATCACTGGGGTCACCACAGCCCATGGGGAGCACCAAGGACACCAAGAAAGAGAGGCCCAGGCCTGGCCCCCGGGGTCTCTGTCACCAAGGGCCCACACTGCGAGTGGCTGAGGTGGTTCCTGCAGGCCTGTGAGTCCCCACACTCCTTCCCAGTTCAAGGCCTTGGGACAAATCCAAGCCCAGTTTTGTCCTCGTGGTGATGAAGGCCAAGAACGCTGGTAGCTCCCAGGATATTGCCCAGAACAAAGCAGCACAGGCACCTGATGTTTGGATACAAGGGTGGAACCCTCTTGAGACCATCATCGGCCGTTTGCTCTCCAGGCTGTTGGGGCCTGGAGGACGTCCAGGCATGGGTATAGGTGCCGGGAGCCCAGGGAACAGAACCTTAGACCTGGAACTGGGTACCAGATGCACCGGCCAGGGGGTCTGTCCACTCAGCCCGGGGAGTCCTGGGGCTGCTCGGAACCCAGCGCTATGCCTGCTCCCTCAGTGCCGCATCCAAGGGTTCTGTTTGCCTGCGCCGGGGCCCTGCGCCCTCCCCACTGCTGGCTCCGCTAACGCGCTGCAGATGGGCTTCCTCGCTGCCTCCAAGAAAAACAGGACGACCGCAGATTTCGCCTCACAGAAACGGAACCGCTGGAAAGGCCTCTCTCGACATTCCCGAAAGGAAAATAAAAATTCCTCTGAGGTACATTTCAACTCCGAGGCAGCCCTGGCCACATCCAAGAGGCTCGGTCCTGAGCGCCGTGGGCTCTGGTGAAGGTCCCCAGCACCGAAGCTGCCTCCTGACCCCTATCCCGGCCACCGCCCCGGGCTGCTCAACCCTTACATGGCTTTCACAAATTTTGAATTAGCTGCCAACAGTTTAAAATGAAGAGATTTTACATAAAATCAATTTCCAGCTTCTCTTATAAAATCGGAGGCCCTGGCTGCTGCTGGCCGACCTCACGTCTACCTGGAACCAGTGATCTCTGCTGGCATCGCCCACCAGGCCCCCATCAGTGTGCCCAAATGAGATCACTGTCCTCAGTGAATGCCTGACCCCCAGGCTCCAGGCAAGGTTGAGAGGACAGATGCTGTCATCCTGGGGGCTCTGGCCTTCCTGGGACCAGTGTTATCCAGCTCTGCCCTCCAGGGCCCTCCGCACCCACTGGGGCTGGGACTGACCATGGCTATGGGCTCTGATTTGGGTGGGCAGTGCTGAGCAGGCCATCACGCTCCTTATTCCCAGCCTGATCCCCTAGACCCACTCCCCCCACCAACCCAGACAACGTGTACTGAACTCCCGGTCAACTCGACCCTTGAGCGCCTCCCCACAGCCCACCAGGTGCTCCTGCTGCGGTCTGGGCAGCACCTAGTTCTTCGCCCGGCTGGACGTCGCCTGGCCAGACTTGCAGAGCCATCTCAGCCCTTTGTTCTCCTGACTCCGTCCCTCCAAGCCTGGCCACCCCAGCCCTGGCCCCAGCTCCTGCCACGTGAATTGTCAAAGGCTGAGCATGGGGAGGCTGAAGGCAGCCCCCATGGCACACCCCACAGAGTCCCTGCAGTCGGCCAAAGAAAGGCTGAAGCCTGGGCAGCCTTGCTCCCAGCTAGGAATCTGCAGCTGGACTCAAGCATGTGTCCAGAATGATCTGGGAAGGGTCCTTGAGAAAAGGCCCAGACACAGGGACCTTCCCAGGCCTGGATCCCACAGAGGAAATGATTCGAGCGAGCGCCACCTCGACAGGTCTGAGGTCCGGGCAGGGGTGGAGCTGTCACAGGCAGCCGGGTGGGGCTGCGATCTGGGTCCTCCCAGCCTCAGGGTGATCTGGAATATGAGAATACAGTTCTGCCCGGCAAGGAGCACCCCCTCTGACCAACCTGTGGACTGCCTACCAGGACCCCCAACACCCTTGCTGCACGATGGCGCTGGGGGGCTGATCCGGTCGCTGCTCTCATTCCCATGGCCACCTGATCCAGGCCAGTCTCTCTGGACACAGGGCAGCAGCCTCCTGCCGGCTCCCTGCTTCTTCCCTGTTCACCCTCCTTGGAAACCAGACCATCCCACTTGTTGCAGGGCACAGCCCCTCCTCCATGATGGAGCCCACAGAAGCCACTGTGATCTGATCCCCAGTCCCCTCAGGCCCTCACCCTGCGCCTCCTGTCGGACCCTCAAACAAGCCCCGTCCTCACCCCTCAGGTACCTCGCATCTGCTGCCCTGGCCCCTTTTCCTCTTGGGGAACTGCAACCCCCACTCCAGGCCTCAGCCCAATGTCCAGTGACTGCAGGGCCACTTTGTGGCACTTCCCAAGTTTTTCATTGTGCAGATATTTGTGAACTGACTAGTGCACTGTGAGCTGTATGAGGTCAGGGCTGTGTCTGTCTGGTCCCAGAGCCTGGCCCAGTGCCTGGCCCTGCTGTGCGTGCCGGGTAGAGATCTGCTGGATGAATCAAGGGAGAGAGGAAGGGGAGCAGCCCTGGGATTCCACAGGTACTTTATGTCTAGAGACAACCACGCAGGAAACAGTGGCCAAGGCACGCTGGAAGCAGTGCTCCCGCCCGACAGCATCCCCAAGACGGAGGCTGGGATTCACACACTGCCGCCCTCAGGCACCAATCAGGCCTGTGGCAGTCACAGGGGCACATTCCTGACACCAGGTCTGTCATTCCAGCATGGATGGGGCCATCTTCCTCACCATCTGCAGTCTGGCATCAGATATTCCCAAATAGTTAACTATCAGAAAGTGCTGGTGCTCGGACCTGGAAGGGAGGGAGCCAGTGTCTACTGGGCACTCGCAATTTTGGCCACTGTGCAGCACCCCGTGTCCTCAACCTCAGGGCCTGGACCACAGCTCCATAAGACCACAGGGAGGAAGCAGAGTCACAGGAGAAAGAGTGATGAACAGCACTGGCCATTTGATTTGCAGGGCACGGTGCAAAATGGAAACGCACAGTCCCTTGTTCCAAAAGTGATGAAGACTTCTAAGGCGGGGATGATAGAGCGCTGCAGTGGGCACAGGGCCCTGCTGGGTGGGTCACAAGCCTGCCAAGTCAGTCCTGGTCAGGTGTGAGGAAGTGGCACTAACAAAGGCCCAGGGCCACCCGATGTCCCACAGGCCCATGGGATCAGTAGCCACCCACAGCTGCCAACCTGAGTCTGTGGCCCTGACACTGTGGCAACAACAGCAGGCGTCAGTGCCAAGCCCTCCAACGCCTGCAAGGAGCAACCGTTGCTCCTGGAGTGAGCACTGGGTGACCAGGCTTCCCAGGCACTATGCTCATTCTTTCTTTTCACAGATATTTAAGCAACAACTGTGTGCCTGGCATTCCTCAAAATGCTGGAAATTCCACTGTAAGCAAAAGATTCTCCTCCAAGCTAATGTGCTAAGTGACCTGGAGACACATCCCCACTCACCCTCACTGGGCCTCAGTTTCTGCATCTATTAAGTGGAGTTCCAGGCCTTGGTGCTTGGAAGGCCCGTTGCCCAACAACCAGATGGGGTCACAGGCTACCGGGTTTTGCCAGCCTGGGCTCTGAGTGGGGACAGGAGGGCACCGCACAGGGTGTCAGCAGCCCTGGGTTCTAAGTCTGCTCCTCCCTCCCGATGCAGGTGTCGAAAGGCCTGGCTCCCACTGTGTTTCTACAGCTTTTACAATCTGTGTGACTGTTGGCACCTCAGTATCCTCATCCGTAACGTGGGCACAGAAAAAGCACCAACCAACCCTACAGCTCATGACAAGAATCCCGGGAGATGATATATCTGCAGCGTGCGGGCAGACGCGGTCAACGGTAAGTGCTCCAGGAACACGGCACATTCTTCTTGCTCCCTGCTGTTCCTGCTACTGTGTGGACAGTGGTACCCCTGTGCCTTGCTTTTCTCTCTGCTTCCAGGGCTACCATGCCTATTAAATGACACCATGAAGGGTGCCCGCCCTCGCGCAGGCCCTCAGTAAATGGGCATGTCCTTGACGGCCAACTTGGCTCCAACGGGGCAGGAGAAGGATCATTCAGACTCAGCTACAGAAAAACGGACTTTTGTGCAACTAACGCTAACAAAGCTGGAAAGGAAAGAGGAACTACGGCCTGGGGAAAAGCTTGTATCAAACATGACAGAAAGTCAATATCTAAAAGAGATAAAGGGCTTATCCCAATATATAAGACCCCAAGAGATAAACAGGCAAAGGACTTAGACAGGAAGAGGAGACATACAAAGTAATCAAACCCAGGGAAGATCACTCATCCTCACTAGTAATCAAAGAAGCAAATTAGCGCAAAAAGTAACGCCCCTTTGCTAAAGCCCCCGTGCTGGTGAGGATTTGGAGAAACCGGGAGCTGCTGTGGGAGCCAGTCTGGCTCTGCCCTGAGTGGTGAGTCTGTTAAGCGCTGGGATTTCCTAATTCATTTAGTCACTCAGTAAGTGCTCCCTGATGGCTGCTCGGGGCCAGGGCTTGAGCACGTCTGGGCTGGCTCAGGCCGCCATCTGCCAGGTCAGCAACAGATACCTATTTGCAGGAACAGAACCTGAGGTCAGCTCCCAGGATGTCCCCAACCCTGAGTTTCAAGAGTTTGCACCAGGGGCAGGAGCTTTCCAGCTGTCTTGGACAGCTTTTGTATGTGGAACAGCTGGTAGCGCTGCCTGCGGCCTCTTGGGGTGGACAGGAAGGCTCTGCCTGCAAAGGCCCTAAAGACAGCCACACACCCTGCCCTGCACACTCGTAAGTACGTGCAGGCCACAGTTCCTGCGTTCATTCATCCTGGCCAGTCTGGGGTCCCTCCCCACAGTGGCAGGCAAGGGGAAGCAGGACCTGTCCTGCTAGAGAAACAAGGATGCATGCGCACCCATGGCACCCCAAACCTCACACTGTCCCTGAGAGCCTGCCCCACAGAGCAGAACCTCTGCCTCCTGGAGCAAGAGGAGGTGGCAGTTCATCCCGGGGCCTGGCTGCCTGTGGGGCTGCATCGGGGGCTCCTGCTCCCGCCCCCAAGTCTGGGAGCACATGGGTCTTGGCCTTGGCACCTTTCCTGGGAAAACACCTCCCTCTGGGCCAGGGCAGTGCAGAGCAGTAGACGCGGGCAGCTGTGCAGTCAGAGTGATGGGTACCAATTCTGGTTCCTGCACTTGGCCCAGGCCACCTGACCTGCCACCCCCACCAGCAACTGCCCGGCCAGCCTCCCAGCCATGTCACCTTTCAGGGGCAGGACATGTCCTTGATTCCTTCCTTCACACCATGTCCTGGAAGCTCCACCTCAAACTCCTCCTGAACTCACTGGCTCCACCCCACCGGCATGGGCACCGCAATCGGTCACTGGGATTCCTCCCTGCTTCCACCCCCTCCACCAAAAACCCTCCAAAGGCCTCCCACCACACACAGAATGAATTCCCACCCCACACCGTGACAGTCCCTTCAAAGCGATGAGTGCTGCCCATCCCTCCTGGCCCCGCACGCCTCCCACTGGGATCCAGGTACTCACTCTGCTTTCTGCCCCTTGGTCACGCTGCAGTAACTCCAGCCTCAGGGCCCCTGCGTGTGCTGTTCCCTCTGCCTGGAACACCCTTCCCAGGGCTGGGCTTTCCCATCACCACCAACCTGGGGCACCTCCCTCCATTGCCTGCCTTCTCATGCTGCCCTTTCACCCCGTTTTACTTTGTTCACAGGATTCTCCACTGTCTGCAAGCATCTGCTCACCGGGTCTCCCCTGCTGGGCTGTGAGCCCAGAGATCAGGGACTCAGTCAGGTTCCTCCGCTGCTACAGCCCCAGCACCCAGTCCTGCCCCAGACACACGGCGGACACATAGCAAGAACGTGATGAGTGAATGAAGGAGAACACACTAGTGGTAGCAGGCAAGGTGCCCTCTCTGAGTCTCGGTCTCCCCCTAAGCAGTAGAGCTGCTAATGCTATTATTCCTCCTGTGATTTGGGGAGCAGCATTATAGTAATAATGAGCATTACTGAACCCACATGGCACTCAGGTGCCCAGCCTTTTCCCAACCAGACCAGCACCAGCCACCTCTCCATGCAGGCGCAGTGCCCAGATCACCTCCTGCCCTGTCCTGTAAGCTCTCTCTGGGTGTGCACCACCATCCTGACAGGTTGGGATGGGAGCCGTGGGAGGCGCCAGTGCGCTCCTGGCCGGGTTCTCTACCAGCTTTGCCCGTGGTGCAGCCCACAGCTCAGGGCAAGCGCCGGCCAAAGGGACCACGTCAAGAGCTCTGAGAGAGACATCCCAGCGGAAGAATCCAGCCGTGCCCCAAATGTGTGTGCACAGGCACGTGAAAGAGGGTGAGACAGAAGGAGAGGAAAATGAAGCCAGAGATCAGGACAGAGAGAAGCCAGACGCCAGCACGTCCATCTGACTGTGCGACCTTTTCCCCGCTCAGAGCTCCTTCAGGGCCCAGAGCGCAGCGCTGCCGAGGATTAATTTCAAAGAGAAACGGGTCAAACAAAATTGGAAATTTTTATAGAAAAGATTTCAGGCTTGGAGCTGGCTGAAGTGTCTGCCAACCTGCAGAGAATTCTGAGAGGAGGTGGGGCCTGTGGTCAGAGGCCTCCGTCTGGCACAAACTGGCAGAGTTTGGACCTCGGACCCAAATGCAGTTTCTGAGCCAAGCTGGGGAAGTGCTTCCTGTCCCCTTCAGATGTCCCTCCAGCTGCCTCTGCTGATACCCAACACCTCTCACCTGTCGCCCCACCCCCTCTCTTTCCCCAAAAGGACCCACCATGGGATGCAGTCCCTTTGTCCCCATTATGCAGGGTGCCCATGTCTCTTCCACAGTCATCCATGGGGCACCCAGGGCATGAAGAGAGCCTCACCTGGGTCCCAAGCAGGCCCCACTGCTCCTTGCCCCAACCTCACCCCAGCCAGCAGGCTCCTACACCCAAGGCACAGATGTCACAGACGTGGAAAGATGCCCTGGAGACATCGCCTCTCTCCCAGGAGGCTGCCTCTGCCCTGCTGGGGACCCGAAGGGGGGCGTGCCCAGCCCACAGCTGCTAATCGAACACCAGGTGCCCCTGTGAGCAGATCACGGCTTCGCCCCTGAGCCGTGCACTGTCTGCATGCCAGGCGTGGTTACCCTGCGCATCACCAGAAAAGCTCTCTGGAGGTCATTCCCAACACAGATTCAAGGGAAGGAAAGAAAGTATTAGTTCACTGTGTCTGTGGAAGACGATGAGACAGAGTAGGGAAAGGGGACTGGAGAGCCTCAGCAAGCGTCACAGTGAGCACCGGGCAGGCGCCCTGTGCCCTGTGTAATTCCAACAACCCCTGTGCTACCGCACCCAGGTACGGAGATCCTGAGGGGCTGAGTGAGCTGCCCTGGGCCCCTCAGTGAGCCAGCACAGCAGCATGCCAGGTGGAGCTGAGCACACTGACCCCTGCACCAAACTGCCCGCTGTCCACCCCACTCACCCACCTCGCGCTGGAAGCATCTGTGGGAGCAGCCCTAATGCAGTTCCTCAGAACCACTGACCGGTCTTCCAGAGTTGTCCCTGCACTCGAGTTGGGGCTGCAGCCAAGCCAGGGCCAAGACCACCATCTTCCGGGTCACGCTTGTCACCTGCCCACGGTGCTCCACCAAAGATCCAGGCTCTTGCCAGCCACATTCACCTGGTCGGCTCCACCCCTGAACCAGAAACCATATTCGGAGGCGAGAGGTGGTGGGGGAAGGGCAGGCCTGAGACTCAGGGACTACATTTATGTCGGAGGCACAGGGGAGGAGCTGCGCACGTGGGGGCTGTCAGGCGGAGTGCCAGGCCCAGACGCCATGGAGGGGGAGCACACCCTGGCACATCTCCCCTGCGGGATAAGGGGGGCCAAGCCCTCGCCCAGGTGCAAGCCTCGCTTCTGCCTTCACAGCCCGGGGTTGGGAAGCACCCACAGGGCAGTGCTCCGAGCAGCAGACGCCAGCCGGAAAGCCAGCCAGGCCTGGGAGCTGGCCCCTCCTGCTCTCCCCGGCTGACCCCAGGCAACTCCAACCTCGGAGAATGTGCAGCCTCGGCTTTCCCAGCGCCGGCCCCCGCCCACCCCTTCCGCGTGGGCCACATCACCACACTGGCATCTCCAACAGTCATCCCAAGGGCCCGGTCTGCACGAGGACAGGAGCGCCACGGCGTCTGCCAAGGGTGCGCTCAGCCCTGAAGCACGCCTCCCGGAGCCGCCTCGGGTTTCACAATCCGTGCTTCTCCCTGGGTTTCCCGGGGCCGGGGCTGCAGGCACAGCTCCAGAGTAGAAAGAGAGGAAGCTCTGAGAGGGCTCTAGGGCGCTGAACTCAGTGAGTTGGCAACAGTGGCTTGGCAGGGCCCAGGCTGACCAGGGTATGAGAGAGAGCGCCTATCACTACATGAGAGGCCCAGGCCTCAGGGGTCCAGGGAGTTGCTCAGGAAGTGACTGGCTGGAGACACAGAGACAGGTCCGGGCACAAGACGCTGGCCAGGTCCAGGGCTCACCCTGCAAATCCAGCCAAAGGCCTCTCTCCATTCTCCCTTAGGACCCGAGGTTCAACACTCAGACATGTCAGCTGAATCATGAGCCCCCCGAGACGTCCATGTCCTAATCCCTAAAACTCGTGAGCGTTACCTTATATGGCAGAAGAGACTTTGCAAATGTGTTTAAATTAGGGGTCTTGAGATGGGGAGAGTAACCTGGATGGTCCCAGTGGGCCCTAAATGTTGTCACAAGTGCCCTTCTAAGAGGGAGAGCTGCCTATAGAAGAGGAGAAGCCATGTGACCAGGGAGGCAGAGACTGCAGCAATGTGGCCACAAGCCAAGGAACGCCAGCAGCCTCCAGGAGCTGGGAGAGGCCAGGAATGGATCCTGCCCTGGAGCCTCCAGAAGGAACCAGTTCTGCCAACACCTTGATTTTAGCCCCTAAAAGCCTATTTCCAATTTCTGAGCTCCAGAACTGTGAGAGAATACATGTATACTGTTTTAAGTCATTAAGGTGTGGGTAAGTTGATACAGTAGCCACAGGAAGCTGAGATGGACGTCAACAGCTACAGGGCTGAAGGGCTCTCTGACCCGGCATTCGGCAAACTTGCAGCCCCCAACAAAGCAACAGCCGTCCTGCCCTATCCTGGGCCCCCCAACCGCCACCAGGCCTAGCCTCACATCTGCTGTGTCAGTGGGGCTGGCTATTTGCTCGACACTGAGTAGATGAGTCTCGCCTGCTCCCTGGTCCTATGGCCTGAGAGAACAGAGCTCCTCTCTCTCTCCTATGCCATTGCTCCAGCCTCCCCCACAGCCTCCCTGCCTCCAGCCTCCCCCACACTGCAACCAGCACAAGCTTGCTGAAACACTCAACTCTTTTGAAACTGGAGGGCGCCATCACCACCTTGGGTCATTCAAGGCTGCAGCTTCCACAAAGGCTGCCCCATCAGCTCCCTGCCTCCAGTCCTGGGCCCTGAACACCCAGGGGCAGCTGTTATACCTGAGGTCCCCTCCCCTGCCCACTCTTCCCCCAGGATCCCCTGCAGCCTGGAAAACTCCTACCCAACTCAAGGCAAAGTCACAGGGTGGAGACTGTGGGTCAGGAGGGGGCTCTTCCTGGCCTGGTGGGGAAGGGCTGGCTGTGGGCTGCAGGTGGCAGCCACGCTCAGCCACATGGAGGAGCTGCCCTGTGCCGGCGCTTGTCCTCTATTTCCTGGCGGGCTTTCCTTGGTGCAGTGAGGCTGAGAGGCTCCCATGGTGGTGTGCCTCCTCTGCCCGTCAGGGAGGACGCTGCAGCCTGACAGCAGCAGGCAGAGGCTTGGCACCAGCGGCGTCTGGAGTGGAGGCAGCCAAGGTCACCAGCACATTGCTGTCTGACTTCTCTTCCTTCAGCCCAGCGGGGTGTATGCACGGCAGCCTGGTAGCAGTTCCCCAGGACGGGAAGCACCTGCCCTTCCTCTGTCCCAAGGCCAGACCCGGGGAAGCCCCAGGAGAGCAGCCCACAGAGGAGGGCAGAGGATGCTTCCGCCTCTGCATCACAGCCAGCCAATGGGGAACCGTGTTTTGTTCGATCCATATAGTGAACACGGGAGGGGACCCCAGGCATGAGAGCTCCCACTGGATGTGCAGGGCCCGGGGCTGGAGGCAGAATGCTGATGTGGAGCCTTCTGTGGAAAGAGGGCTTTGGCTGGATTTGCTGGCTGAGCCCTGGACCTGGCCAGCGTCCTTGTGCCCGGACCGTCTCTGTGTCTCCAACCAGGCACTTCCTGAGTGACTCCCCAGACCCCCGAGGCCTGGTCCTCTCGCTTGGTGATAGGGGCTGTCTCTTGTACTGGGGTCGGCCTGGGCCCTGCCGAGCCAGCTCTTGCCAACTCACTGAGCTCAGTGCCTCGGCTGGATTCCTGGAGCCCTCTCAGTTCATCCTCTCATTCCAGAAATTTGAAGACACATTTTAACATCAGGAAGGTTCACATAAAAATTCTGATGTCTGGATTCTCTTGATAGGATGTTCAGCTGCACCAGACCCACACTTCTACCAGATTGAGGTCAAGGGAGTTGAGGAGGGTCTGTCGCTCCTTGCAGGGTCTCCCAGATGCCCTGTGCCCATGGCAAGGCCAGGGCTGGACACCACAGGCAGCTGCATTCCTGCTGCTGTTTCTCTTTAGTGGAGATGTATTCTTGGTCGTCCATGTTTCTATCAAAAGGAGAGAAATGAAAGCCAGGCCAAGGGGGGTGCAATTATCTGTTTTTCCTCCACTGCTGTCCGTGTTGGCATTGCCTGCCAAGCCCTGCCGGCCTCTGAGTTTGCAGCTCTTGTCTTGACATTCTGCAAATGGCACTGTCTGAAACAGAGACCACATGCCCAACACATGACTCGGGGTCTTTCTCACTGTGTGGCAACCTTCGCGGAATCCCAAGGTCAGTCTCTGGGAAGCTAGAGAGGCCCTCAGTGTCAACAGCAGCATTGGCTTCTCTATGCACGTGGTCTTGGAGTCAGCCTCTCCAGGTCCCTTAATGCAGGGGATGGGGGAGGACTGCCAGGCTGAGATGGGCACTCAGGCATGCAGGGAAGAGCTCCCACACCACCAGGTGGAGGGTCCAGTGAGGGAGGCAGCAGGACCAGGGCCTGCCTGGGCTGTGCCTCTGGGCTATATGCCCTGGGAAGGAGTAAGTGAAGCCTACAGTGCTGATCCTCCACATGACCTAGACGGGCGCCTCCCAGGTGTGCTGTGCACTGCGTGGCCAGCCTTGTACGCAAGGGCCATTCACATCCTGTAGCTGGCTGCACGGTGCCCCCAAAGATGCTGGGTCCGGATTCCTGCAACCTGAGATGGGTACCTTCTATGGGAAGAAAGGGCTTTGCAGATGTGCTTACGGGAAGGCTCTTGAGATGAGAAGACTGTCCTGGATTACTGGGGTGAGTCCTAAATGCAATCAAGGCATCCTTGCAAGAGGGAGGCACGGGGACACTGTCAGAAGAGGAGGGGGTGATATGACCCAGGGATAGAGATTGGCATGATGCAGCCACAAGCCAAGGGAGGCTGGCAGCCCCCAGGAGCTGGGACGGGCCAGAAACACATTCTTCCCTGGGGCGTCTGGAGGGAGCACAGCCCTGTCCACCCTTGATCTTGGCTCAGTGAGATTCATTTCAGACTCCTGGCCCACAGAGCTGTGAGAGAATACATGGGTATTAGTCCGTTTTCACGATGCTGATAAAGACACACCCGAGACTGGGCAAATTACAAAAGAAGGAGATTTATTGGACGTTCAGTTCCACGCGGCTGGGAGGCCCTCCCAATCACGGCAGAAGGTGAAAGGCACGTCTCACACGGCAGCAGGCGAGAGACAGAGAGAGAGCTTGTGCAGGGAAACTCCCGTTTTTCAAACCATCAGATCTCATGAGACCCATTCACTATCACAAGAACGGCACGGCAAAGACCCACCCCCATGAGTCAATCATCTCTCACTGGGTCCCTCCCACAACACAGGGGAATTATGGGAGCTACAAGATGAGATTCAGGTGGAGGCACAGAGACAAACCATATCAACGTTTCTATTGTTTCAAGCTCCCTGGGGCTCCCTCCTCAACAGTCCTACACAGGATGAGACACACACACACCAGAGAGGACAATGCCACAGGGCGCCCTGTCCCTGAACCCCAGTACAGTGTCCCTGGGCACAGAGCTGGCCTTGGGAAGGGCAGAGAACAGGGATTCGAGATGCCTGTCAGAATGCCTGGCGGGGGGAAGGGGGGGCACCTCAACCACCTCTCCCCAAAAGGTCACCCAGCCTCAGAGCTCTGCCTCTGGTCCTGGCCAGGTTCCCAGGCCAGCAGCACTGAGCAGGACCCTTCTGCCAAGGCCAGCATGGCCAGGGAGGAGAGAAAAGGACCCTGCCCGCTCCCTCCCTCCCCCTTGGCCCTCCTAACACTCTCTCCCGGGTATTACCTAAGCTGCCCAGCGCACACGCTCATCCCTGGCCTGAGTCTGTGAAACATGTTAAAACCGTCATTTTCCATCCGTTTTCCCAGGCGATCTGCAACCCAGCAACTGATCTTGGATGACACAGACTCTTAGTGAAAATGATTTCCTGAGGCTCCATGAGCCCCCGAGATCACCCTGGTCAGCCTGTGGGCTTCTCGGGGAAAACAGGACACCGGTCTCAGCAACCCTGAAAAGGAGGCACCCCTGACCCTGCAGGGAGATCCCGCCACCCAGACTGATGCCCACCCCCCTTTGGGACACCCAGGGCAGGTGTGTCACCTTCCCCGGCAGAACATAAATAGCAGGGTGCTTCACACCCACTTCCAGACGTTGCTTTTCGGGAGGCAGGAAGAAACTGCCAGCCAGCACCTCCTGCCAGCTTCCACCAGGGCCACACAGATCTATCAGGGTTCCCTCAGAATTCACTAGAAGAAAGGGTCCCCTACACACACACACACACACACACACCCCTGCACCCAGGTCCTGGAGCTATGTGCCAGGCAGGCTGCGCCCCTCACTATACCACAACACACAGCTTCTATGCACCTCCCCGTTGCCACTCAAAGGCCCAGGCAGATGGAAAGCTGGACGCCTGAGGTCACCGTGGGCCCTCCACCCAGCTCCGCCCTTCCAGCCAATGTGTCGACCTCAGCCCAGGGCTGCATGGGAACAATTAACAATTAGGTGCATGGAGTGGGGGCTAGCTCCCTGAAGGCCCAATCCCCTCACACAGGGTCCTGCAGACACCAGACAGGAACATCAAGCAAAGGGGACTTGGCCCCAGCCCCAAGGCCTGGGATCCGGACCTATAGCCCCAGGCCCACGCCCACACCCATAGCTTGGGCTTTCAGCTGGAGACCCTGGGTTTGCAGCCTGGGCCCAAGGCCTAGATCTCAGGCTGGACAGGCTCGCGTCCTCCCCCACAGCCCATTACCAAACCCCCACCTTCCATCCCAGCCTCACCGCTGACCTGGCAGCCGGCCTCACCCAGCGTCTTCTAAGGCCAATGGTTTCTGGGCTTATTCGGAGTTTGAAATTCCTTTCCTGTGTTCTGAATTTCAAGTTCTCATTAAAGATATGTGGATTGGGGGTGGGGGTGGAGGGAGGATTCAGTAGAAGATGCCAAACACCAGCAGAAGCCCAGAAAATAAGGCAAGGCCGGCCAGGCTGTGGGGGAAGGGCTGCCATGTTCAGGAAGACAAGCACCATATGGAATTTGGGATCAGAGACATGGCCAAGGGCACACGGCCAGCTCCCCTCACCTGAGCAGAGGCCCCCAGAACCCCCCTGAGTCTTCCAGGAGAGGCCAGCCAGAAGCACCAAGCCCACAGCACCAAGTGACCAGCCCCGGAGCTCTCGGGGACACAGGGGTTGCTAACGCCACTGGGCTTGCCCCAAGGCAGCTAGCTAGCCAGGAGCGAAACTGAGGCCCAGCCCCATTTCACGCTTGCCCTCCTGGATTACTCCTCCTTCCTTCCCTGCAAAATAGTCCAAGGCGGGGAATAAGCAGTCGAGGCTGAGACCGCAGCTGGAGAAGGCTGGGCGGGCAGTGCCCAGTGGCCTGGTTGTCTGCAGCACAGGAGACGCTGACTTGGCCCCAAGGAACAGGGGCCACCAGTTACACTGACGTCTCCAGAGCACAGTGGGCTTCCTGACGGAGCCATTCCTTTTCAAAGGTATCTGATGCCGTTTCATGAAATTAGAATTGTGCCCTGCCAGGCTGTACTCAATTTATCTGTCAAGCTAGGAAGTCAGAGACACCTACAGTAAATGAGGCAGGGATGCTATGGAGTGACAGGAGTACCTTAGTAAATCACAGCACAGGGGCTGCCCAGCCCAGGTCCCTGGAGCATTCGCTGTGAACAGGCAGGTGTGCCTGACCCTGAGCCCCAGGCTCTCTTCACCCAGGGGGTCCTGACCAGAGGCCGAGGGCTGAGCTCACAGCTTCCCACTCTCCCAGTAAGAGCCAAGCACAGGCCAGGCGTCCCCGACCACACAGGGGACCCTGAGAACTATGGGCCCGTAGAACCACATCAGACACTGACCCTGGCTTCACCACAATCCAGGACCAGAGATTGGGAGATGCTGGGAGGTGGAGGCTGGCACAGCGAGGCCAGGTCTGAGGCGACAGTCAGGGACTGTCACCATGGCCACCCGGCAGCTCCTTTCAGCTTTCTGGGCCCAGGGCACACATGGGTTCTGAGTTGAAAAAGACAGAAGCCGTGAGTCTGTGCGGAGACTGCTGAGGCTGCTGGGAGCATCTCCAGAGTCTTTGTAGGGCACATGCCTCCAGGGATCCAGAAAGAGCATGCAGGGCCTTTCTTCCTGAGCAGCCAGGCGAGGGCTGGGACCTACCACAGGCACCCTCCCGGGGACCGTGGCAGCACAGAGGCAGGGGAGGCGCTGTCTGGGGCACTGGAGGCATCTTCACAGGCACAGACTCAGAGATGCGGGCACTGGACTCAGGCCTGGTCTGGGCCCCACCCCACTCCACGACACTTGCTCGCCCTTAGACAACAGAAGACAAGCCCTTGGACAGCCTTCATTGTCCACCATGGAGGCCCCAGACCTGAAGGCAGAGGTGCCTGGGCTGCTTGTCACCCATGTGCACCCAGAGGAGAGGCCCCAGCCCCAGCAGCCCTGCTATGCCCTGCCGTCTGCCAGGCAGCTGGCCCATTCCTGAGCCACTGAGACTGGGGCTCAGCCTCAGCGGCGAAGCTGGTCTTCAGAGAGCTGCCTGAGTCTCTGGGATGCTCCCCTGGGGACTAGGGCCTCAGAGGGCTCTCCACACAGCCTGCCCACCTGCAGTAGCCTCACCTGTGTCCAGGGCCTGTGGCCCCACTAGAGGAGGGGACTTGGGGGGCCGGCGATACACCACGTGCACGCGGCCTTGCTCAGCCTCCTGCGCCGCCAGCCCCTTCTCCAAGGGTTCGATGAAGAACTCCTCCTCCTCCATCCGGATCAGACCAGCCTGCAGGACAAAGACAACATGATCAGATTTCCAGCACACAAAAGACCAAGGAAGGGGAACAGTCAGGAGACCCCCTCAGGGAGTACCTCCCATCTGAGGACCCTGCCCAGCACCCCAGCTGGTGCTCAGCTTGAAGCCTGGGCTGGCCGGAGGGCATGAACATGTGGCCCCAGAGGCCCCCCGCCCTCCGCCCTGTCTAGGAATGGGGGCCTCTGTCTGGGTCGTCTCCACCCCTGTACGCCAACCCTCTCTGCTTTCAGAAAAGTTACTGTGTTTATAAAGTCATAACTGTCCAGAGATGCCTGGAGACATTCAAGGGCAGCTGTGGGCCTGTGCATGTCCCCAGAGGGCACCCACCAAAGTGCATCAAATACGAGCCAAGAGCTGCCCCCACTCCCAGGAGCCCAGAGTCCAAGACAAAGGTCAAAACAGTCAGCCAGGGATGGAATCTGCCCACAGACATGTTCCATTTGGGCCAAACAACATTTTTAAAGCTCTGAAGCTAACACTCAGAATGATGAGATTTCATGTCTTGAACACGGAATCCTAGCTTTCCTTGGAAAACGCAGGCCCTGACCACAGCGGGTCTTGGACAGAACACACGCCCCTGCAGCTGGCTCCAGTCCCCACTGCCCCCACTCTCTCCCGCTCTCTGTGTCAGCCACCAGCCCAGACTCCACAGGCAGCTGAACTGATGCCCCTGACCCGCTAGACCAGCCAGTGCCCTCCCTTACTACAAACTCCTCGCTGGGCCCGCATTTCCGTTGGAACTCAGGCTGCTCTGTACGCTGGCATTCAGGCTCCTGACCTGCCCCACCCTCCCAGACCCTGGCTTGCACACCCCACGCTCCTCACTGGGCTGTGTGCACCTGCCGAGCCACCCAGCCCCTGAACCCACCATGCTGTCAACTCAGGAATCCCCATTCCCCACCACCCCACTCCCAACTCGGCCATCTGGTAAACCTGTGTTCTCCCTTTGAGGCCTGACTCAGCCCCCCTCACCTCCCCTGCCCTCACCTGCCATCCAGCCTGCCCGCCCCTGCTGTCCAGCTTGCCCTTCCCTGCTCTCCTGTGCCCTCCTCTGCCATCCAGCCTGCCCTCCCCTGCCCTCCCCTGCCCTCCCCAGCCCTCCCCTGCCATCCAGCCTGCTGGCACCACCAGGTCCACCCATCCCATGACCACTCCAGTTCCCACACTTTTATCTTTTAGTCCATTATCCATAAACCAAAGTCTCACACTGGAAACTCACACTGTGTCCAGCCTTCAGAGTGTTTCCTTCAGATCACTGGCTTATGACCCATGCAGGGGATTTTAAAAGCTTGAATTTGTTGCTCAAACTTAAGAAACAGGAGAGTTCACATAAATGACCAGATTTCCAAACTCTCTTGAAAATCAGAAAAGCTGGCATTTCTAGCACCCATCGATGCTCCAAAGCTTAGCCAGCACTGGCTGGGGTCCCCTGTCCAGTCAGGAGTGTGCCCTCTGGTGGGTAGCCCCGGCACCTGCCATCTGGATGTGCGAAAACCACGCACCCCCGAAGTAACCTGGTGATGGCCTCTGCCACATCATCATCCTGGCTGGGGCAGGGGGCACAGTGGTGTACGGGCTGCCCTCCTTCTGCCTGACCTGAGGTGCTCGGTGAGCACCATCCTGTTGCTGGCTGGGAGCCCCTGCAGACTGAGATGCAGTCAGTGCCCACAAGGGCCTGCTGGGCGGCTGCCCCAGCCTCAAGTAGGGAGGGAGGCTGGAGATGCCTGCCGGCGCACTCAGCCTGGGTCCTTGGGAAGCTGATGTGCCAGGCAGGGGCTGGTGGAAGTGCAGGGCCTGGAGGAACACAGGGCCCAGCATCAGGCCTGGCTCCCGAATGAAGGATGCCTCCAGCAGGAGGTGACATCTATCCAAACCGACCCAATCCCTTTGCACTGGCCAAAGAGTTGGAGAGAGAATCAGTGCTCCAGACAGAGGAAACCGCACATGCCATGGCTGGGGAGGTGGACGGAGCACAGCTGGTAGGAACCGCTGACCAGGTGGGTGGACAGGAGCATCGAAGGCACAGTGCCCGGTGGCCTGTCACTCAGGGGGCTGGTGAGGGAGGGTTGTAGGCAGCCAGGGGCTTCTGGGGGGAGCCTTGATCTGATTCCTGTTCAGAAGCATGGTGGCTGCCGCAGGGGGAATGGGCTGAAGAACAAAAATGGGTCCGGGGTCCTGGGGAGAAGGCATGGCAGGTGCCTGGGAGAGGGACAATGGTCCAGACGGGAGCATGAGAGACAGGGACAAGTGGCAGGTATGAGGGAGGTGAGGAGTGGAATGGACAGGACGTGGTAGGGTAGATCCAGTTGAGATGGGAGGGAGGAGGCAGCACCCAGGTGGGCTTCCAGGTCTGTGGCTGGCTGAAAAAGACGGCCCCCAAAGTCACCCAGGCCCCCGTCCCTGGCAACTGTGAGGGTAGCAGGACATGGTGGAAAGAGACTCTGCCGGTATGATCAGGTGGGCTCTGGGGCTGGCTGGGCCCTGAATGCAGTCACTTGTCCACTTCCTTATGGGGGAGTAGAGGGGGACTAGGCAGATGCGCAGAGGACGAGGCCATGGGCAGACAGGGAGGGTGCCAGATGCCAGCCTTGGCGATTGGAGCAATGCGACCTCAAGCCAAAGAACACTGGCAGCCCCCAGGAGCTGGCAGAGGCCAGAAAGTATCCTCCCCTGGAGCCTCCAGAGGGAGTGCAGCCTGCCGACGCCTGGATTTGGGTCAGGTTATGCTGACTTCGGACTTCCGGCCTCAGAACTGAGAGGACGAATTCCTGCTGTTTTAAGTACTTTCTTACAGCAGCCGCAGAAAACTAATTCAGGGTCCCAGTGGGTGGCCGGCAAAGCGGGTGCCGTTCTCTGAGGGGCATGAGAAGAAGGGCAAGGAGCACAGGACACTCTGGGCTTGGGCATCCTGGGCTTCTGGGGAAGAGGCTGAAGAGGCAGGGGGAACCAGAGTTACCAGGGCAAGACCGAGGTCGGGGAAGGAGGTCATCAGGGCTGTGGGAGGAGTGTGGAAGGGGGCAGTGGGAACCCTGCAGGCCCCACGCTTCTGACTCATCCCTGGGTCTCAGGGCCCAACCAGGCCTGGTAGAGACTCAGCAGATGCCTGTGGGATGAGTGAACCGATGACCCCAAAGCCAGAGGCTGCGACCCCCAAGGGAGGCACCGAGCAGGCAGGCGGGGAGACCACAGCCATCCCTGTCCACTGGCACGGGCGCAGCGTGTTTACCAGTGCAGGATTTGGGAGGGTCCAGCACTGACGGTCCCAGTGTGTGGTGCGGGGGAGGCTGGTGCCTCAAATCCATCTTATTACTGAAACTAATTCAATGAAGTGCAGGAATAACCCTGGGGAGTGGCAGCGGACAAGCTGTCCTGGAGTGTGAAGTTCTGAGTTCCTGGCACCCTTTCTAGCTGGCCAGGTGACCTCAGGCAAGGTGTCAAGCTCCCCAAGCGTCCAGTGACTCGCCTGTACATGAGGCCGGTTGCCCTTTCCCGTGCACACTCACACAGGAGCACATGCAGCCTGGCAGACGCTGAGAACCAGGCCATGCCTCCACCCAAGTGACTTCAGCCAGCCAGCTTGCTTTCCAAATGAGGAAACTGAGGCCTAGGTGGGCAGACAGCCTGCGGACACAAGTTCCAGGAATCAGAGCCCACACCTGTGCAGAAAGGGCATCTCCCAGACAGGCCCCTGGGCCAGACTGGGCTGATGGAGCCAGTTAGGGCAGGACACTGGGGCATGAGGACCCCTTATGGCAGCCCCATCTTCTGGAGGACCTTGCAGCCGGGAGCCTCCATGCCACAGGCCTGAGGCCATGGGGTTATTCTGGAGGGACCTAGTGTAACGATTAGGCCATGTCAGGCCTGGCTATGGCAGTACTCTCTCTCTCCCGGAGCAACCCAGAGGAGTTTGGGGTCTCCCGCCAGCAGGTAGGCTCCCCTAGGACAATCTCTTGGCTGAGCCAACGGCACTAGCTCCATCTGATGCTGCCCTGGGCCTTGCCTCCTGGAAGGGCATCCTTGCAGGAGACTCCGTGGAGAGCACAGGAGCACACTGGGGTCCCTGTGAAGCAGGGCCTGGGCTCAGGCTTCCTCACACAGCCAGAAGCCTCCAAGCGGTGGCTTTCTCAAACGCAGATGCTCAACACGCTCCTCACAGCCCCGCCCGTCTCTGTGGACCACTGTGTGATGTGCACACGCATGCGGCACCTGCCCCGAGACCAAGGCTGACCACCCCAAGACCACCAGCCAAGACCACCGGCCAGAAAAATTCGCGGAGCGGCGGGCACTTCACAAAAGAAGTGGAGATCATTTTATCCCCTGATTTTCAAACACTTTAATATGCATCCCAGGAACGATCTGTCAAAAAAACACAAGAAAATTGACAGAAGAGCAAAGCACAAAATGTGAGCTAGGTTTTGCTGCATTTTTTCCAGGACTTTGATTTTCCTGCTGCCAGTGTCACGTATCTGTTTTTACATGCAATTTTTATTAATTAGAATCCGTTTCCTCTCCCCACTCAATAAATATTCAAGAAACTCCAGGAGCACACTAGGCTGAAGAGCACTCAGTTGGGAGCCTGCTGGCGGCCTGTCTGTCCAACCCCACAGCTGTCCAGCCTGGGGTCTTGCAGAAAGGTTGACACCCCGACCCGGCTCTCCGTGTGAGTCCTGCCTTGCTCTTGAAGTCTGTGGATGTCTGGCAAAGCCAACCAGGTTCTGCCCTGGGGGATGGAGAGAGGGTCATGGGGAGGGCTCTGTCCCTGACCCTCAGGTGCCACTGCAGGGGCCCAGAGCCTGGCAGTGCCTGGGTCATCAAGTAAAGCTGCCGGCATTCAGACCCTGGTGAGTTACACTCCTGCCCTGCCTCTTCCTTCTACAGAACCTACTCCTTTGCAGTTGGATTGATGGTAAAGTAGTTACTAGAAATGGCAACTAGACGTTAAAAATGTATAAAGATCCAAAGGCTTAACAGTTCTGTTACTCTGAATTTTTAAGTATTCAACCACAGACACCCTGGAAGTTAGGGGTTCCCGGGAAACCCAGGCATGCGTCCCGTTCCCCTCTGCAGGGCACCCAGGCTGGCTGGGCCTCACTGCCCCTCCCATGGAAGCCACAGCTGCAGCCATCAGCAGCCTCCCATCTGTGCATGACTGGGACCTGGCCTGTCACTCAACCTTGTCAACCTCCAGCACAAAGACTGTCAGGTGTGTGCCAAGGTTGCAATGGCCACAATCAAGCGTGGAAGTCACAAAGCATAAGAAGCACAGAGGCACCCAGACTTTGCCAAGGGACAAGGCAGCAAGTCCCTGTTGCCCTCAAACTCACCTCCCTCTAAAATACACACACAGCATGCACACTCGCCAAAAAAAGTCCCCTAAACGCTGGCATCTGCTAAGATTCCCGTTCCAGAAAGTATTCTAACTCCAAGATTCTTTCTCTCCTTCTTCCTTTTGGTAATGAACCTGGGAGTTTCTGCTGGGCAACGGGGCACTGGCCAGGCAGCCTCCCCTGCTGTGGGAGCCGCCCGGTGGAACGACAGTCTCACAGGGAGAGCCGCACGGTGCCTGCAGCTCCCAGGGCGCCTCCTCAGAGCCTGCTCGGGCACTCTTGCCCCTCCCAGCTCCCCAGGGAGGTCTCTAACAACCTTGGGAGCTTTCAGGGAAGGGGGCTGTACCCCTCGCCACTCAACACTCCCAGGAGTGGGAAATATCATTGAGTGGGATTTGAGCCACTCCGTCCTCACCACCATGGTCTCCTTCACAGTTCAGCATCCCAGAGGATTTCACATACTGACTTTTCCACTTTTCCAAAAGGAACGCTAGCGGGCAGAGCTGTCCATGGCGTTAGGAAACAGCTGTCCTCACCCGCATCTCCACTGGCTCCCCCTCTGTGTTTCATGGAGTCCTCGCCAGATGCCAGCCACTCCCTTCCTTCCTCTTGGAGAGCGACCCCTTGTCCAGGGCTCTGTCTTGAAGCTGTGGCTGGAGCTGGGCCTTCCAGGGTTCTGTTGAGGACAGTGACCACAACAGAGGTGCCTCTGAGCTCCACAGAACCTAATGACTTTGCCCGACTGCTCTACCCTTCCCTGGACCCAGTTTCAGGCCCTACAGACCTTTACTCCAGAAAAGTCTCTTTTTTTGGCCTAAGCTGGCCAGAGCCAATCTCCGACAGGACCAAGGAGCCCCGACAGTCACATGCCCAGCGAGGCTCTAAGGAAAGCTAGACTCCACTTTGAAGGGCAGGGCGGGGGGCGAGGCAGGGAGGGAGAGCACTGGACGCTGAGCCAGGGGACCTGGTTTCCAGTGCGGTCATGGTCAGTCCTGTCCCCTTGCAGGTCCCCAGTTCCCTCTTCTGCAAACTGAGGAGCTGGACCAGGTAGCCTATGAATTACTGTTTATTCTGTTTATTCATCACCCCAAAAAGAAACCCTGCACACATTGGCAGGTGCCGTTTATCCCTCTAAAACTCTACTAGGACCAAGGAGAGCTCCAGGAGAACGAACCAAACCGAAAACCAGAAACCCACTTCTACAAAATAAAAGTCAAGGCCGTCTCCCGGCACACAAGGCCCTCCATGGAGTCCTGGCAGCCCTCTGTCCCTGAGCGTACCCCCAGTGTCTTCCTCTGTCTCCCTCCCCAGCACCCCTCACCTGCCATTTTATGCAGCCTGGACTTGATTTTAAAACTGAGTCACCTGGCTGGTGGGGAACTCACAGGTCGAACTAGTGGAATTGCCCTCTGCACCTATGCTACAGGGATAATTAGGATTACAAGAAGACATTTAGCATATATTCTTGGGGAAAAAAAGCTATGTAATATATAAACTATTCATAATTTAACTTTAATAAATGGGGGTGAGCAAAAAATTGCCAAACAAGCCCACAAAACTCAGACAAAGAGTAGAGGAAGAAAAAAGGAATTACAGTTTAATTGCACTTGTTTCCTAATCTTCAGTTAGGATCAACAGTTATTGATAAGTTTCTAAAGTCAATAGATACAAGTTGAAGAATTCTACTCAAAATTAGAAAAGTCACAACTAGTAAAACGAATGTATACCTTCCAAATTACTGAAGATAGGCCATATAGAAAATATGGCAGACTAGAAAAACAGCAAAAAAAAAAAAATCCAGAAAAACAGAAAACAAAAATTAGATGACAGAAGTAAGAACAAATATATGTTATAATAATAAATGTAGGCTGGGAATGATGTGATCCCAGCGCTCTGGGAGGCTGAGGCAGTCAGGAGTTTGAGACCAGCTTGGTCAACATGGTGAAACCCTGTCTCTACTAAAAATGCAAAATGAGCCAGGCGTGGTGGTCCACACCTATAATCCCAGCTACTCAGGAGGCTGAGGCAGGAGAATCACTTGAACCCAGGAGGCAGAGTTGCAGTGAACCAAGATCATGTCACTGAGCTCCAACTTGAGAGACAGAGAGAGACCCTATCTCAAAAAAACCAAAACCTAAAACTGAACAAATAAACAAAATAAATAAATAAATAAATGGTCAGATTATTATTACTATTAATATTATTTTGGACACTCCAGTCTGGGAGATATCCTGTCTTAAAAAAACAAAACCCAACCAGGCGCCGTGGCTCCTGCCTGTAATCCCAGCACTTTGGGAGGCTGAGGCGGGCAGATCACAAGGCCAGGAGTTCGAGACCAGCCTGGCCAATATAGTGAAATTCTGTCTCTACTAAAAACACAAAAATTAGCTGGGTGTGGTGGTGTGCGCCTGTGGTCCCAGCTGCTCGGGAGACTGAGGCAGGAGAATTGCTTGAACCCAGGAGGCAGAGGTTGCAGTGAGCCAAGGTTACATCGCTGCACTCCAGTCTGGGCCACAGAGTGGGACTCTGTCCCAAACAAGCAAACAAACAAACAAAAAATAAATGATCAGATTATTATTATTATTATTATTATTTTGGAGACAGTGTCTTGCTCTGTCGCCCACACTGGAGTGCAGTGGCATGAGCTCAGCTCACTGTGACCTCTGCCTCCCGGATTCAAGTGATACCCCTGCCTCAACCTCCCAACTAGCTGGGATTACAGGTGCACCCCACCATGCCCAGCTAATTTTTGCATTTTTAGTAGAGACGAGGTTTCACCATGTTGGCCAGGCTGGTCTCGAACCCTTGACCTCAGGTGATCCACCCACCTCAGGTGATCCTCCCCCCTCAGCCTCCCAAAGTGCTGAGATTACAGGTGTGAACCACCACTCCCAGCCAGTCAGATTATTTCAAAAACACTCTGTGCCCTGCAAAATAATTTTACAAAATTTACAGATTTTTGCTAGGCTAAAAGAGTTTCACAGATTTTTGACCACTTAAGGAACGGACATACCCCTGACATACTGGTGACCGAAGAAGGCAAGCCCAGCTCCAGCATCGTCTCCTTATGTAAAATCATGTATGTCTCTGGGCCCAACGTCAGCACAGCCTAACAATTAAGCATGTGGCCTCTGCGTCACTCTGCCTCAATTCCAATGCTTACTTCACCTCTGGCTAGCTGAGTGGCCTCCCTGTGGCCAGTGTCTGCCGGGTTGATTAGGGATAACAACAGAGCTTCCACGGCTGATGTGAGGTCTGAGCGAGATACTGTGTGGAGAGCACTGGGCACAGCACCTGGTAAATCAGCCGACCGGCAGCACCACTGCCATCATCACGATCGTGGCATGACAGTTGTGAGGAAACGCATAACAAAGGGTCAGCAGTGTTACGATCGGGGGTGAGTTTCACTTGTTATTAGTATTTTCTGTATTTTTTGTTTGTTTGTTCTACATTTTTACAAAGGGCATAGAGCAAAACAGGCAATTCATGTGAAGATAGTAGAGAGGGAAAGGGGGAGGGCAAAGAGAGAAAGATAAGGGGAAAAATGGAATAAACAAGATGTCGACAAGAATGCCTCATGGGGCCAGCGCAGGGGCCAGCCAGGCGGCCTTCTGCTAAATCAAGCAATGCTTGAGAGGCTCCCTCGGGACCTGGCCTGTCCAGAATGTCCCACACTCAGCCCTCTGCAGCCAGCTCCCCCATCTCCATGGCTCCTGCACACACCAGTGCTGGGGTAGCCTCCAGGAAACAGAGCTGGCCAGCCAGAGCCAGCCAGGACACAGAGGTCAGTGGGTCAGACCCAGACCCTGGGACTGCAACAGGCCTGCCTATTTATCACGAGAACTGACACTCGTCCCTGCCAGATGCTCTGGCTGACATTTCCCAGATCTTGTTCAGCATGAAGACCACGTCGGGGAATGTCCCCAGTCACAAGTTAACATTCACATAAATAACAGGGCGCTCTCGACTAAAGAAGAAAAATGACTCGTGCTGCAGGAACATTTGCCAAGCTATCAAAAAGCGAGATTTTTCTTTCTGAGCTTCCAGGTCTCACCAGCTGGACCACAGCAGATTGTGGCCTTGAGGCATGTGGTGGAGGAGAGCTCGTGCAATAAGGTCCAACATCCGCATTCAAGATCCTGTCAACAGGCCGGGCGCGGTGGCTCACGCCTGTAATCCTGGCACGTTGGGAGGCCGAGGCAGGCAGATCACCTGAGGTCAGGAGTTTGAAACCACCGTGGACAACATGGTGAAACCTCGTCTCTACCAAAATAGAAAAAATGAGCGGGGCATGGTGGCATGTGCCTGTAATCCCAGCTACTCCGGAGGCTGAGGCACGAGAATCACTTGAGCCTGGAAGGTGGAAGTTGCAGTGAGCTGAGATGGCACTGCTGCACTCCAGCTTGGGCTACAGAGTGAGACACTGTCTCAGGGAAAAAAAAAAAAAACCACCCTGTCGACAGGCCCTTCCCTGGGCTGGCACCTGGCCCTAGGGCAGCCCACACCAACTGGAACCTAACACCTTTGCACAGCTGTTCCCTGCCAGCCTCCCTGCCTCCTTGGAGGCCTATACACACTGCCCCTCCCCTCCCCCGACCAGCCCCGGGAGCCCAGCACGCCTGAGCACCAGCACCCCCAGAGACAGAGCCAGCATGGTGGGTCTGTATGCTCTGGGGGCTGGGGTGGCAGGGGCACATGTCTGGGAGTTGCCAACATGTGCTTCCATACCAGATTCCCCAGGGGACTCAACCTGGAGAGCAACCAAAGCCTGCAAGGCCACACTCCAGGAACTAAGGGCCTGGGGACCCAGGACGGTCCCTCAGCATTCACAGCAGCCTCACCCACGTCTACCAGGAGATGCCACCCAGGGAGACTGCCAGCATCCCCTCCCACAGGAGGCCGGGGCCGGCGCCTTCCCTAGTTGCTCGGGCAGCCGTCACAGGGCAGCACAGCCTGGGGCTTGAACAGCAGAACCCATTCTCTCACAGTCCTGGAGGCTAGATCTCTAAAATCAAGGTGTGGGCAGAGGAGGTTTCTCTCGAGACCTCTCTCCTCGGCTTGTCGATAGCGTCTTTCCCCTGTCCTCACATGGCCGTCTCCCCGTCTCCCCGTGTGTACTTCTGTCCTAATGGATTCTTCTAGGGAAGGCACCAGTCATTCTGTGACAACAGTCACTGTTGAATCAGTGACCTCATTTTCAGTTAATTATCTCTTTAAAGACCCTGCCTCCAAATACAGCCAACATCCTGATCTATGGGAGTTTAGGACCTCAACAAAGGAATTGGGGGGTGTGGGGAGGGCACCACTCAGCCCATAATAGCCTCTAGGCGCCAAGGCCACACAGAGTTGGAGCAGGCTGCTGGCAGGGTCCGGTGGCCAGAGCTGGGTGGGCTGTTCCTTGGGGAGCCACTCTAGACAGGCCGGAAGGTCGATGCCAGAATCACTCCCCAGGGGCCAGAAATCCGGCACGGAGGAAAGCTGCCACTCCAGGGAAGGTGGAGCGCACCCAAGGGCTGGCCACATGGGATGCCCACCTCACCCTTCCTTCTGACCCAGGCATTCTCACACAGGGACACGAGGTCATGAGTGCAGGCACGGGGAGACGAGAATGCTGCCCGGCTGGCGGGTGGCGGGCAGGCCTCAAGAGCCCTCCGCCAATGGCAGGTCACTCTCTCACGGTCCAGCAGGAGCCCTGCTCCAGAGCCCACGACTGGGGCCAGCTGAGGCTGGTGTCTCACATTCCTGCAGAGAGGCTGGCTAAGGTTCCGGGGGGGGCACTCCCCATGCCCACTGCACCCTATAATTTTCTGGGTGATCCCAAGGCTGAGTTGACGCAGCTGTTGGAAGACGGGGCATGCAATTCTAGATGTGTGGCATGTTTTGAACAGCATCCAATACCCTTTCCAGGACAGCTCAGCCCGGAGAGGAAGTCCCCAGTCTTGAGGACCCAGGAGGCAGGGTCTGCTCCTTCCCACGTGGCGTGCTCCTCCAGGAGGGGCCAGGTGCTCAGAGGGAAACCAGTGCCCACCAAGGGCCCAGCTGCCTGGCTGGCAGGCAAAGGTGGGTTTGGTGGGCAAGGAGCCTGCAGCCTCGCCCTCTACCCAGAATTCCCTTAACACATGTCTGTCAGGGCCGGGGCAGGGGCAGTGTAGCGGGAGTCACGGCCGTGGCAGGAAAAAGGTTGCTGGGTTGGCTCCCAGCGGTGTGGGGAAGACACACTACCCAATGGATGTGCCTTCAGAAGCAGGAACAGACAGAAACTCCCATGGGGAGAGCACAGGCCGGGACACAGCACACCCAACACCAGTCCCCCCAACTCCACTGTGCAACAAGGATCAGCCTTTCCTCTCTCGAAGCCTCTGTTCCCCCAGAGGGGGCTACAGTTGAGAGCTGACGGTGAGACTCAGTGGGGCATGTCCTCCATGTCCGCTTGTGCAAGGGAGCCCAGATCAGGCAATTTTCCCAGGCAGACAACACCCCCCTTTCACTTTCCATCACAGGCTGTCATTTCCCCAGGTCCCTGGGCCACAGGCCCCTCTCAGGACCCCTCAGGCCTCATGCACACACACAGCCTGTGCACTGCCTGACTCTGGCTTCCTTCGAATTGGGCTTCTTTTCCTGCTGTGATCTCTGGGGCCCACTGTGCTATCCAGGGCAGGCTGACCGCCGACCGTCCTCTGCCCGCCTGCCCAGCTGCCACTCCCGGGCGGGCAGCCCTGCCGGGCCTGAGGCTGTCTGCTTCCCCTTCTGTCCAGAGTTCCCAAAACAAAAATCAGGCCATGCCATCTGATGAAGGATCCTGTCTGGTTTATTTATGGGAAGAGCCAGGGCTGTGAGGGCCAGGTTGTCTGGGCTGTGGCCAGGCTGCTCTGCAGGCCTTCAGACACTGCCCAGCCCGTGTCCCCACCCATCCAGGGTGGATCTGGGGCAGCCGGCAGGGAGGGGGGGCAGGGCCTCAGCACTGGTGAGCCCACACTGGTGACTCTAGGATATTTATTTATTCTAGAGCCAGGACAGCAGCCCCTGGGGCCCGAGGACCTTCTGTGGGTGGCTGGCCCACTGGAGAGCCTGAGCAGCAAGGCCAGCGACGACCAAAGGTGCCGTATCCAGAATGCAGGCAGGCTCAAGTGCACCTACCCTCCCTAGATGCCCCTAGATTCAGGGAGACTGAACTCGTAGGATCTGGTGCCCCACAAATCCTGGTCCTCACAGGGGACAAGGCTACCAGGTGTCACCCCGGGAGATGGTGGCGCCACAGGGTATGAAAGGCCACATCAGGCTTATGTCCAGTACCCCTGCCTGCAGAACAGCACAGCATGGCATCCATACCACAGCACAGCCCCACCCTCCAGCAGTGCCAAGCCTGGGATCTCAGGGCCCCTACAAGAAACCAGACAGGTGAGCAGGTGACAGCTCAGACCAGGTGCTGACCTTGTGCATAGCAGGCCTTCCCCAAGAGCAGACTGAAGCCCTCCCAGCCAGTTCTCACTGCCACAGGACTATGCCCCTCCTGTAGGGCTCTGCTCACCCCCACACTCCCTGCTCAGAGAAGGCCTGTCCCACCGCCCCATGTGAAATCACACCCAAGCACAGCATGCTTTCAGTGGTCAAATCTGGGGTAATTTGAACACAATAATAAATAATGATAGTAACAAGTTAGAACCCATTGAATAAAATAAATATCCACAAATCAGTACTGGCAGAAACAAATAATGAATAATAAGCAGGAGGGGAACGGCAGCTCTTTCTCACAGGGGAATTCAACTAAAAATGTAAAAGAAATGATGAGACAGAATATCATGGTAGTAAACTCCGTCGGCAACAGCACAGTAAGGACTGCTGCAGGTACAGTATCCATGGAAGCTACAGTTAGCGAAAGGATAACTAGAAACAGAATGTCACATCATGTCATGGCAGCTACCCACGGGAGATTTATTCGTCGCAATGGGAAAAAATGGTACCTTTACTGGGGAGAATCCCAGTCAGTAACACCTTAGCCAAATGAAGAAGGGTATCACTGACAACAGGAGACAACTGGACACCCCAGTGTGATAATCCCAGCGTGATGCCCTGTGGACGGTGCAGTGCTTCTGTGACAGTCCTGCCAGAAACACGGAAGCTCAATCCAGTTCAAGGCACACCAGAAAAACCCATGCGGAGGCACCGTCTACAAAACAGCTGACCAGTCCCCTTCGAAAACATCCAGGTCATGAAACCTCAGATGGGAGGAAACAGGAGAGACACAACAACTAAATGCCATGTGGGATCCCGAGTGGGAGCCTGAACCAGACAACGGATGAGTCGGAAGACTGACAACATTCAGTGCAGTCTGGAGTGTTACGGTGAGAATGTGATTCGTTTGTTCCCACCAAAACTCATCTTGAAATTTGGTCCCCAGTGGCCGGGCGCGGTGGCTCACACCTGTAATCCCAGCACTTTGGGAGGCCGAGGCCAAGATCTCACGAGGTCAGGAGATCGAGACCATCCTGGCTAACACAGTGAAACCCCGTTTCTACTAAAAATACAAAAAATTAGCCAGGCGTGGTGGCAGGCGCCTATAGTCCCAGCTGCTTGGAAGGCTGAGGTAGGAGAATGGAGTGAACCCAGGAGGCGGAGCTTGCAGTGAGCGGAGATCACGCCACTGCACTCCAGCCTGGGCAACAGAGCGAGACTCTGTCTCAGAAAAAAAGAAAAAGAAATTTGGTCCCCAGTGTGGCAATGTTGGAAGGGGAGGCCTGGTGGGAGGTATTTGAATCATGAAGGCAGATCCCTCGTGAGTGGCTTTACACTGTTCTCGAGGCAGTGAGGGAATTCCTGCTCTGAAGAGACTTGATTAGTTCCCCAGACTGGGTTGTTATAAAACCAGGACACTCCTTGGGTTCTCCTTCTTTGCATACATCGGCTTTCCCTTTGACCTTCTCCATCATGTGATGACACAGCACAAAAGCCCTCACCAGAAGCTGGGGCCATGCTCTTGAACTTCGCAGCCTGCAGAACCATGAGCTAAATAAACTTCTTTTCTTTATAAATTACCCAGTCTCAGGTATTCCATTATAGCAATGGCAAACTAGACTAAAACTAAGACACTAAGTAACAAAGCTTAGTATCAACCTTCAAAGTTCCTGGTTCTAGTCCTTGTTCTGCGTTGCATACAGAGGAGGCTGGGTGAAGGGCATAGAGGAAATCTACGCTATTTTTGCAACATTTCTTGCAATTTTTCCAAAACAGCATAGATCTAAAGTTATTTCAAAATTAAAAATTTAAACACATAAAAATAAAACTGGGCCCCAGACTCCCTCAGTGCTCCCTGGCCAGTCCATTCTTCACATTGGCTGCCTTTGCCTGGAATGGAGGCACCCGGCTTTTCCACTGCATCCCTGGGAGCAGGTCCTGTAGAAGGTGTTAGGTTCCAGGGATGGAGCAGCAAGTACAGAGGCCCTGAGAAGGAAGCTAACCTGGAGTGTTCCAGGAACACCAGGGAGAACCGTGTAGCCAGAGCAATGCTCCTGTGCAGAGGCCCCATGCCTGAGCTGTCTTCTGTGGGCCCTGCTGTTCCCTTCAGGGCACTCTCCAACCCTCTACCCTGTGCACGGGGCCCACCGGATGCCCCAGGAGCTCTAGGGCTGTGACTCTGAGGTTGCTTCAGGTCTCAGGTGAGTGGCTTGATGAGCAAACAACCCTCACTGGCCAGAAGAGTACGCCCTTCATAGGTGTGAGCAGGGTGGAGCCACCAGCACGATGCTGACACGGGGGTTTTGATGATTTCCACTCACATCACACAGAACGAGTGCAGGGCTCTGGGATACAGCTGCCCAAGCCGCAAGCCTGAGTGGCACTCGTGGACTCATGCATCGGCTGCGGTGCCACCCCCGGGCTCTGGTGTTTAGGGGTGGGCAATGGCAGCAGACATCCTTTGCTCTGTGCCTGTCACTGGTGCCCAGGGCAGTAGCCCACACCCTCAAAGGTTCCGTGTCATTTCTGGGCAGTCTTCCAGGGCCGGCTGCATCCACCTGCGTGGAGAGATTTCAGAGGGAAGCTGCTGCCCTGCCACGCCACGACCCTTCCCCCGTGTCCTCTCTTGCCTCCCAGCCGTGCTGGACATCACGCTCTCCCAGGCTGGTCTGCAGAGGGATGGAATGCCTGTCACAACTGGGATCCCTCTTCTCTTGTCATTTTGCCTGCCGGTGGCAGAGTGTGGAAGGTGGGAGTGTGCCCACCATTCAACGAGGTTGAATTCTGGGAGTGCAGAAGTAACAGCCTCAGGACTGATGGGGGAGATGAAGCTGCAAGATGAGTGGTTCTTCCCTTATGCTATAAAGGTCCAAATGGCATTTTTTTTTTGAGACAGGATGGTACTGTGTCACTCACTGCAGTACAGTGACTCAAACACAGCTCACCGCAGCCTGGACCTCTTGGGCTCAAGCGATCCTCCCAACTCAGCCTCCCAAGTAGCTGGGACCACAGATGTGTGCCACAACAGCTAGCTAATTTAAAAAAAAATTTGTAGAGATGACGTCTTGCTATGTTGCCGGGGCTGATCTTAAACTCTGGGTGCAAGTAATCTGCCTTGGTCTCCCAAAATGCTGGGATTACAGATGTGAGCCACCACACCTGGCCCAAACATTGAATTTACCACGACCAGATGAGGATCTATGGCTCACATTTTCTTGCACACTCTGGGCGAGATCCATCTTGGTGGTCATCGTTAATGAAGCACAGCAACCACCTTCAAGGAAACGACAGAAGCCAGCATTCCCGGGGGCAGACAGAAGCGGCAGAGTCAGGAGAAATGCCATAACCAGCACTAAATACATGGGGCTGGGGAATGCGGGGCAAGAAGATATACAGCATCTCCACACAAACAGGTTCCAAAGAGCCACACATTGTGAGCAATAACAGCATTGCTATTCCCCCCCACACACCCCAGCTGTGGGAGATATAAACACGAAATTAGCTGGGACAGCACACTCGACCCTAAAGAACAGGAAGAGGTGGCTCCTGAGCCTGAGTGGCAACGAGGGTCGCTGCGTGCACTGAGCAGACAGTGAGCAAATGTGTTCATGCCTCTCCTCCCTGTCCCTAAATCTTCCTTGATACATCTTGCTATTCCCCATGTGGGCTCATGAATCTTGTTATAAATTTTTAAATCAAATTGTCTATATAGACAGGAGCTCTGCAAGAAATATGTGCCCAGGGTGCCATGTCATGTATCCTAGGGACAGCCAGCCACACCTTTGGGAACAGTCTAGAAGGACTGTCAGTAGGGGCCGGGTGGGTGGAGTCAGCTTGCCCAAGGTGCCTCTCTCCTTGGAAGATACATCTGAGAGAGAAGCCCGTTGTGAGCAGGGCCGATCCAAGCTCCCACATCGCCCTGGAGAGCAGACCACTGCCCAGACGGCTTCCTGAGGTCCTGGCTGGGGCCCTCCAAGGCACCCCATTTCCAGGCCTCCAGCCCCAGCCCCCCAATAGCCTGCCTTGAATTGTCTGCTGCTTAAGTGAGCTAAGGTCAGTTTTGCCATCGAAAGAGAAGCCCTCCTGTCTTCCTAGAGGTTGTCAGGAGCTACATTGGCCGGTCCCCCGGGCTTGGGACATCCTCTGTTGTTGGGGGGAGAAGGCAGGAAGCATCTTTCCTACAGCCATCAACTCACCTCGGTGACGGCCACGACTCCTCACTCACAGCACTCGTGTAAGTGTGAACCTGAAGCCGCTCCTCCTTGTCCATGGGGAAGACAATCTGGCCCCACTTGCCTCTGCTACCCAAAAATAAGGAACATTATTGTGTTGCTTTGTCCTGACAGACGCACTCCTTAAAAAGTGCTAATCTTCACAAAAGAGGCAGAGGCCTGTGCCTTCCTTGAGGAAAGTCAGATTAATTAGCTGACTCCCGCATGAGGAGCCTCTGATTCTTGCAGGCTTTGTTTACGGATCAGAAATCAGGCTTGAAGTGAAAACTGACATCTCAACGTGAAGAGTATTTTCCCTGCTAACTGCAGTGAGTTAGGGCCGTGCGCTGAGCTAGACAGATAGGGAACATGGCCTTCGCATGTGGACTGGAGTGTGCCAGCGCCTCTGGGCCACAGCCCGGGACAAGCGTAGGACATCAGCCTCCCACTGTGAGGCCAGCTCAGGCCAGTGCCCCATAGATCCCAGCCCAAGACAAGCACTGGAGCTGGCATATTCCGGGGTGGCTTTTCTGCCTGTTTGTTTGTTGTTTGTTTTTCTCGAGACGGAGTCTTGCTCTGTCACCCAGGCTGGAGTACAGTGGCATGATCTGGGCTCACTGCAACCTCCACCTCCCAGGTCCAAGTGACTCTTGTGTCTCAGCCTCCCAAGTAGCTGTGATTACAGGTGCCCGCCACCATGCCCAGCTAACTTTTTTTTTTTTTTTTTTGTATTTTTTAAGTAGAGATGGGTTTCACCATGTTGGCTAGGCTGGTCTCGAACTTCTGACCTGGTGATCTGCCCGCCTCTGCCTCCCAAAATGCTGGGATTACAGGTGTAGCCCCTGCACCCGGCCAGGGTGGTTTTTTTCTGTTTGTTTGTTTGTTTGTTTGTTTGTTTTAAAGTATTGGTGCATCTCAAACATTCCACTTAATGACTGGGAACTGGGGCCTGCAATCCTAGTAGTTTGGGAGGCTGAGGCGGGGGAATTGCTTGAGCCCAGGAGTTCCAGATCAGCATAGTGAAGCCTCATCTCTACAAATAATTTAAAAATTAGCTGAGTGTGGTGGTGCCTGCCTGTGGTCCCAGCTACTTGGGAGGCTGAGGTGGGAGAATCACCTAAACCCTGAAGGTCCAAGCTGCAGTGAGCTAGGATGGTGCCACTGCACTCCAGCCTGGGTGACAGAAAAAGACCCTGTTTCAAAAAGAAAAAATATGACTGGGAACTGGGTAAATGGAGCTGATGAAGGTATGCAGCCTGTAGTCAGACCTGACAGCCCAGAAACACGTCCAGCCACAGCCAATTCATTGTAACAAATGCCCTTCCTTTGGCAACTCAATCCCATGAACAGGGAAGATGGGTGCATGGCTAGAAGCTCTGTCCAGGCTCCAAGAGCTGCCCCAGCAGACCCCCCCAGAGGGTGCCAGGGTCAACCTGACCCAAGGATGCTGAGCACCCAAGCAAGTCTGACCCACCCATGTGGCCCAAGGAGGCAGCTTGCGGAGGTCAGGAATGGAGGCCTGGAGATTGGGCACCCACAGACTCGGGGAGTGGAAAGGCCACTCCAAACCCTTCCCCTGCCCCCACTGCAGCTTCCCCGCAGGGCTGCACCCACATCCGCAGCGTGGCCTCTGCCCCGTGTGCCCAGCTTCCAAGTTGGCCTGCCCCTGCTGCCAGAGAAGCTCCCTGCTGGCCAAGTGGAGGGGCTTGCTTTCTAGGGTCAGCAGGAAATGGCAACATTTTCCCTGAAAAATTCTTCAATTCCCTCATTGAGTCTCCAGTAGACATAGGTCTTGTATACGCTTAACAGGGCAACTCTTCCCCCTCAAAGGCTGAGAGCCTCGGATGCAGTCTAAAGAAGGAAGGAAGAGTCAGTGTGCGGACTCCTGGCATGGAGGCCCTCCCGTCACTCTCATCTCCTGCCTCCAGGCGAACGGTCCTGGGCATGGAGGCCTCCCGTCGCTCTCATCTACTGCCTCCAGGCGAACGGTCCTGGGCATGGAGGCCCTCCCATCGCTCTCATCTACTGCCTCCAGGCGAACGGTCTTGTGGGGAACTTGGCAGGTTCCCACTGGCTGCATGGATCATTGTTTCCACTTCAAAACCAGGCCTTGAGCACCCTACTGGAGGCTGCTGGGTTTGTCTGTCATCCTCAGAGCCCGAGATCATCTGGCATTAGGCCTGGCTGAATAAACAGGTTCCGGATCAGAAAGGAAACCTGGCTTTGAAAAGACATGGAGAAGAACAAGGTCCCTGCCTCCCTTCCTTCCAGGCTGATGTTCTGGGCTGGTGGGTCTCTGTTGGGCTCCCCACCCCCTTCACCTTCTGCCCTCTCTTGCAGCCCAGTAGGCTGACCTGACGGACTGGCTCTCCCTGGGTGAAAGGGGGCACCAACAGGAAACCAGGGCTGGGGAGAGAGAGAAGGTTTTCTTTTTCTCAGTGGTGGGCACAGCTCCCACTGTGGTAGCCCCCAGCTTCCCCACCCCGCAGGATCCCTTGTCCTGCCCTCAGCTCTGTGTGAGTCAAGCCTTCATCAACTCCCTTCTGTTGGTCCCTTATGTGTCCCAGGCCCCTGACTGATCTGAGGTGCCCTGTAGCCTGACCAGGCAGCCCTCACTCTCATAGTCCGGGTGCTGGTCCCATCTCTCAGATGTGGGGTGGCACTTCCACGCTCCAGTCCAATTTCCACCCTGAAGCACATGGGTGAGCCAGTTCCCTGCAACCACCACAGACTCAGACACAAAGTCCCAGTCTGGTCCAGAACACTCTGAGCAGGGCACAGGAGCCCCGCCCATGGTGGCAGGGGCAGTCCCGCAAGTGAGAGTCGTGGTAGGAGGAGCTGGAGGCTCTGGAAGGGATTTAGGAGCAGCCACCAAGGCCACCTTCCACACACACACCCACAAAAGCCCTTCCACATTCCAATAAAAACCAAGTGTGGGGCCTGTGCTGGGAGCAGGGGAGGTGCGGAGACATGTGGGGCTGTGGAAGGAGGCTGCCGTGAGGAGGGAAGGCTCCTCCAACCCAGGACGCCCTGCTGCAGGAGGAAATGACTTTCTGGCTGTGGTCCAGGAGACTGAGGGTCCCGCTCAGCCACACGGCACGTGCCAAGGTGCAGAGGAGAGCCCAGGAGAACAAGAGCAAACCGAGGAGCTGGCGGTGCCTTGGACGAGGTAGTGAGGGTGAAGCAGGAGGATGGGGGAGGCCCGAGCCGTGGGGACAGGCGAATGACCACAGGATCCACACCTCTGTGGTCTGTGGGACCTCAGCAGACGCTTTGGGTGATGCCAGAGAGCCATGGAGGAGGTGGAGGAAGGGTCTGTGCTTCTGAGAATGCTGACAATGACCGGACCCGGGAGCAGCCGGAGCTCCAGGGACCAGCCGGAGCTCCAGGGACCAGCGGGCGGGGCAATGCCTGAGCCTGTCTGCGCTCGGAGGAGGGGGAGGTGGGTGAGCAAGGGGGCCGGTGAGCAGGGAGAGGGAAGGTCCCAAGGGGGAATGCTGCCTGCAGAGCCCAGCAGTCGGGAATGTCAAAGTAGATCCTTCAGCGAGGCTGGGGCCCCTGCTTAGAGGCAGGAAAGTAAGGGAGGAGGGATGGGGTTAGACCCAGCCATTCATCAAGGAAGGCAGGGGGCGGGAGACAGTGGTACAGGCAGGGAGCAAGTGTGGCGAAGAGGACCAGTGGCATCAACTCGAGTAAGGAAGAGCTGCAAGGCAGGTGGAGATGGGCTCAGTGGGTAAGGTCCCCAGGGGCGGCCTAGGCTGAGGGCAGGAGGGAGAAGCGGTGGGCAGAGAGGGGCTGCTGCGTGCTGAGGGTCAGGAGGGGGGTGCCTGGGGAGACCAGCTGCCTGCCTACCCCCAGGGCAGACGTGGGACACATCAAGCATAAAGATGCGGAGGTGTGGGCCAAACAAGGGACAGGCCACTAGGATCACTGACACAGCTGTCAATGGGTTTAACACTGCAGTTAAAGATCAACCAGACTGAGATTGAACAAACAAGGCATGCTGTCGGTAAGACATGCCTGAAACATGCTGAAAGAGAGGCAGAGAAAACTGCAAACCCAGAAAGCAGGGCGTCTGTAGCATCATCAAACTAGAATTCAGAGCAAGTACTAAATGACTCGAAACTCCTGTTGTATTGACAAGGCTTGGCGAAAACACACAGTCACCACGCTTTACAAACCAAGGGCCGCAGCATCTGCCGTGGTTAGAAGCACAAGTGGCCCAACAGCCCTGTCACGGGGAAATGTTAATGGCCACTCCCAGCGGGTGACAGGTCTCCTAGACCACGGCAGAGGGGCACAGACTCATTTAATCGGGAAATGGGCTGGATTGATTTCCGGGTGGATCTGACAACTTACAACTGAAAGCAAACGGATATTCTTTACAAGCATGGGGGAACATTTACAAAATTGATCCCAGCGTCCCCTGCCTGCCTGGCCTGAATCCCCCAAGCCTGTCACCTGTAGCCTCCCACCACACCTGCCCAGCAATGCCAAAACCTAAGATTGCTGCTTCTTGGCACCAAGAACCAAGAGGTGAAGTTGGTAGGGGGACGCCCCTCTGCTCCGCTCCCTGCCGGTGCTATCCAGCCTGAAGGCCCTCCGCACAGCCTGCCACCTTTCTCTTGACTGTTCCCTTCCCCAGTACCCTGAGGCCCCATGTCTCCCAGGACCCTCCCTCAAGACCCCAGCTTCCCTCTCCAGGGTGACTTGGGCCCTTGCATCATAGGGCATGATGCCAACTCCCCACCCCTACTGATGAAGTCACTGGCAGAGTGCCCCCAGCACCTTCCACTATAATCCCAGAGGATGGAGAGCTCCTGCTCTGAGCCGAGACAACCCACCGCCCACCACCAGCTCCCTCAGGGCTCTCCACAAGTCCCTTCTCCCTTCCCCTACTGTGTCATCAGCCTACTCCTCTCTAAAGTCCTCTTTCAGCCCAGCAACAGGCCTGGATCTCTCCAATCCTGAACAAGAAGACTCTGATTCCCCTCCAGCTACAGGACATCCCTTCCGCTCACAGCCCTTCTCAGCAGGCTGGCCTCTGCTGCTCCCTCCCACACACCAATGCCCATGGCCTCTGTCCCTCCTCCTCAGGGCTTGTGAGATCTCCACGACCTCCTCCTCAGCCTCTCTCTGGCCACCCCCAGCTGCTCCGGTTGCCATAGCACCAGAGGCCACGGTCCCCTCATGCCACAGTGACCCTGCAATGCAGATTCTGTGCTCCTTTCAGCAGCCCACCTGACATTCATAGAAGCTGAGCAAGCACCAGGAGACAAAGGCAATTTTAGAAATTCCCCGAGGCTTGGGGAACCCAGGTTGCCCCCTTCACTCCTAACTCAGTGGCGGGCCTGGCCCTGCCAAGCCTCCGTGGAGATGAGCTCTTCCTGTCCTGCGGGAGTCTGGCAGCTGGGGAAGGTGTCTGACACCCTACTGCTGTGGTCTGAATGTTTATGACCCCCTAAAATTCCTGTGTTGAAATGCTAACCCCCAAGGTGATGGTGTGAAGTGGGCATTTGGAAGGTGATGAGGTTGTGAGGGTGGGGCCCCCATTAATGGGATTAGTGCCCTTTTCAGAGAGGCCCAGGGAGCCTGTGCACCCTCCACCGTGTACAAACACACCAAGAAGGTGCCAGCAGTGAGCGAGGAAGCAGCCCTCACCAGACACCAAATCCACTGACACCCTGATCTCACATGTCCAGCCTCCAAAACTGTGAGAAATAAACTTCTGTTGTTTCTAAACACCCAGTCTGCGATATTTTGTTATGGCAGCCTGAACAGATGGACAGCTGCACAACCGGGGATGCCCAGAATACACACCTGGCAGGAGGGGTGTGGACAGGTTCGACGGAACTGGGAGATGCCTAGAAATGCTAGAGGGGTTGGGAAGGAGACATTCACAAGCCCTTGTAGGAAGCTGAGATCTGCACTGGTTAGGGGTGGGGTGTCACTGGAATGGGAAGATGCAGATATAAATGCTGACAAGACCCAATTTAAACCCAGAGAGGCTAAGGTCTGAAAACATTTGGATTGTACTAGGATTCAACACAAAGCTTAACAACCTAAAATCCAACCACTCGGAAGTTTTTTCAATGTTCCTCTAAATGGCTCTTAGGTTACTGGAATCAAAATCATCAATCTTTTTAAAATGATGACAGTGAGAATTCAGCACATCAGAACCTGTGGATGAGACAAAAGCCACCACCAGAAGCAAGTTCAGATCCTTCGAGGCTTCATAATTATAAACCAGAGTGAAAATAAATGAAGTGAGTGCTCCAGTCAAGAGGGCAGAAGAGACAGCAAGCATAAACCTAAAGAAGGGGATACAAATAGCACAGGTGACACAATCTCATTTATAAGTAGTGACATATATGTAACAAGATGGAAAAATGGTCACCAAATATCAGTGGTGACTGTGTTAGTTTCTATAGCTGTAACAAATTACTGCAAATGTAGTGGCTTAAAAAACACAAATTTATTATCTGACAAAGTTCTAGAGATCTGAAGTCCACAGTGGGTCTCAATGAGCTAAAATCAAGGCTTGAGGAGGGCTGCATTTCTTCTGGAAGCTCTAAGGAGAATGTTTCCTTGTTTTTTCCAGCTTTTAGAGGCCACCTACATTCCTTGGCTTGTGGCCCCTTCCTCCATCTTCTGACCTCTCTCTGACTCTGAACTTCTGCCTCCATCTTCTACTTTTAAGAATCCTTGTGGGCTGGGTGCCGTGGCTCACACCTGTAATCCCAGCACTTTGGGAGGCCAAGGTGGGCAGATCATGAGGTCAGGAGATCGAGACCATCCTGGCTAACATGGTGAAACCCCAAATCTACTAAAAATACAAAAAATTATCCGGGCGTGGTGGCGGGCGCCTGTAGTCCCAGCTACTCGGGAGGCTGAGGCAGGAGAATGGCGTGAACCCGGGAGGCGGAGCTTGCAGTGAGCTGAGATCGCACCACTGCACTCCAGCCTGGGCGACAGAGCGAGATTCCGTCTCAAAAAAAAAAAAAAGAATCCTTGTCATTACACTGTGCCTTCCTGGATAATCCAGGATAATCTCCTTATTTTACAAGTCAACTAATGAGCAACCTGACTTCCATCTGGAACCTTCACTCCCCCTGCTGTGTCACCTGACCTATTCCCAGGTTCTCGGGACTGGGACATGGGCAACCTTGGGAGAAGCATTATTCTGTCTCTCACAGAGGCCATCTCAAAAGAGTAGGATTTCATGGTTTTTGCTTTTTTCTTAATACTATTCAATGATAATGACCACATGTTTTGTATGTTCAAAAGTAATTTTTAATTGGGAATAATGTAAATTAGTGTGAATCATGTTGTGTCAATTGTTGTGAATAATGTTTAATTGTAAACAATGGAAAACTAAAGAAACAAATGAAGAGCATCCTCTTGGCCGGGCGCGGTGGCTCACCCCTGTAATCCCAGCACTGTGGGAGGCCGGGGCGGGCGGATCACAAGGTCAGGAGATCAAGACCATCCCGGTTAACACGGTGAAACCCCACCTCTACTAAAAATACAAAAAAATTAGCTGGGCGTGGTGGCGGGCACCTGTAGTCCCAGCTACTCGGGAGGCTGAGGCAGAAGAATGGCGTGAACCCGGGAGGCAGAGGTTGCAGTGAGCTGAGATTGCGCCACTACACTCCAGCCTGGGCCACAGAGCGAGACTCTGTCTCAAAAAAAAAAAAAAAAGAATAGCATCCTCTTGTAGCACCCATTGATGCTGTCTTTGCAACACTTTTTGGCTGGTCTTTTGTCCCCATCCCGCCGACTATGAGCTGCCTGAGGACAAGCCAGACTCCTCACTCCTGCAGCTCTGGCTCTAAGCATGAAGACGTTGGCCCAGCCAGCTTTAGCAGATGTTTCTCAAAGTGAAGATAAATCCCCTGATAAAGGAGGCCCTGGTTTAAGAAGAATGATGTGTACACTGAAAAATGCACTTTAAGGCCAAGATCCAAATAAACACAATGACATTATTTTATTTAAGAGTCTTCATATGTAAAACTTAATTCAGTAACAGTCTGAGAAACGCAAGCCAGCAGACAGATAAACCGTTATTGCTGATAAACCGTTATTGCTCTGGCAAAAATTCTTCATCTATGCGGAGCCAGAAGAAAGCCAATTAAAAGTCGGAGAGGTCCCGCAGGACGGAGGCAGGAGGGTGTCCCCACACACTGAGCACAAGCCCCAAACACAGGCCTCCCCAGACTGGAGCCGGCGGCCAGCCCCCTCCTGGCCTCAGTGATGACTGGACTCCTCACTCTGTCCAAGTAGGAGGAACTGGTCCCAGCTGCAAGAACCACCTACTGTGATCTGGGCAAAGGCTCTGAAGGGTTTGCCTGCTCCTGTCCCCTTCTCACTCCCCCCCAAAAAAAACCCAGAAAGCAGAGGGCATTGCTCAGGGGCCCAGCCTGGCTGTGTCATCCCTAAACATCCTGGGCTAAAGGAAAAAATTGGGCCCAGCCAAAACTTGAGATCTTTAGACTGAAATTCCTGCTCTGTCACTTGTGGCTATTTGGCCTCTTTCAGCCTCTGCTTTTTCGTCTCTAAAATGGTACAATATTACCGACTTTACAAAGTTATCAAGGGATTGAAAATAAAATAATGAAGACAAAGGAAGTGAGCTCAGTATCATTATGCCCATTTTACAGACTGGAAAACAGGCTCCAAGAGATGACATGACTCTTTCAGGATTAGACAGCTAATGAGCGGTGGATCCAGACCTGCGGCCACAAAGGTGCATTCACATTTGCGACCCGTGGCTGAATGCAGACCCTGGGTGCTATCTCCTGGTGGGGCAAATGGCAGCAAGCAAGCAAACAGGAAGTCGACAGAGAGTGATGCAGCCGTGAGGACAGCAGTACAGGGTATTGTTGAGGGGGGAAGGGGACTTCCTGGAAGAGATAACATTGGGACTGAGGCCTAAATGATTGGAAAGAGCCAGCCATGGAGAGATCTGGGGAAGTGGGCTCCAGCAGAGAGAACAGCACATGCAGAGGACCTGGGGTCAGAACAGACCTGCCATGTTTGAGGAAAGGAAAGAAGGCCAACGTAAGTGGAGTGTGGAGAGCAAAGGGTGGGCGGAGGCAGAGGAGACGAGGGCAGAGTGGCGGGCCGGGGCGGGGGGCACGAGGGCGGAGTGGCGGGCCGGGGCGGGGAGCACGAGGGCAGAGTGGTGGGCAGGGACAGACTGCACAGAGCTTCCTCCGCTGTGGGGAGGAGCTTGGATTTTCTCCTCTGGGCAATGAGTAGCCCCTGGAGGGTCTCAGGCAGGGGTGGGTGAGACCTGATTCCCGTCAGTTGCTCTGGGCATGTGAGAATTGTTGGGGGCAGGATCTCTCTCCCTCTCTCTATGAAATTCCTCTTCAGCTGGGATCTGGCTTGGCTGTATTTCTGCTGGTAGAAGTCCCTCCCTGATTATAAACCGCCCAACACATAGAGGGGTCCCTAGGAGGAGGTTCAGGTTCCAGGTAGGATGGTGTGAGCACACCTCTCCTGCGTCCCCACTGCCTGCAGCCACCCAAATGCATTGAATCATAAGCAGATAGCTGAGGACCCCGGAAAGTAAATAACAGCACGCATACTGGGGAAGAAGACTGGAATGTGAGGTTCAGCAAACCCGCAGAGTTTACTCTTCATTCTGCGGTATTCCTCAGCCTAGACACGAGGCAGATCAAACCCCAGAAGTAAGCACTGGGTGCAGACAGACAGAGCTCGAGACAAGCCCTGGTGCTGTAGCTCAAGGACAGAAAAGGCATTTCCGAATGCTCAGAGCCAAGCCAACGCCTCATTTTTCTTTCCTATTTCCTTTTTCTTTTCTCCGTGTTCTCACTCGCCAGCCCATGGCAGCCCACAGACACCTAAAACTCTGAGAGGGGAGCCTGGCTGTGTAGTTGGAGGTGCTGTGGTCCTGGGAAGGAGGGGTGAAACCCCATTGCTCTTTCCTCTTTTGGTCCCCCTCAGGAGTGTAGTTGCAGGAAGTGTGCAAGAGAGCAGGGTCAATAAAGCCCCAGCTTTCTGGCCAGAGAGCCTTAACGGGGAGCCACAGGAAACTGGACAGGGCTAGGAAGATGGCAGAGACAGCAGAGCTCGGGGAACTGGCATCAGAAAGCTGGTTGGAATCTCCTGGGCTCGCGCTTGAGCTGTGCATGAGTGGACCTGACCCTAAACAACACACTATAGATTCTGGGGACTGACTTATGAGGTGGACCAATGTCCAGGTCCCAGATGAGCCACAGGGTTGTGTGCATGTGGGATTGATCGGAATAGGACTGCACAGGCTTTGAAAATGGACCTGACATTGAACCACAATCCACAGGCACATGGGAACGTGCAGCCGGAACCCAACAGGGTTAATTACGTGATCAAACAAAAATAATGACCTTCTCCATAGCATTTAAACAAGATCCAAAGTCTCATAGGATAATATCAAAGTGTCCAGGATACAGTCCAAAATTACTTGGCATACCAAGAACCAGGAAAATCTCAACTCCTCCAGGCAAACACAACCAACAGACAACAGGACTGAGATAGCACGTATGTTGGAATTAACTGACAATGATCTTAAAGCAGCTATTATAAAAATACTCCATAAAGTAAGGGCAAAAACTCTGACAACTAATGGAAAGATGGTCTCAGCAAGAAACAGAAGACGTATTTTTAAAAAGGACCAAACGGAAAATTTGGAACTGAAAAACATAATAACAGAAACTTTAAGAACTCACTGGATAGGCTCAAGAGCAGAATGGATATGACAGAGGAATGAGTCAGTGAACTTGAGGATAGAGCAATAGAAGTTACCCAATTCAAACTGCAGAGAGTAAAAATATTTTGTAATGCAAAGAGCCTTAGAGACTGTGGGAAAATACCAAAAGATCTAACATTCATGTCCCAGAAGGAGAAGAGGAAGAATGTATTACGAAACAAATATTTGAATAAATAATGGCTGAAAACTTTTCAAATTCCGTGAAATGCATAAACCTACCAATTCAACAGATTAGCAAACCTCAAATGAGAGCAATCCAAGGAAACACAATCCCACACGTTATAAACACACTACTGAAAACTATAGACAAAAAAATCTTGAAAGCTGGCAGAGAAAAACAGTTCATTACTTCTAGGGGAAAAATGGTTCAGATAACTGCAGATTTCTTATCAAAACTGTGAGCCCAAAGGACGTGCAAAACATTGTTAATATGCTGAAAGAAAAGAACTGTCAACCCAGAATTCTATCTCCAGCAAAAATACCCTTCAAGAATTAAGGAGAAATAAAGACATTCTCAGATAAAGCAAAACTTATAGAATGTGTAGCCCGCAGATCTACTCTAAGATGGTTGCTGAAGGAAGTTCTTCAGACAGGGGGAAATGATGCTAGAAAGAAATTCTGAACATCAGGAATAAAGGAAGAGCAACAGAAATACCTGAAAAAATATAATAGACTAGGCCCTTGCATACTTTAATGATAACGTTGTCTGATGTAGTTTTCCATGTATGTAGATGATACAAGACAACAATATTCAGGGGAGGACAGAGGGACCTGTATGATGGCAGGGTCTCAACATTCAACTTGAAGTGGTAAAATACTGATTCAAAAAAGACTGTAAAGAGTTACGTAGGTTTATTATAATCCCTGGAACAACCGCTAAATGCTATACAAAGATATACAGCCAAACACAATAGGTAAACTAAAATGGAATACCAAAACATGCTCAAATAGAAAGAGAACAGCAAAATAAGCCCAACGCAAGCAGAAGGGAGGAAATGATAAGCGTAAAAATCAATGAAACTGAAAACATAAAAATAATACAGAAGATCAATGACACCAAATTTGGTTCTTTGTAAAGATCAGTCAATTGATAAATCTCTAGTAAGAGGGAAGAAGAAAAACAGAAAAAATATGAATTACCAGTAGCAGAAAATTTTTAAAAAGGGTATCACTAACGACCTCACAGCCATAAAAAAAGATAATGGAAGAGTATAAACAATTCTATGCACATGAATTCATCAATGTTGAAAAAATGCATGATTTCCTCAAAACTATAAGCTACCAAAACTTATCCAAGTAAAGTAAACAGCATAAAAGTTCTGTAACTATTAAAGAAAAGAATTCATAGTTTAAAATCCTGCAAAAAAGAAATCTCCAGGTCCAGACGGTTTTACTGGAAAATTCTACTAACCACTCAGGAAAAAATGGCACCAATTCTCCCATTCATTTTATGAGGCCACCATTACCCTAATATTAAAACCAGACAAAGATAGTTCAATAAAGAAAAAAAACCCTACAAACCAATATCCCTCATGAACCCATAAACCAATATCCCTCAGTGAACACAGACACAAAAATCCTCAACGAAACACTGGCAAGTCTAATCCAGCCACGTATAAACAGTAGAATGCACCACAGACAAGTCACATTCGCCCTGGATTTGCAGTCTGGCACGATATCCAAAAGTCAGTGTAATCCACCATATTAACAGACTAAAAAAGGAAAAAACATATGCTCACATCAAGTGACAGAGAAAACCATAAGATAAAATTCATTCAGGACCAAAAATTAAATACTCTCAACTAACAGAGAAAGAAACACGCTCAACCTGGGAAGAACATCTACGGAACAACTAAAGCTAACACAATACCGCGTCCTGAGAAACTATTTTCCCCTAAAATAAGGAGCGTTTTCACGACTCCTACTCAACCCTGGGTTGAGTCCTAGACAGCACCTCTGTGCACGCCCAGCACCCAGCACACACCCTCAGGCCAGGGCAGCCTGTGGGCAGGAAGGGGACCCAGAGAGCTTCCCCAAAGCTCACGTTCCCGGGGAAGGTGGATGTCCAGGAAGGGTGACTGGCTCCTAAAGCCTAGGGGAAGGGGGGCCCTCCTGCTCCAGCCTCACGAAACTTTGTTCTCCTGTGCCAAGCCTGGTGCCAGCAGAGAGCTAGGCAGATAAACTCAACCCGGGAATGGACACCCAGGAAGGAAGCAAGTCCATGAGATCCAGTCCCATAGCACCACGTGCTCCCACGGCTCTGAGGACACAGCTGTTATTCCAGGACCAGGCCCGACAGGAGCACAGCCTGAGGGGATGAGAGGGCAGGGCAGTCTTCTGCTGGGTGGGGACTGGGCCACCAGGGCCAGTCCCACCTCTCTTGTGGCCCTGGCAGGATCAACCCTGGGCCTGAGTCCTTGGGGGTGAGGCCAGCACATAGTAGAGGGGCAGCTGAGTAAGAAGAATCCCTCGAGGAAGTCAGTGGCTGGCCAGCCTGAGCCTGGCCCAGACCCTCACCCTGCTAGCATGGGACAAACACAGGGGGCCCGCACTGCAGAGCTGCCCCGGCCCACGCGCCCCTGCCCTGCTGTGCCCCGCGATCTGCCCCAGCAGTGCTGGGAGAGCATCGCACCCTGCAAGCCTCAGCCTTCAGGGACGGCAAGACCTGGGGCCCACAGGAGGTCCACCAGCCCTCTCAGGGCTCCAGCACCCAGCCAACCCTGGGTGGCCACTGCTCAGCACTCCAGAACAGCTCCATGACACAGCAGCAGCTCTGCCCGTGAGCATTCAACAGCCTGGTCCTGGGGGCACCACCACTCAGGGGCT